>NW_026260794.1:600000-979796 GCF_024613125.1 Pisolithus orientalis | reverse complement strand
ATTGAGGAGGGAAACAAACACAAAGGTACTCACTTGTTGGACAATTTAGGGTTGGTACTTGCATACCAAGCCCAATGTATGTTCCAAACTGATTCAGCCCAGGTAGCCTTAGTAGTGAGCCCAGTGGTGGCCACAATCAACACAAGTGTTTTTCCATATTCATTGCAATGGCTTGGGCTCTTGAGTGGTGCACACACTGAGTGCCTGCTTCTGTAAGGCATTGATGGGGAGCCTACCATGCCTTAAAGTCAGGGGCCCATTCTCTGCAGCAAGCCCATCCTTGTTGATTCAGAGCATCTACCAACCTTGGGCAGAATACAAGTAGATTTCCCTTTGCATTTCTAAGTTCACCAGTATCTTCAGTGTCTGCAGTATTCTGTCAGTATCTTCAGAAGAAGGAAAGTCAGGAGGAGGGATGGATGAGTGTTGAGGTCATAATTCCCAGCTCAAATTTCTCTTGCTGTGCTGATATTTAAGGTTGTACCTCACAGTAGTGGACCAGTCACTGTCACTATGTTCATCATCACTGTTGTCTGTTTGGAGTATAAGCTATGTAAATAAAAGTAGTGCCATTAAATACAATACCTGAGGGTTGGTGGTTGACATTGCTTGCATGGTAAACTTCTCTGAAGTCAGCAGGGTCTTCACTATGCATAACAACTGCCACCACTTGCTCATCTCTTCACTCTCTGTGACTGGTCATAAACCTTCTACAATCTAAACCTAAGCAGTCAGGTAAAAACCCTCACTGCAGGTACAAACCCAAAGGAGGGATGGACAGGGGAACATGAACATGTGTGAGTATGTGAAATAGACTTTCTGGTATCCAGAAAGGTCATGTGGCAGCACAGATCAAGGTCCACCAGCAATCATGGGAAGAAAGGCATCTGGGCATTAAGTCCAGCTATAGTACAGCATGTGAGTAAAGAAAGCCAGATGGGAAACATACTGAGCATGAGTTGAATCACAACAGGAGTACAGGTGGGGACAACATGTCAAGCATCAAGGACAGCAACAGTATAGCATACAAAGCAAAGCCTATAAAAGGGAACAAATGTGAGCACAGCATAACAGTCATATGCCTTCATGTTGCTGTAGTTACTGTGGGACTGTCCAAAAGAAGGGTTTTGCTGATTCAGCAAGACAGCAGATCAACTCCCAAGTACAGTAGCTGTTCTCATAATGCATGATCTCACCATGCATATTTCTAATGTTGCATCAGATTTGGCCAGGTCCCAAGTTGGGCAGCCTGGGGGTTCACATTTTGCATAATGCATCAAGATATGCCCCCAATGATGCATTATTAGATTGACACTTGGGGGACATGTTCACTGGTTACCCAAGCAATGCAAGTGAAAAAAAAATCAGAAGATGCTGCTGCTTCTTAGAAGTTTCCCCCAGTGGACTCAATGTGTTCACTCTCAGGATTTTCAGCTGCCATCTTGCTCAGCCAACATTGGGGAGATGGTTTAGCAGTAGTGTAGTGGAATGTGACTAGTCACTGTCACATAGTTACTTGATGTCACACCATGTCACACATATCCATGCCTGCATATTTCTAATGATGCATCCAGGCATGACCTGTCCCAACATTATGCATTATGAGAACATCTACTGTAGGTCCCCCTTTGTTGGCCTTCAGCAGTGCCTCCCTAGTTGGCTCTGCCTTCTGGGTCAGCCAAGCCCCTAAACCATTGGCCTGCATCAGACAGCCTTGGTGCAGCCCCTATCTCATCAGCCTGCATCAGCCACCCTTCAGTAGTGACCCTATATGCCAGCCAACTCTCACAGCCTTCACTATACATCAGTTGTCCCCCCTTACAACCCTTTGACCCCTGAGTAAGACCAAGGAGAACAAGTCTTGACAAGGACCAGGAGCACCAAGGTGGCATTTGGTACATATATGACACATACTCATCTTCTGTTATCACCAACTACAATGTTCACACCATGATTACCTTAAGAGCCTCTAAGTGATCAATAGATGGGTCATCACTCCATACCACCTGCCAAACCTGCTGCTGCTGCCTCTCCACCAAGTCCAACAGCAACAGCTTCACCAATGCGAAGCTCACCACTAGCAGCATGCTCAGCCAGTGCGCGCTGAGTTCGTTCGACTTCTTCCTGTACACGCTCAATTGATTTGAAGTATTTCACAGTTTTGACATGGAGCTCTGTACATTTTGCCGATGTCAGCACGCCAAGAAATTGGTCAAACGGCTGACGGGAGCAGGTAGGCAACCTGTCCCAGTGGGCGTAAGGGGAAAGAAAAGGGGTAGCATACCTGCAGTGGCATCTTCATCAACGACGATCAGTGCCCAGGGGTGTAGTTGGAGCGCAGAAAGTGTCCACTAGTGTAGCAAGTCATCAACAAATGCACAAGTGTATCCTCAATTTTTCCAGAATATTCCACTCACCAAATGGTTCACTCCGCCTTCAATAGCGTGACTGAGCGCTTAGTGACTTGCGGAGGCCAGTGACAACAACTACGACCTCGCGAGCCTCAAGAACGGTGGCGACACCGACAGTGAGAGCCATACGAGGCACGGCGGAGACGTCACCATTGAAAAAGCGAGCATTTGCGAGGATAGTATCATAGGCGAGGGTCTTGATACGCGTACGAGAGGCGAGAGAGGAGCCTACGATGAATCCACAGACATGTAAAAAATCAATAAAACAAAGAGGTCAAGACAGAATGAGAAGTACCTGGTTCATTGAAGGCGATGTGCCCATCTTCCCCAATACCTGCCAGGAAAAGTTCGATACCCCCATATTGTTTTATGCGCGACTCGTACGCATTGCACTCTCCGATCAGGTCAGGTGCGTTGCCGTCGAGGATGTTAACCTGTGATGGAGGAATGTCGACTATTCGACGAGAGTCAAGGTCTGGCATTGATAGAGCAGGTCCCAGACGTACTATGGGAGAAAAATTCTCTGAACATAAAGGTGTGATAGGATTCAGGATGTTCGCTAGGCAAACCAACATATTCATCCATGTTGAATGTAACAACATGCTTAAAGCTGTGATGTACACGTAATCCACTGGAACGAGTGTGAGAAGTGAATAGCTACGCACGACACCTTGCCCTCTTTGTATAGCTTGATAAGCCTCTGGTAAGTGGGTATGGGAGATGAGCCTGTTGGGAGGCCAAAGTACGAACGGTTTCTCTGCTGTCGGAGCAAAGTCGTTTATTCTGAAAAAAGGTTCAACGATGAGCGCCAGCCCCGATAAGAGGGGTTGCTACAAACCGCTTGGCGATGTAGTTGGCGATGTAGTCGCCAACCGCCGCAGGGTCGTCGCGAATAATGAGACCTGTTGTTAGAGTGAGCGTGAATGGAGGAAGCTTCCGAGACTACTGACGCATGTTTATCGTACAGTGGAGAGAGACGGAGCCTTGCCGAGGAGACTATGTAGGAGATCGGAATAGGGGGAGCGGGATCACGTGCACGCCCCACGCGCGCGCAGTGATTGGACGCGGCCTGAAACAGCGGCAAAACTGCGACTGAACTTTTCTAAATTAAATACATACCTTCGCAAGAAGCATCAGCCTGTCTGAATGTGGACTTCAAGCCGTACACGGTGACTTTTATGATAGGCATTATTGGGCAATGGCATAATACATCGAAGCAGATACATCTGATAAACCCAATAAATGTATCAGTATCTCACGCCTTGAGTTGTGCTCGGAGGTTCGCTTCCAAAGGTCCCCTCGGGCGGATGAATTGTACATAAGCACCATCCCTTCGGTCGTACATCAGCGTCCGAGGTATAAGTAGTGAAAAAGGATACTTACTGCAACACCCTCTTCTCTTCCTTGAGTCTCATATACTCCTCACGAGCCACATTTGTAAATCCCCACTTCTTCGAGACAATGATCTTCTGACGACCAGGGAACTTGTAACGTGCACGACGGAGAGCTTCTTGGATGACGTGTGCATTGGAATCTTTGCACCGGATAGACAGGATGATCTGTCCGATATTCACACGTGCGACAGTGCCGTAAGGCTTTCCCCAAGCACCACGCATGCCAGTTTGCAACCTGGAATGAAGGTCATTACCAATCACGTATGGTTCGATTACCAATCCAACATATGGGCGCCCACCCATAGATGGGAGAATGCGAGGCAAATCAAGTGAAGTGACGAACCTATCGGCTCCAGCACATGACAACATCTTGTTGATACGGAGGACATGGAAGGGGTGCACACGGACACGGAGGTGGAACGAGTCCTTGCCAGAGGTCTTTGTGACATACTTGTTGGCGCAGATCCGGGCAGCCTCCAGAGCTTCGGATGAAAGCTGCTCGTACTCATCCGAGACTAGGTGGCAGCAGAAAGGAAACTCGTCTACGGAGGCACGCTTCCGGCCGAGATCGAAAATACGAATCTGCCGGATAGGACGGATACAGGGAAAGGGGAAAAGACATGGCAGTCAGGGATGTCTCAGCTAATTGTGAACAAAAAAAAGACCTGCCTTCGAGTCTGGGACACCGCGGTTGTAGCGGGATTTGGGATATGGCTTGTTCTTGCAATAGCGGTAGCAGCGAGCGGGACGACGACCCATTTTGACAGAGATGAGTGAAGCGTACGAAGTTTCGGAAAGTCGTGTAATCACTCACACCACAGCGTTCTGCCTGGCAAATGCCGCAAAACTGTACAGCAGTTGCTCAGTCAGCCAAGGGCGACCTGCGGCCACGTGGTGGCGGGTCGCGACAGAGGGCACGTGATCTCACTGCACCGACATGTACCATCTCCTCAAGGGCTTACACGAATATCTTACAAGGTAAAGACGCCAGGTGTTCAGTTCACAGGCTGCTGAGTTACACAGAAAGGAGGAATTTTTCAATAATTATCATTGGCCTTGATGGTGCTGGGAAGACGGCATTGTACCACAACCTCTCAAGTGTTTGGTAGGACTGAATTTCATGCTTCGCAGACATTTTTGGAAAAAATCAAGACTCTGTACAATGACACTCCAGGACTTGAACCCTCTCAGATTGGACCTACCGTCGGGCAAAATAGTGTGTTGCAACCTTTCAGTGGAGCTGGCAAATGATATCCATGTCCCACCGTCTATCAGTTGGAAAGGTTTCTCTGCCATCTACAATCCTCAACTTCTTCGACCTCGGTGGTCAACGCAGCAATGCGTTCGATATGGCATCGTTATTACGATGATTGCCATGCTGTCGTCTTCGTGATCGATGCTCAGGACCGTGAGCGACTGGGCGAGGGGTGGGAAGTCTTCGGTCAGCTTATTTCTATATTTTCAGTGCGTTCACGATGGTATACATTTCCGAACTAGATTCAGTTCTATCTGCTCCTCAAATCCTCAATGTCCCGCTTCTCCTACTTGCAAACAAGCAAGATTCACCCCACAGTTTATCGGCCACAGAGATCAGACACGACTACGAAACTTGGGATCGACACAGACGAGAATACGCAAGGAGGCGATTTGGGGAGGACGAAGAAGCAGAGCTGGAACGGAGGCGTCAACGTATCGCTAGCTTAGACGTCATGGGTATATCGGCACTCGATGGGTGAGTTGGGATGTGCTCCGTCATGTACCTTCTACCCAGGGTCTTAATTTCGAGCCATGCAGACAAGGCATACGTGAAGCCGTGGACTGGTTGTTTTTGCGAGTCCAGAACAGTAGAAGGTAAGAGTCCAGTACTTTGTGGTCTGTCACTGCAGCCGGTGTTCACCAGCTCATTATCTATGACAGAAACGTTGATGACAAATCTTCGAAAGGTGGCTGGTGAATTACATGAGCATCTGCGAACGTTTTGGTATCGCTTGAAGGTGTTGTTTCTAACCGACCAACTGTATGTACATCGTAGGCACTGGCAACAGAATCACTGCATGATTATCGTGAGGTTTAGGTAGCTCTTAATGTGCGACCTCCATCAGTGCTTTAGTAGCAGTGAAGCTGCACAGCCACTTCCAATTCTTAGACTGACTCTTCCAAAAAACTTAGTCCACTTCATCCATCAGTCATGTCTTCTGATCCTCGTTTTTTGCATCTGAGACACGATCCACGTTTCCGCCGACCGAAGAAACGTAAATCTCAGATTGTGCAAGACAAACGTTTCCAAGTCAATTCCCGAACGCATGAGGAGGAAGCAAAGGCCACAGAAGGGCCGACCGTGTCGATAGCTGACTATGCTCGCGGAATCATACTTATGGAATCATCCGACGAGGAGGGAGAAGAGCGCGACCATGTGTCTGTCGATGTTCATGAAAGCGAGGTCAACGAGGAAGAGGTCGAACCATTTCATTCAGAAACAGACAGAGGAGAAGCTCAGGAAGAAGTCCAGAAGACGCGCAGGCTAGCTGTTGTTAACATGGACTGGGATCACATCCGTGCAGTACACCTCTTCAAGATTTTTTCGTCGCTGGTCTCTTCCACTGCCCCACCCTCGTCTCAGTCATCGACGGTGAACATTGCTCGCGGAAGTATTCTCAGTGTGCGTGTATATCCCAGCGAATTCGGCAAGAAACGCATAGAAAAAGAAGAGCAAGAAGGGCCTCCCAAAGAAGTATTTAAAAAGCTACACGAAGACGAAGACGAAGTTAGCGAGAGAACGGTCTACGAGCCAGGGTCCGGGGAGGATTATGACGAGGACGCATTGCGTGTGTATCAGCTGGAACGACTGCGGTATGTCACCTTGTTTATTTGAGCTGCTGGTGACTACGTGGTCTCAAACGGCTGCAAGCCAGTTATTATTATGCCATAGTTGAATGCGATTCCGCGGAAACTGCTACCCATATATTTAATGAACTGGACGGCACCGAACTTGAGCGTTCCGCGAATGTTTTCGATCTCAGTTTTGTACCCGATGACATGACCTTCGAAGAGGACCCTAGGTACATCCTCTCTTCATGCTGCTGCGTAGCCATAGTCATCACGGACATCCATAGGGATGAGGCCACCGAGCTTCCCAATGTACCATATCGCGCCATCGAGTTTGCAACCGATGTACATTTCCTCTTTCGGCTTATTATCTATCGTATGACTGACTTTCCTAGGCACTCCGCCACTCTAAGGTCAAACTTACGTGGGACGAGGAAGATCCTGAACGGTCTCGTCTAACTCGGTGCGCTTTGACCAGGAAGGACATTGATGCCGTAGATTTCAAAGCTTACATTGCATCATCCTCGGAGTCAGAGGATAATTGTGAGGATAGTAATAGCAAGATACCAAGGAAGGGCGAAAGGGAGCGATTACGTGCACTGCTACTTGGGGGAAGCCACGACGGCGTACCGGAGGGTTGGGAGGACGCCCAGGAAGCAGAGAAAGTTGGGGAAGCAGGGAGTGACGTAGACATGGAAATCACGTTTGCACCTGGATTAAGCACGGCGAAGGATTGTAAAGACCAAACTACGCTGGAAAGGTACGAACAGAAGGTGCGAGAGAAACGCCGGCGGAGGAAGGAAGTGCGCAAGGCGGCTGCCTCTGAAGATACAGCCAAAGTCGATCCTCACACCGAGGTTGTGAAACCGAGGACGAAGAAAAAGAAGCGTAGTGACGACAATATACATGATGATGGCTCGGAAGCCGAAGCGGACTTCTTAATCGATGTGAAAGACGACCGGTTCAAGGCGCTGCACGAAGATCATCAATTCGCAATTGATCCTAGTAATCCACAGTAAGCAATTTCCATCCTTGCATATCTTGGAGGGCGTTACTAACAGTATGTTTTCAATTCAGATTTAAAAAGACTAAGGGTATGTTAGCTCTTCTAGAAGAACGCTCGAAACGCCGCAGGGATGATTACCTCGAGAAAGGCGATGTATCGGCCAAGAACCTTGACACGAACGATGGACGGAGCCTCCACAACCTAGCAGAACGTGTCAAAAGGAAAACCAATCTTGCACGGGACAGCAGTGTCGGGAAGCGGCGAAAGCTGTAAGCACAATACCTCAGTGGCAACTTGGTTCTCCTGTCATATATCCGTAGGTTTGGTGGCGTACATTTTGTTCATGTCTACGTACTTGAGTCAAGTGAGTCGTAAGCCCCTTAAAAACAGTTTGAGACCCCTCGCTTTTGCTTGGAAAACTCACTGTCGTTTGAATGCACGGGAAGCATCAAGTCTCGTCTCAGGTCTCACAGCGCTCAGCCTGTCTCGTACTACCCCCATTTTTGTTCCTAGGGCCATGCTTTGCAGCGTCATCAGAGTCATTTCTCACAAAGAACGCCATCACTCACGTTTTAAGTGTTGGCGCTCGTCTTTTCACGCAGGTGGACGGTGTAGCTTACCGGAGTCTCCCTATCAATGACAACGGCTCGTCCTCCCTTTGCAACATCGCGGGCACGGCTTGCAATGTTATCGATGGAACCGTAGCGCCGAATAGGGACAACAGAAGGATCCTAGTGCACTGCGTCGCAAGCATATCGAGATCGCCTACGGTCGTCGCAATATACTTGAAGAAGCGGAAGGGGATAACGTTGAAAGATGCACTCGGACACATCATTCATGTCCGGCCAAAAATCCCGCCGAGCCCATCTTTACGAGACAATTGAAAGACATGGAGATGGAGCTGTATGGAAGTGTGTCCTTAGCGGTTGACGAACTGCCCAAGCGAAAGGAAGACCGGTCAACTCACAGCGACGATTACAACATGGCGTGGACTGGGACAACGATGAGATGCGGGTAAGCACTCATATCTGCTAGACACCGCAGTGGTGTCTGTGGTAGCCGTGCGACGATAACATTTACTAAGATTGCCACTACGACAGGCGATTATGGCGACAGTGGTGCAACGATAACGATGGCCTCGGTGGCCATGCTGTGGAACGCCAGCCAGCGATGTGATGGTTCCAGCCGGGTATCAACCTTGCCTGTTGTTGGGACGTACTATTCACCATCATAAATTACTCTCTCAATGAGTTGGTTTTTCTAACTGACTCTGGCGCCCCTGTCTCTGTTGACACTAACTATGCCAGATGATCAGATTATGAAGATTTGTTGTTGCCGGATACACGGCTATTCACCAACATAAACTCGGCCATGAATCCAATCACAAAATGAACTATGAAGTCGTTCACATTAAATGATGACAGTTAGAAAGATGCGGTTGCTGTTAGGCAATATTGGCCATCCAGGTTTGGACCAGGTGGTCGTTTTCTCTGTTCGTGATTGTGGTTGCACTTGGTTGCCCACATCACCTGGTCATCTATCAAGTGGTTGTCGTGGCATTCATTGCAGCCCGCCATCGGTCACTGCAGCAGAACTGGCCGCCTACATTGTCACCATCAGTCACTGCAACGGTAGGGTAGTTGTCATCGCGTGTCCATCCGCACAGGTAGCCGTCTTCATTAGTAGCCACTGTAGCAGAAACAGCATTGTCATCGTACCGCTGGCGCCATAATCGTCTGTCATTGTGGCTGGCTATGTCATCGTTGGGCTGCCGCCACCGTCACCACTGAGGTATCCATGGCGCATATCCAAGCAAAACCTGTGCGTCCGCACCACAAGGCAGTTGATACAGCGCGCAGGGAAGTTGTTGTCACTTGGGAAGTGACCGGCCTGTGTCAAGACGTGCAAATATGAGCATAGTGAAGAATACCAGTTATTATTGCGGTAACACTTCTCTGCCCTCTGGCACCAAATAACGTCCCTACCGGTTTGAACTTCAGCTTGAGAAAGGTGTTCTTTCGCGAGCGAACGCGATCACACGATCCGGGAGGGTGTAATTTTTGAGCATGAGGACGGAGCGGTGAATGGTGTCCTGCAGTCGAATCCGTAGAGGCCAAACCTGAAGGAATTAAGACGCTAGCTGCTCTGGCCACGAGATATATGAGTGAAACTCATCTAAGCACAACCACCACGTCGGTGCACCCTCACTCCATGATACCAATCACTACTAAGCACTCTCGCGCCTACAGTACCCCCTAAATCACGAAACCAGAGTGGGTTCTGTTATTCGAGGGGTACTGCTAAGCGCTTTACTCTCACCGTCACTGATTCATCACCCACTATGTTCATTGACACCAAACGTGCCACCAACGACACGGCAATGACTCCGCATCTCCCACCAACCTTAAAGTTCTCGATAGTAATTATTTTTCCGTCTTCCAGGTATTGTATTTACTTTATATGCATTCATAGTTCCTGGTGCACTGAAGTAGACTGAAGCCATCTTCAGCATTCTAACTCCGGCGATGCCCAAGTCGACGGAATCCCGAGTTTTGGAACGTATCTCGTTACGGGGCTACCAGGAGCTACCCGTACACAGGCATTTAATGGCTATTGCAGGGATATCCTACCAGGACTCTTCCTTTTTCTTCTCCATGCCGTTGTGGGGGGGGGGCGGTCCGCGGCGTTCCCATCGGTAGGTTGTCTTGTCCCCTACCTGCAGAAACCACGCGGTACGTCTGTCAACATTTCTAAGTATCTGTATTGCTGACTGAACACTGGAATTACATTGCCCTATGAAGCCCCCCCTTGACGTGTGCAATCCGTTGCTATTATTACACGCTCCATCGCCCGGGTGACAAGCATCGCGAGGACACGGAGTACTAGCTCCTCATCAGAAGTATACTTTGTCGGAAATGGCGCACCACGATTCCCCCGGACCGTGTATAAGAAGAATAGTGTAGGGGCGCCTTCCAGGATTCAATATCAATTCGACCCCTCGCTTCTCATACATTCAAATATGTCAACCTTGATTTTGGCAGCCTTACTCACTCTCGTACCTGGCGCACTTGCGCGTACTATGACAGTGTACAATCACTGCCCCTTCACTATGTGGTGAGTTACTCCTCCGACCCTTCACGGCCACTGTTGACAACTCGTACACAGGCCTGCGGTACCTTGGCATTATACCATGTGCTTGTCCCTACTGATTAATCGAGATAGATGTTCACAGGGACTGGAACACGTCCATCCTATTCGACAGGGTCCGTAATACTCTTTTACCGACTTCTACTGATGTCTGATCCATGTTTTGCTAGATGGGAAGCTCCCCCTTATACATTTGTGACCTTTTCTGTGAATACAGGTTTATCGCCGCTTTCCTTCATTTCTTGACCCACCTTTTGCAGGTCCCTGACAACTGGCAAGCGGGCAGGATTTGGGTTCGTGCACAATATCGCACCCATTAGAGACTGCAGCCTGATCTACCTCCAGGGGCGTCGTGACTGCAACTTTAGCACTAACCCGGGCCCTAGCTCGTGCCTCGACGGTGGGTGCAACGGCGGCTTGGAATGTGACCCAAATACCGGTACCGTGAGGAGCCATCACTGCATATCCCTTCTATGATGACCCTTCCTTACATCACCTCGTTAGGGCGTACCACCTGCTACTCTCGCGGAATTTAGCCTTAACCAGAGTGGCGGCTTAGACTACTATGACGGTCTGTATTTCGTCGTCTCATGCACACGATCCAGTGAACAACCATCGTTGCCATTCCTTGTTTCAGTGTCCCTTGTGGATGGCTATAATCTGCCAATGAGCATTACCAACAACGTTGGTTGTCCAGTCGCAAACTGCCCGGTTGATCTCGGACCGAACTGTTCGTAAACGCGTTAATGCTTTTTTGTAAATGCAGGGCTAAAAATAATTTACTGTAGGCCCTGCACCTCTCAAAGGTCCGTTCGATTCTACAGGTTTCCCTGTTGGCTGTAAAAGCGCTTGCAAGGCAAACCTTGATGGAAACCCGTGTAAGTAATGCTAGAGCGCTTCCGTTTACCGTTCCACCTGAGCCAATCAACTCCATGATGCAGCCAACTCGCCCAACTGTTGTACGGGGGAGTACGACACCCCACAAACCTGTCCCTCTTCTGGTGTGGCCTATTACAGTTATTTCAGTAAGTGATTAGTTGTTTTTACATTCTCTGGTGGTGAACTGACTTCTATGTAGAGTCGAATTGTCCAAATGCATATTGTTATGCCTTTGATGATAGCACTGCTTTGTTTACATGCCCTGCAAGCAAGAATGCAGTATATACGGTCACTTTTTGCCCTTGAATACTTCGGAGTAGATCACCGCAATGGTGGTTTGTAAATGTATGTCTCCGATGGATTGTTTGTAACAAAGATGGAAATCGTCCGTACTTTCACGAGTCTTTGAAATACTGAGATGTGTCTTGCTTCATCCGGAGAACTGTTCCGCCGGACTACTATGAGTACCACCACTACCAACTTTCACTGGACTGCCGTGGCGAAATACAGTCGAAATTGTGCATGAATAGACAAGGGGGAAACCAGATCACCATAGAATCCTTCCCCGCTGTATATAAAGCATTACACACTCCAGACTTTGGAGTGTGTAGTGCATTCTGTCAGCGCAACAGTGTCCAATTATATTCATGCCAGCTGTCACCTACCCGAAGAAGCACTGCCAAGATGAAAACAGGAGCAAGATGATTTCTTCCGCAGGTTGATTCTTTCGAGTGACTTTGAACTATTAGTCCTATCTGGAGATGATCGATGATCAATGAACTCGGACGGAGATTCTTTCGTCATATGGCATTACATCATACAACACAAAGCCGCCACAAAACAAGGTATCGTTTTGTCCAGGTTAATCTTGGTCCTTTGTGAGTAAGGTTAACGACCCAGTGCGTTAATGAACCTAGAGATCGTTCATTCACTCCCTCAGCTCCACAGTCTGTCTGCTTCTTGGTTACCTCTAGTGCCTCCATGACGTTTAATCCGTTTAAAGCGGGTTGCAGCCCCTCTTCGCAGGTTTGTTTGTGCCCGTCCAAAAACCTAGGTGATCCAGCGCAAAGTGGCTTAATCACGGCTGAAGTCACAGAAATTATCGACTTTTCCAGATGCACACTTCACTTGCAATGCTGTCCAACTCTTACGTTTCTGGTATCTACGAGTCTACGATGTTCCGAGCTTTACCTGTACTCAGTAGACAATGACCTACGTTACAGACTGAAATAGATGCACCTCAGACCGGAGACCATATACATGAGTCTACTCGATAGCTTGCACACCGCCGTATGCCTTAAGGCGCGTGCATGCATCTTCCCAAGTGAGCGCTCCATGGACCAATCCCATTATTACGGAAATGACGTCATCGATAGAACCTATGAGTTGGTCGGTAGTGTCGCGTTCACTGCCATCGTACAGGAGTAGAGTGTTAGCACTGTGCGTCCCGTTCTTTGTAACGGAGAAAATCCATGTATGACTTACCGGAGTGTCATCGTCCGATTTTGAAGCGCTAAATGTATTACTATTAGATAGGTGTGCGTTCATTTAGTGAAGGCCACGCACAAGCAAAATCGAGCGTGACACCATACGGCGTGCCAAGCTCATCATTACGAGCATACCGTTTGCCGATCGACGTATTCGAATCGTCGACGCGGGAGAATATACCACATCTGCGGAGTTTCATAGCTAATTACATTGTGAACGCAAGTTCGAAATCGAAGTTAAAAAAGTACGCACAGACTTCCTCGATAAGCGGGTCAAATTCTTCTTTTGCACTCAGAGGTACTATGAGGACTTTTGTTGGCGCAACGAGCGGGGGCAGCGAGAGGACCTGCATATACGTTGTACATCGCGGAGAGAACAAAGTGTGAGCACTCACACTACGCTCGACATCCTGCTCCCTGCACCAAAAAGAATGTTCCAGCAGCGAATATAAAATCCGCCCAAAACCGAACGAGGGTTCGATCACATTTGGAACGAATTCACGGACTTGAACAGTTCGTTGAGATCTGTCGGGAGAAAGACGAGATAAAACTCACTAGATTGCTTGAATGTCTTTCGTTCTATGGTAAGTAGCTCAGGCGTGAGAGCGATTTGTTTCTCGTCTGCAGATATTGTCGCGGACCTGTCCACGGACGAAAAAGAATGGCATATCAAATTACGAGAAATGCGGTTCACCGGTGGTACTTACCCTTGGGATAACTCTCCTTTTAACCTGACGAGTTCTTCTTGACTCATCTCCCCAACAACACGCTGCACCAGGCCAGCATCCCGACCCAGCGTCTTTCCAAGAACCTTTTTGTTGAACTCGGGTACCTCTCGTTCAGTGACTATTGGCTCTTTGAGGGCCTGGCGGACGACTAGTGGATGCCCAGTGCGTGCCGAGTGGACTGAAAGATCGTAAGCAGCACGGTCGGCACAGCCGACACACTCCGTCCAGCCGGATGAATTCTGGATTTCGGCATCCCAGCAATCCGTTGCATAGTGCGCCATTTCGTTCGCCATGTGTTGCCTGAATCTCAGTCTCCGTGGATCTACTCCAATCTTGAGCAGGAAGAGGTGGATACGGGCAAGGAAGTAGCCTAGAGTTTCGTTAGCCACGATGCCCCTGTCGACTGCTGCACCGATGGACATTTTGGTTACTTGCGTGGACCCGGACTCTTGTACGAAGCGGTTGAGAAGAGGGAGTACGATGTGGCGGACTTCAGCGAATCGAGCATGGCTTTTGTTTTCAGGATCGACGTAATGCTCGATCTCGCCCATAGTGAATTCGCGCACGCGAAGGAGACCGGCACGCGGAGAGATTTCATTCCTGAATGATTTCCCAATCTGGGCGGATGCAAAAGGAATCCGGCCATTGTTGAACTCAAGCAAGCGCGAAAAGTTGAGGAAGTGGCCCTGTGCAGTTTCCGGGCGGAGGAAGCTGAGGCAGAGCCGTTAACGACGAAGTGAAAGGAGGAAGTCGCAAGACCTTACCCAGGGTGTTGACCGGTGGGACCGATGCTACTCGCGAACATAAGATTAAACTGTTGGGGTTCTCCGACCTGGTTTCCGGTGTCCGGATTGCGGATATCGTGACTCCTGCACAACTGACCTAGCTCCGGTCCAGAATAGTTGTCTAACTAAATACCCCACGACATAGTGAACGCGTCAAACATGACAAGTCATCACAGTGATGACGAGAACGCACCTGAGCGAGGATGCTCTTGTACTCCTTCACGACTTCATCAGGCAACTGCACGGCAGTTGTCTTGATCTTCTTCTTCTTTTTCTTCTCGTCTTCCATGACCTTATCTGCCTGCAAAGCCCCTCGCCTCCAGGTCTCCTGCGAGTCTCGCTTGGAGAACGTTTTTTACGAGATGATCGGCGCGAAGGACATCTCCAGTTTTTTCGTCCTTCACCATCCAATCAGCAAAGCGCGCAACGTGACCGGAAGTCTCGAAAACCGGCGCGGGCGTCATAATCGTCGTGTCGAGCTCAAGCATGTGATCTTCTACGATGAAATGTCGACGCCATTCAGCGATGATGTTGGCTTGAAGGGAGGACCCAGGGGGACCGTAATCATATAACCCAGCTACGCCTGGAATTGTTGTTGGTTAGTTGGGCAAAGGAAAGGGAGATGGGAACACACCTCCGTAGATTTCGAATGCAGGGGCGTAGAAAAATCGGCGATTGAGGAGAGCTTCTAAGCGGCTCTTGTCAAATGGATGGGCAGTCCTGTTTACGCTGGCCATGGCCGCAGTATGGGCGAGGCGTGCACCGATGTTGAGATGGGCAAGTGATATGGCAAGTCTGACTCGCCACATCCACCACCGAGTCAATCTTGGACGAAAAGGAATAGTATTACTGACGTAATACACCGGACATACTAACATTACTAGGTATGACCCTGCGCGACCTGCTCCTCCTCCAATCTTCGCCGTTTCCTCTCCAGGTACCGCGACCTCGCATCCTGGACATCGTCCTCTGTATTCCTCTTCTGTGTCACCCTCTGCGTGGCTTCCTCTTCCGCCTTGGTTTTCTCCTTCAATAACCGCTCCCGCTCCTCTTCCATCTGTCGAAGAACCTCCCGTGCCCGTCGCTCATTGACCTCTCTTCTGCTCGCAGCTGTACCAACACCCCTGTGCACAGATGGTGCAGTTTCATCTTGTACCACCTTCCGCTGAGACTGCTGTAGCCCTAGGCGTCGCGTGTTCGGTGCAGCGAGGTTGAGACCAGCCGAGAGCAATTCTCGCTTGTCAACAATTATGTTGTCGTCATTGAGCTCCACGTCCTTTCCCTGTTCTTGAGCTATTCGTGCCAATTCAAGGTCTGACCTGGGAGCCATGTCAGGTGGTTTGGTGATCGTCAGGTTAGGACCTTGAGGACCAATGATACGTTTCGGTGCAGACGCAGCTTCAACAGCCTCTTCATGCTGTTGCTCAGACTCTTCGAGTAGCTTGCGATAGAAGTGAGCCATGCCAGTCGTTGGCCCCTTCTTTTTCTTCTTCTCGGCCTCTAAGGTTGGATTTAGTCAAAGTAGGGTGTCAGAGAGATCTAAAGACAGCACCTTCTCGTTGTCTTTCTTCTTCCTCAGCTTTCCGGACCTCTGCCATTTGATCCTTGTAAGCCTGTGTGACGAATGATTCCTTGTCCGCAAATTCATCTCCCTCCATCTGCCGTTCATGCTGCAGCATCTTTTCTTCGGCTCTCAGGCGATCCAGTCTGCGAGTCGCAGCGGAAGTTAGCAATCCCTCGATATATTTGGGCTAAGCACGATATGTGATGAATGCCAGTGAGCATCGAAGGCGAGGGGATACGCTCACTCGACGAAGTTTGGCATCTGCTTCCTTAACTTCCTTCTGTTTTTGTTTGACCTCCTGTATTCTATCCCAAATTTCGTCGTATTGGTAGGTTGTGGGGTCCAGCTGTAGCTCTTTCTCCATGCGCTTCTGGGCTACCTTGGAGGACTCCACCAGTAACTTCTTGTTCGCAGCAGCGTTCTTGTTATTTGCTGCATTTGGAGCGGAATCAGTGGGCGCATCGTCGTCGAGGGATATAAAAGGCTTGAGGGGAGGGGCTGTCCCCGCTGGCCTCGTCGCGACGCTCTTGTTGGCGAGGGTGAGGGAGAACTTCATCAGGATGGTGGCTTACGTAAGCAAGCTAGTCCCTTTCAACTCGATGGCACAGAGCACATTCGACCGGAGACGCGTGAATGGACCAGAGGAATCGTTTCCGCCTATGTTCGACGACGAGGACGACGGTGGGCGTGGGTGGACGGCGAAGCGCTGTCGAGGGGCGGAGGACATACGACCTATCTGTAAGACCATCGTTATGCTGATCACACCCCACTGACGATTGATGTCCTCGATTCAGTTTTGCAGCCAGGACTGGTAAGTCAAGCAAATGGCTCCGCATACATCGAAACAGAAAATACAAAGCTCGCATGTGCTGTGTTCGTGTATCGTACCCCACAAAACCTCCACAAGTCTGACTTTGGCTTCGTTCTAGGTATGGACCACGGCAGTCAAAAACGACAACGTACAGTGAAAGGGGTCGTCTGAACGTGGAAGTCAAGTTTGCGCCCTTTTCCTGTGTACGAAGGAGGGCCCCGCTTCGAGTACGCGTTTCAGTTGACTTCCATACTAGCTGGTTGATTGGTCTGTCAAGGACGCAGAAGACAGGGCTGTTGCCATTGCGATCCATCAATCGATTGTTTCGTCCATATGTCTAGAACTATTTCCAAAATCTACGATCGACGTCTTCATCGTCGTCATAGAAAATGACGGGATTGAGGGCTGCATAGCTTCGGGGTCGATCGCGGCAAGCACTGCTTTGGCTGATGCAGGCATCGAAATGCTGGGTCTCGTAGCATCATGCTCTGCCGTGAGTTTGACGATCGAGATAGTCACTTCACTCTCACTGACCCAATAGGGTGTACGTGGGGATGAGATCCGTTTGGACCCTGTGGAAAAAGAGGTAGCAGCGGCAGATGGCACGGTCATACTCGCATGTATGCCCGCTTTGTCTTCGGTTACGAACGTATATCAGTCAGGGAGAGTAAGCGCTCAAGGTGCAATGAAGGTGACTCTTTCTTCACTGGCACATAATACGGTGATTATATCTGTATCCCTGCGACAGTGTATGGAGCTATGCCAGGACAGATGCATAGATGTACACGCTGTCATGGCGCAGTCACTGTTGAGCAGCAGAGCATCCATGCCGTAACATGGTGGATCAACTTCCTGTCGTCTGCGTGCTGGTTGCGCTGGTGGACTAGGACCCGCATCCCGCGGTTCAGGGTCTTGTAAATCTGGCTTGACAGCTCGAAGGTTCGAAGCCCATGTAGCCGTATGGTCTGAAAATCCATCCGCAAAGCATCGGAGGCTCGCTCATTTCATCGGCGCTTGCTTGTACTTTAATGGCACTATTTACAGTCTTCGCAAATTCCTTGGAATAACATTTGAGTGTGTTAAGCGGATACACTAGTAAAAGGGAACTTCGATTCCTGTGTAAGTATCAGAGGTGTTCGTGAATTACACGATCCGGATAGCATTGATTAGCGCGGCGAACAAAAAGGCAGGCTTTGCCAGGGTTCGAACCTGGGTTTCGGGAAACAGTCTTTAGCAAGTCAAAATCCCGAGTGATAACCACTACACTACAAAGCCGATGTCAAAAGGGTTGCCTTTGAAAGGCCAAGAGTGAACTGGTGGCTGTGTAATAGGATGGACAAGTCAGGAGAGGTGGCGGCGTGTATTAGTAGCAAAGACTTGCGCAGTCCGCGTTCATACAAATTCAGGAGGTTCGTCGCCAAGGTGCATCCTACACTATCTACCTCGACTGTAGTCTGCCTAGGGGACTAGTCGAATCTACCATGAACAGCGAGGATTCGTTCGCCGCCTTGGTTAACACCGCTAACCCTGCAGCCTACAAGTCCGCTTCGCTAGCTCAAGGTTCAAGTAGTCAACATCCTCCTACCTATCCACCATCTGCGAATGCACAGTCTCAGCCCCAACCCGTGTCCAGTTTGATGGATCCCTTCTTTGACGACGACGATGACCTTCTGGACTTGTCTCCGGCGACCACCCCGCGCCCAATGCAGTCACAGGAAAGCGGACTTCCTCTCACCCATGCAGCTGCCCCACCCGCTGGGGTAGACTCGTCATCCCCCTCGCTATCCACCCAGAGTGCCGGGCAACCTTACGGATGGGGTTTCGAGAGCCAGGCTACTTTTCCGGGCGGCGCGTCATTTCCGGGAGCACCGTCAGCACAGAGGAAACCTTCGATTCGCAGAAGACAAAAGTGGAAGTGGAGATGGCCTTGGGAGAAGGAGGTACAACCCTCAGGCGAACGTGTAATTGCCCTCAACAATCCTATTATGAATGACGAGTTTTGCTCGAACTTCGTTTCGACAAGCAAGTACAATGCCGTTACATTCACCCCAAAGTTTCTCAAAGGTGGGCTTGAGTTCTTAGTCCGTCTCACAGTTTTCTTACACCCTATATAGAACAATTCTCCAAATATGCAAACGTGTTCTTCTTGTTTACCGCTTGTATACAACAAATACCTGGTGTCTCTCCAACCAACCAGTGGACTACCATCGCCCCGTTAGCCGTCGTGCTTCTTGCATCTGCCTTTAAAGAAGTACAGGAGGACATGGTTCGTACCTTCTCGGTTACCATTGGTATTACTCTTAACACTTCCACAGAAACGCCATCGTTCCGATTCCGAACTCAACGCACGTGTCGCCAAGGTTTTGAATGAATCACTAAATTTTGACCTGCGTATGTGGAAGGACATTCGAAGTGGGCGACGTCGTCAGGGTCGAATCCGACGAGTTCATTCCCGCCGACCTTGTTCTCATTTCTTCCTCGGAGCCTGAGGGTCTCTGTTATATCGAGACCTCCAATCTCGATGGGTCCGTAGTAGCTCCTCCTCCATTGTTCAGGTCACTCACTCTTGTTCAGGGAGACCAACCTCAAAATTAAACAGGCCTCGCCCCAGACGTCGTCTCTTACCTCTCCCCCGCTCGTTGGTCGCCTTCACGGTTCTCTGCGCTCCGAACAGCCTAACAATTCACTGTACACGTATGAGGGTACCCTTGATCTCGTGACGGATGCTGGCATGCCAAAGCAGGTCCCGCTAGGTCCAGACCAGCTCCTGCTTCGAGGGGCGCAGCTGCGCAATACGCCCTGGGTTTATGGATTAGTCGTTTTCACTGGTCACGAAACAAAGTTGATGCGTAACGCAACGTGAGTCTTTGGAGTGAGATATGATGGTCTCGGCTAATATTCGCCTGGTAGCGCTGCCCCTATTAAGCGCACAGCAGTGGAAAAGCAGGTCAACGTGCATATTATCTTTCTGTTTGGCTTTCTCCTTGCACTTTCGATCGGTTCGACTATCGGTGCCTCCATAAACACTGTAAGTGCTATGAGCAATCCGTGAATTCTGCGTATATTTTTGTTTCGTCTACTGACACAATCGCAACACTCGCTATCATAGTGGTTTCTATCGGGTCAGCAATGGTATCTATTCCAAACCAGCTCATTTACCGGCCGAGGTATGCAACCTCATCAATGATCCTATCCCCGTGCTAATTTTTTGTAGCCAAGGCCTTTGTCGAAGGTAAGTTATTCCGCAAGCCGCGTCGCAAACATTCTGATACTTCAGTTTCCTTCGTTCCCATCCCATATTAATGTGGAAGATATCCTCACGTTTATCATCCTTTATAATAACCTGATTCCGATATCTCTCATTGTTACAACGGAGGTTGTGAGACTCCAGCACGCCGCACTCATCAGTGCCGACCTTGACATGTACTACGAGGTGCGCGACACGCCGGCGGTTGTGAGAACCTCCTCACTGGTAGAGGATCTCGGGCGTGTTGAGTTCGTATTTGCAGATAAGACAGGAACGTTGACCAGGAACGAAATGGTGTTCCGGGCGGCCAGTATCGGAGGGCTTGCATATGCCGAGGAGGTTGATCAGGCGCGTGCAAGCGGAGAAGACGGAAGAGAGGTATGGAGGACATTCGCAGATCTTCGTGGGCTGTTGGAAGGTTCCAAAGGGATGAGTGGCACAGAACTTTCTGCAACTGGCGGCGAACAGGATCGCGAGCGTGCAACAGCAGTGGCTGACGAATTTATGACGCTCTTGGCAGTGTGTCATACGGTGATACCGGAGGTGCGAGACGGAAAGATCAACTACCAGGCAAGTAGTCCCGATGAGGCAGCACTTGTGGCCGGAGCGGAGCTTTTGGGGTATCAATTCCATGTAAGGATTCCTTTTCGCCATGCTTCACCACTTTTTCTCATAATCATCCGGCCGATAAAATCGTTCTTCACCAATGTTCGGTGATTGGGCCGTTAGACTCGCAAGCCACGTTCCGTTTTTATCAACGTCCGCGGCTCCCCCGTTGAATACGAGATCCTGAATGTGTGCGAGTTTAACTCGACGCGAAAGCGCATGTCAACCGTGGTTCGCGCACCCGGCGGCAAGATCAAATTGTACTGCAAGGGTGCGGACACGGTGATCCTTGAACGTCTTGGGAAGCACCAGACGCTCACCGAAAAAACGCTTTCGCATCTCGAGGTAGGAAGTCCACTTTGCAATTCTTTTCCCCATACAATTTTTCAAACATTTCTCTTCTAAAGGACTACGCGACGGAAGGGTTGCGCACGCTCTGTATAGCCTACCGCGATGTCCCCGAGGCCGAGTATCGTCAGTGGTCGACGATATACGACCAAGCCGCTGCAACCCTCAACGGGCGCTCTGAAGCACTCGACAAGGCAGCAGAACTTATTGAAAAAGATCTCATCTTACTCGGTGCGACAGCAATTGAGGATAAACTTCAGGAAGGCGTCCCAGATACTATCCACACTTTGCAGATGGCAGGAATCAAGGTACGTCAGCAGTAGATCGTTGACCCTGGAGTGTCCTCAGTCCGGATATGCAGGTTTGGGTACTAACAGGCGACCGTCAAGAAACAGCAATAAATATTGGCATGTCCTGTCGACTCATTGCCGAGTCTATGAACTTGGTGAGTCGGAAAGCGAATTTTTGTGTTGCTGATTTTGAGGATTATGCGAAGGTCATCGTGAACGAGGAAACATCCCGCGATACGGGCGAGTTCATCTCAAAACGACTTTCAGCAATTAGAAACCAGAGGAGTACCGGAGAGCTGGAGGATCTCGCGCTCATTATCGGTGCGTCATTTTCTAATGCCCATATTCGTTGATTCCTATAGCCTGGTATGCAGATGGGAAGAGTCTTGGTTTTGCACTTCAGAAGGAGTTGTCTAAGTCTTTCCTTGAACTTGCGCTGCTTTGCAAGGCCGTCATCTGTTGTATGTTCGTTACGCGATCATAATGGTTCCGTCGGTGACCACTCCAGGAAGGTCGCGTCTCTCCCCTTCAGAAAGCACTCGTTGTAAAGCTAGTAAAGAAGAACCAAGATTCAATTCTCCTTGCAATAGGTGATGGCGCTAATGATGTGAGCATGATTCAGGCAGCACACGTTGGCGTAGGTATATCAGGACTTGAGGTACGTCATGTAGTTAGTGTATGACACTCAAGTGAAAATTTTTTCGGTCGTAGGGTCTTCAAGCTGCACGATCTGCTGATGTTGCGATATCGCAATTTCGCTACCTTAAAAAGCTCCTACTTGTCCATGGAGCTTGGAGTTATCAGCGATTATCCAAGCTTATATTATGTCTGTCCTCTCTTGACAAGTTTCTTTGGAGCATATACTAATGCTCATCCCCTTGTATCAATAGACTCCTTCTACAAGAACATCACCCTCTACATGACACAGTTTTGGGTGTGTCTGGGGACTTTTTAACTCGAGATTGATGTGCTGACTCCTCATTCAGTACTCGTTCTTCAACAATTTCTCCGGTCAGATCGCCTACGAATCATGGACAATTACATTTTACAACGTCCTATTCACTGTCCTTCCGCCTTTTGTCATCGGTATTTTTGATCAGTTTGTGTCTGCACGGGTCTTGGATCGATACCCGCAGTTGTACATGCTGGGGCAGCGAAACGTATTCTTCACGAAAACTGTGTTCTGGTTGTGGATCGCTAACGCGCTGTATCACAGTTTGGTAGGTGTATTGAGTTCCGTATCAATCATTCTTACGCAGGTGTCGGTGCAGGTTCTCTTTGGGTTCTCCGTCATCATCTTTTGGGGCGACCTGAAGCAAGCATCCGGGCTCGACTCGGGACACTGGTTCTGGGGAACGACACTGTATCTCATTGTACTCCTAACTGTTCTCGGGAAGGCTGCTTTAATCTCAGAGTGAGTTCATATTTCTTATACACACAAATCCCTTCTGACCACTGTACAGTTTGTGGACTAAATACACCGTCGCTGGTAAGTTACCTTGACAATATCGTGAGACAGGGACTGAGTTTCACGCCCGCAGCTATCCCGGGTTCGTTCGTGTTTACGATGATATTCCTTCCTCTATACGCATGGATCGCACCTCTCATCGGGTTCTCTACTGAGTATTATGGGCTTGTTCCCCGGCTGTGGACCGATGCGGTCTTCTACTTTATGCTCCTACTCGTGCCGTTTATCTGTCTCGCTCGCGACCTTGCTTGGAAATAGTGCGTGTGCCTATATTATTCACGGGTCCTCGCTTACCGGATGAATCATCAGCTATCGTCGTACATACATGCCACTGTCTTACCACATCGCCCAGGAGCTGCAAAAGTATAATATCCCTGACTATCGACCACGCCAAGAACAGTATGTTCTTGTTTTCCATCATGTCCCAGTCCGCTGATATACGTTCCGATGTACAGGTTCCAAAAGGCGATCAAGAAGGTCCGTGCCGTTCAGAGGATGCGACGCAACCGTGGTTTTGCTTTTAGCCAAACTGAAAACAATCGTCAAGACCAGGCACGACTCATACGTGCGTACGATACGTCGAAGTCGGAAGCCCGGCCATCTGGTTACTAGGTATCGAGGTTCGCTACTTCTGGCGTGTTGGGGAGTCGGGGCTCTCGTACCCACTTTCAAGGTACGAGGACCAATGTGCCCGATTGTGGATTGTATTCTAGTTACACGGACTTAATGGGAAAACGACTCAGAACTAGAGGTCACCTCGTGGAGTTCAGATTAGCCTCAGCCTCGCAACCGTTCCGAATTTGCCTGCGTCTCACACCTGTTTTCCGACTGCGAACAGCATCTACTCATGTGATCTTCGGTTTGCGTGGCTGCTGCCTCCGATTTCCTTCGTCTCTACCTTTGTCAGAGTACGTCCCTCAGCTGTCGCAGCCTTATGGTTGACCATGCACAAGAGACGGAAGACGTCCCTGTCACCTCTGATGTTGACCCAGTCCGACTGCAATAAGTAGTGTAGCAACAATGCCCATCGCGCTCGCGAGTCACCGGTACGGAAGTACATAGTGGTCCAAAGTTGCACATGGTTAAGAATATGGCAGGAAAGATTTGAATGAGTTGGCTTACATAGGAGTAGTACTAGTGGCGCGATAAAGTCACGTGGTGCTAAAACCAGCAGTACTCACTTGCCATTTTGGGTCGTCGCGGAAGATGGTCTTATTCCGTGCATCTTATCTCTCCCTGAACCCCAACTACGATATCCGACAGCATGCCTGTCGTACAATTCGCGCCTTTCTCATCTCTCGTTCAGCCAGGATTCTGGCATGAACTCACTAGATTGAAGATCGATATCCTCCGCCTTTCAGACGAGTCGTTGACGGTCAACGGATCATACAGCGTCGGCAGATCCGTCAGAGATCGCGAAACGGGTCAAGATGTGGCATTGGGTTGTAACCTGGTTCTGGGTGCAGCCGCGTTTGAACAGCCGTCGCAGTATGTCAAGATTATCTGATGAGACATATTGAAATGTATCGAAGATGTGCCCTGGCAGGGTGCCCCCGATGTCTGTCGCGATACGTGGGGTGTTTAAGAACTACAATACGATCGAAGAATTCAAAGTCGCAGATAAAGCGTCGATTTTTAACGAGGTCACTAACGACGTGCGCGTGATGTTTCGTGCGAGATATCACCATTCGCTAATATGCACGGGTGTACCCACAGATGTGGAACAGCATCGTTGAGAGCAAGGATACCTCAAAACTTACCCAATTCTTGCTCCTGACCTTCTCAGACCTGAAGAAATATCAATATTTACTACTGGTTCGCATTCCCAGCCTTCGTAGCTAAACCTGCGTGGGATATATCAACAGAAGGCTGGAAAGCTGCAGACCATGAACTCAACGCGTCACAGGCATGTTGTCTTACTGTCCACCATTCCATCGTTCCTTCCTAATATGATTCCACTTCCACAAAGCTGACATCCATATTCGAGTCGTTACATGCCCAAACGAAGCCATTCTTCCTTGTAAAGTTGACTGGTGACGCTGCTGAAGTTCATCCCAATGGATGAGGCGGACGTGTTCTTTGCAAGCGATTCCCCTGACTCTGTCAGTTGTTAGGTTGAGCTGACAGGGCATGGACTAATCAGTTATTCTCGCAGACTATTGTAGGTTTCCTCGATCCGTCCGCTTCCCCTGATAATCCTGGATGGCCTTTGCGGAATCTCCTTACGTACCTCCAAACACTCTACCCATCTAAGACGTACCTCAGTGCGCGTACTTTGTTGGAGAGACGGTGAACTGCCTGTTGCTGGAAGAGCATGGAAGAGTCGTTTTGGTGTCGTTGCAAGCGGAGGCGATCGTCAGTCCGTCAAACCTACAGCGGTGGGATGGGAAAGACACCCTACGACGAATAAGCTCACTGCCCGTATGGCGGATTTGGCTCCGATGATGGATCCTACTAGGCATGATCAACTTCATCTCAGAGGCCCAAATGACTTACTTAGCCGTCCAGGCTCGCTGATCAGGCGGTGGATCTCAACCTGAAGCTCATGCGTTGGCGGATTATTCCTTCTTTAGACCTCGAAAAGATTGCACGCACTAGGTGCCTTCTTCTTGGCGCAGGGACGCTGGGCTGTTACGTAGCTCGCACGCTAATAGTAGGCTGCGTCCGTGTTCACGATTTGACGCGACTGACAGTGCTTCTAGGGTTGGGGAGTTCGTACCATCACGTTGATCGATTCTTCTCGCGTGTCGTTCAGCAACCCAGTCCGGCAACCCCTTTTTGATTTCGACGATTGCCTGAACGGCGGGAAGCCTAAGGCGGCATGTGCGGCCGAGCATCTCAAGAAAATCTTCCCTGGAATCGTACGTCCATCCCCGGCGCGTTCGCTTCTCGCTTTTTGTGACCGTGTTTTACAGAATGCCACAGGATACAACTTATCTATACCCATGCCCGGCCACCCGATACCCGTATCCTCAAGGGAGCAAACACAGAAGGACGTTGAGTTGCTCGAGAAGTTGTTTGATGAGCACGATGCTATTTTTCTTCTAATGGACTCGCGCGAAAGTCGGTGGCTACCTACTGTACTCGGAGCAGCTAAGAACAAGGTCGGGTCTCCCCCTTAGTTCATTCCTTGAAGGAGCTGATAACGGCGCATATACATAGATTGTCTTGAATGCCGCACTTGGTTTTGACACCTACGTTGTAATGAGGCACGGTGCTCGTGCAGCTGCTTCAGCCCCGAACTTTCAACGTCTTGGATGTTACTATTGTAACGATATTGTCGCGCCGACGGACGTATGTGTTTCCGCTACTCCGATCGCATCACACCCGAAACTCATGACACATCTGTAGTCGCTGACCGACCGCA
The DNA here is from genome assembly GCF_024613125.1 of Pisolithus orientalis. Classification (NCBI taxonomy): domain Eukaryota; kingdom Fungi; phylum Basidiomycota; class Agaricomycetes; order Boletales; family Pisolithaceae; genus Pisolithus; species Pisolithus orientalis. Next base: position 953,432 of record NW_026260794.1, on the reverse strand, counting down.
CGCTCGATCAAATGTGTACAGTGTCACGACCGGGCCTAGCACCAATCGCAGCATCCACTGCCGTTGAGTTGATGGTATCCCTGCTACAGCATCCTGACGGGTAAGTACCCGACTGTGACTTATTAGCACCAGAGCTCATCGTTCGCATTACCTGCTTGACGTAGTGCCCACGCCCCGCCACCGCCACCGCAATCCACTACCGCCAACGACATTGGATCTGAGTCTGCGTCCAACAGCGTTCTAGGTCTCGTACCACATCAGTTACGCGGCTTCCTGGCGCAATTCCGCACTCTCCCGGTTACAGGCGCCGCATTTGACGGATGCACTGGGTGCAGTGAAGCGGTACTCATCACCTAGCTTGGTTCTACTAAAAGTCGCTGATGATTTTTTTCCGTACAGGTAATAAACGTTTACGAGAAGGAGGGTTTTGCAATGATCCTGCGTGCTTGCAATGAGACAGGCTACCTGGAGGTTCTTACTGGACTGGACAAGTTGTACATGGAAGGGGATGCTGCACTAGAAAGCGTGGATTGGGAGGAAGACGAGTAGGTCGCGAACAAGTATCCGGTATCTTGCTTTAGGTAGCATGGTGCCTTCTAGGCTCCTATACCTTTTCTGTACCTTATTCAGTGGGCTTAGGTTCGTTAACGGAACAATGGTACCAAATCATGCAAATTGAGGGAGCCCCAGTCCTCTTACCAATAAGTACAGTGTGGATAGGTCACACACGCACATTTCTCAAACTTGCGAGAGTGGTTGGAGCTCTTTCTGCTCGAGTAAGTTCCAGGGGTAAGTCAACGGGAATGCGTGATGGGATGAAACAACCATGAAAACGTAACGAAACTCTCGACGTCTGCAACGTAACCTAGATCATAAAGCACATGTGCCAAAGCCTCTGCACACCACCGCTCGTCTTAATTATCTCCATCAACCTGAGCGGGAGCAATTGCGTAAAGCGATCGCGACGAAAAGGCCACTCCACGGATCAGCCTCATTCGCTTTCCGAGATGAGTGCGACAATCATCCTAGGTGGAAGTCAAATCAGGATGGGCGTACGAGAGCGAGAGCTGCATAGAAGACGCACCGATAGAGGTAATAGAAGAACGACAAGAGGTAAAAGCCGAGTTTCAAAAAACTCTCCTTCTTGTGTCCCGACAGCGTGCGGAAGATCTCTGTGGCATCATACATGTGATTCTTGTTTCTTATCCTATTGGATTACGCGTGTTCAGTCGTGATAGAACACGGTTAATATGGATAGACGACGTACTTGTTGACATTATATAGCACAAGGGGAAGGTTGAGCAAGAAGGCGAACCATTGACCAGAAAGGAGAAATAGTAGGGTGATAATTGCGTGTGCGATGTTTTCTGGTAGGATGAACTAGAGGGTGGCGAATATTTTGGCCGTGTCAGCATCAACGCAAGGGAGAAGCCCATGAACCCACTTGGTTAAGCTTATTGCAAAGATCTATTGGGTTGATATAGTCGCATTCGAGGTCGGAGAACATGATAATCTAGGCGTCGAACGCAACCGTGAACACGATGCATTGTCATTAATGGGGGACGGAGGGTAGAGTAGAAGCACAGAGGAGCCACACTTACGAAGAAAACCATCGTGAAGAGCAAGTCCTGCGGCCATGAGGAGCGCGAAAAGGAATAACCAGCCTGTGGTGGCCACGAAGTGACACGTTGATATGAAAAGGGGTGCAAGCGTTCCATGCGTTCCAGCAGCGAGAACGGACCAGCATTACAGCAGCGCAGGAGTACGTCAGCGGGGGACTCCCGCTCAGACACATCACGATACGCACCAGTTCCACCCATCGTATCTAATGCCGAGTAAGCTCAGAAATGGATAGGACCGAAGAGCGATGTGAAGGGGTAGAAGTGTCCAACGTGTCCTGGAGAGGTCGAGTGTGCTGGCAAACAAGGTCGCACTTCAGCTGCGACAGTTCACGTTCAGATGGCACTCGCAGTGGCCGAGACATGCGACTTACCAACGAGCCAAGGGCTGCAAGAGTAGAGCGGATTCACCAGCAACTCGACTGGACGCTGTGGGTTTTTTTTTCCACTGCCAGGACCAAACACGCACAAACAACCACTTGGCCTCCTCCTCAATGGACAGCGTCTCAGCAACTCAGAACACAACCCAAATGTCGCTGCTGGCTCGTATATCAGGAACAACAGAGGGTGGTCCAGTTCGCCCCAAGTCGGCCAACCGTGGTTCGCCATATGTGCGTAAATACGATTCAATCCCTCGAGCGCATCCTCAGTTGAAAAAAAATCCGTTCCCCATCGTCTTTTCTGTCTTCTCCGCAATGACGTGCACGTTCGCATTTGGCCCTTCGCTGCATGGAACCCCTTCCTGAACACGGTCGCTTCCTGGCGCGCGTCTGCGTGGTTGTCCCTCTCAAAACATAGACTCGTCCACCTCGGCCTCCGAAAGGAGATCCAAATGCTCAATGGTCCCACGACCTTTACGACGATGCTTCCAGCCCACCCCTTTCGTCTCGTATAGTCTCCTCAGGCCGCCCAGCCGAAAAGAGCAGACTCCTGTCCTCGTACAGCGCGCTCTTCGTGAAGCCACTGCAGGCAACCTCCCACGCTGCCAACTCGGGCTCACTCAATATCAAAGGCGCATCAGGCTCGTCGGGGAATGTCATACAGGTCGAGGGGCTGGTCAAGGGTACCACGGCCGCAGATGTCGAAGTATGTGATACCTTTTCACAGTTGCGACCACTATTATGCCCCCTTTTCGACTTTTCCTCATTCGTTTATTTCGCTGTCATGGATTGAACTCACCCACCATCCACGCACACAATTAGGCAATCTTCCGACGGTGTGGCGCCATCCTTTCCTCTGAACTTGCCTCTTCGTCCGCCTCCTCTAACGTGATCGTACGACTCACGTTCAAGAAACCTGCTGATGCACATGCAGCTGTGTCCAAGTTCGACGGACAGCCTGCCGATGGTCGTATTCTCCGCGTACGCGTAGTCGGCGTCCAAGCCGTCTCACTACCAGGGCGGATCGCAGGTGTAAATGACATCGTTGATGGGGAGGGAAGCGTTGACGTCTTGATGGGTGGAGACGGGACAGAAAGTGGCTCGTGAGTTCTTTTCCCATCTTCTTGTCTCCTGTCGTTTTAAAGCCCTTATTATTTAACCCAGAAAAATGCGCTCCGACTCGATTATGGCCAACGACCCTCGTGCCACGGTGCTTGTTGCGCCACCAGGGGCAGATCCGAAAGTCTATACTCAACAAATACCACCAGAAAGCAAAAACAACACGCGCAACGGTCATCGTTGGAACCGCGGTGGACGGCGAGGCAGAGGGGGTCGGCGAGGTGGTGGTGCAGCCAAGATGGACGTTGATTAAGTGGCGCAACCATATGAACCTTGCCGAGCTAAGCGGAAATGGTGATTGTGTGATCAGGTTGAGGGGGTCGAACCCAGTTTGTCGCCGTAACACTCGTGGAATCGGTAGATTGTCCTTCCACCTATAGGTGACTTGGACATACTCATCTAATATAGGTTTAATTATTTATGCTGTCATCCCTGCTCTAGCTTCCAGTGTATTCTCATATGGTCGTTTTGGTTGACACCTGCATTCTACTACTCAACGAGTGAGATTGCAAAAGCAACTATAAATATCTGGGGTACTCGTGCTCATACTTCTACGCTCTCGGGGAGATAAGATATTTGAGTAGGATGTACCTATACTGCCTTGCCAACAGTCCACGGATGTGCGTACGCGAGGTCGATGGCTACATGAACCCGTAGGAAATGGGACATGACCAGGGAGAATTGATCGATCACAGCGAATGGGAGGACTTCGCAGGAGGAAAATTTGGCCAGGTTGGACGTGGACTACTACAGTCCAAGCAAAACACTGCAAAGTCTGATCAGTAAATCATAGTGGTGCAACCAACAGTACGATATAAAGCTCAGAAGAGTCAAATGTGGAGCACATCCCCACGCACGCGCGGGATTCTCCCTGAAGAAATTCAAACTATTCGGTACAACCATCATCGGAAAATGAAGCATAGGAAGTCAACTCACTGGCTGGCATTACACATTCGAGATGGCATAACACGGAGCGACGAACGCCCGAAAAGATGGAAAAATTAAGTCAACAAGCAGGGCATTAAGTGATGGTAAGCCCCATTCCGTTGAATGGCAACTAAGGTGCCATCAATCGCATAACTCTGTCTATGAGCAACGGGTACGCCCGGTTCGATGCACAGGACGTCTCCGGCACCGCTCTACACTCATATCTTGGTGCAGAGGGTGCCATGTCCCATCTCAAAGCCCTTTCGGGGGAGAGAACGGGTAGAGAAGGCGCACCGATGAAAGCGGGCGACAGAGTGGACGAGGGTGATACTAGTGTCAGACCACTCGACAGCGTCAAAGGGAATGATACCAAGTAAAAACGACCTCATCCGCACCGCGCACGCCGCAACATTTCCTCCCACATATCCTCAGCATACTTTGAGCTGGGCGCTCTCCTGGCAGGAGATGGGCGTGTACGATGACTGTCTCTGTGTCTCCGGGGACTTTCCCCACAGCAATCAGTACGAAAGTCCAGTGAATGGCTTTCTGTTCGTGTAGCTGCGACAGCGATTCCTCACTCAATGCCGTTGAAAAGAAAGAAAGGGAAAGAAAAAAAAAAAGGATCGGCAAATATACTGCACTGCATTCCTCATTTGGATATAATCTCGGCATCCCCCGGATTGAGCCCCGGTCCTGCCGGCTTACGGACAAAACTACTGTACTACTGCGACGAGCATGTCGACAGAAGCTGCAGACGGACAGTCCTCGTCATCGCCGTCAACGACGGGAAACGCTGGGACGTCGGCCAACGCACCAAACGCACCTCGCAGACCACCGACACACGTTCCTTTCATATCCCTCTACCGTCCACCTCCAGGTAAGTTGCTCTCCTTGTCCTGCCGCCGACCTCTTAACATCATCGGCCAGGACAACCCCCAACTACCACCGACGAACGCTGTCTGTTCTACTGCACCCAGTCAGCCCTGCATCGCGCACAGCACAAGCCACCCACTTGCCGTTCTATCTGTCTCCGCCGTGTATATCCCTTCGAGGTCGAGGTTCGCACTTCAACATCAGCACCGACTGTCGGCCAGCATGAGATTCCCCTCCCACCAGAAGGCCAACCCTCCACACACAAATCATCGGGCTGGATAGGCAGCAGGTCCTGTCCCGGCCTTCCAGCTCTTACTCCGGACTGCGCTCGCCACTCTCATCACCAGGGTACCCAACTAACCCCAGGAGCTGCAACCGCAACAGAAACCACATGAGACACGGATATGGAATCCTGGTTTATATGTCTGGACGTCTACCTCCGCCCGCGCTGCACGAGACAAGATAGAAACGATGGCCATGGATCTCGGCAAAGAACACGCTTGGACACAGAAGCGCCAAGAGTGGGTCAAGAGAAGGGAGGTCGCACTCCGAGAACATATGCGTAGCAAGAATGCTGTCGTAAGGGACGAGAGAGTTGTGTTAGATGACGGGATCGAGATTACAAAGTCTGGCCAAATCGAAGGTACCATGGTACGTCCAGTCTCGTCCGCGTCCATTCCCGCCTCGCTTAGTTCTCACCCGTACCCTCCAGGTCCCACTCCAGCCTCCATCCGCTGTCATCGACGGATTCATCCCTTCTCACGCCCTTGCTGGCTCCATTACAGTCCCTCTCCGAACCTATCGGTAACTTGCTTAACCCAGCCAGCCATGCCCTCGCTCACCTCCGCCGCGCTCTTTCTGACGGATCGCTGTATTCCTTCGGGGAGCGTGCATGGGAAAAGGCATGGACACCTGAGCCGTTGATGCTCGCGATGAAAGTGGTTGAGAGAGTATGGAAGAAAGAAGGGGGCGAGGGGGGTGAGGATGTGGACGGATAGGTCCCGCGTTCTTTGAGGCGATCATGACCCTCATAGATTTGTTATCTATCAATCAGAAGTATAGACTTTCAGGGATAGTAGACATCTTGCATTTTCTTGGAAAGACCAAGCACATCGTTATAGTACTTAAAGCGAGGGTGGGTGACGAAAAGTTCCGCTACGTGCGCTGGCAAGGGCAGTGGCCAATGCGCGGGAAAATATTGATATCGCAAGGATCACGTGCTACCGGGACAGGTTCAGTCTGTCCCGGAGATCATGCAATCACGATTAACGGATTGAAAATCAATAGAAAGCTGCAATGGTCTGACTTTACACTTGGAAATTTTTGACGGGTACTGAGTAATCGACGTGTCACTTCGACCGATTATTCCGTTCAAAGACGATTCGCCGTGACTCGGAAACCCTCCGTCTCGTTAGCCATATAACGCTGGCGTTGTCGTCGTCATTTTTCCATATCGAATAACCTGCTGGAGTCGATGATGATCGCAAAGTTCTTGGGCACTCGATGCCCGAACTCCCGGCGTCTTTCTTGCACGCCGACGTTGCAAGCCGTCCGTCGGATGAGCGTCCGACCCGCAAAGCATCCTCCGGCCGCGACCTCCCCACCCTTGACGCCACACGCGAAAACGACCATCGCACGTCTACTCTCTCTCCGGGCATCCAAGACGCCGATCACGGCGTTGACGGCCTACGATTACCCAACAGCACTCGCTTGCTCCGCCCATCCGGTCGATATCACCCTTGTCGGAGATTCTCTCGCCCAAGTATGCCTCGGGTACCCATCCACGACACGCCTCTCCCTCGACGAGATGCTCCACCACTGCCGTGCCGTCGCACGAGGCACAACCTCTCCGCTTCTCATCGCTGATATGCCATTCGGGACATATGCACCCTCCGTGAGCGACGCTATCAGATCTGCCATTAGAATGGTACATGAAGGACATGTGGAGGGTGTAAAACTCGAGGGTGGGGGAGAGGTTGCGGAGCACGTGCGAGCACTCACAAAAACCGGCATACCCGTCATGGCACATATTGGTCTCCTCCCGCAGCGGTATGTATCGCTGTCGGGATACAGAGTCCAGGGGCGTACCGCGGAGTCGGCCTCGACGCTTCTTCGCGCTGCACGCGCACTAGAGGATGCAGGTGCATTTTCTATCGTGTTGGAAGCAATACCTGCTGTGTTGGGTGCTTACATTACGGAGCAACTGAACATACCAACGATAGGGGTCGGTGCGGGCCCCGGGACCAGTGGACAGGTCCTAGTGTGGGACGATATGGTTGGGACATGGAGTGGCCATAAACCAAGGTGGGCGGCTATTACTTTCCTGTATCATTTTCCCGTCTTTTGGACTTACCTGGTTCAGGTTTGTTCGACATTTCGCAGACGTGCGCAAGGAGGTTGCCCGAGGGGTCAGCGGGTATGTGAACGCTGTGAAGAACGGGTCATTCCCGGATCCCGATCGAGAAGGATACTCGATGGATCACGGTGAATGGGAAATTTTCCTTGCAGCGGAGGGAAGGCCGAGTTGGACGTGGACGTCAGCGCCACGAAATGCTCCCACAGGAGACGCCGTTCCAGAGAACTAAAGACGCGCGGCTGTCTAAAACTCGTATCCCCCCCGAGCAGGATGTCGGGATCGCACCCGAGACTTCGGGCCAGAAACATGTATGAGTGCACAGGTCGTCCTCGTAAAATCTGGGTTTATGGGTAGGATGTATTTATGTACATTGTAGTGTATAACAACGCACTTGAACAAGCGGTCCGGTACGGTCCGGCAAGCTAGTCATCGACACGATGATATTCAGTACGACTCGGACCTCGACGATGAGTACAAACGTCGCTGCCGTCTACCACGCACGGGTCCAGCGCATCCTACCGCGCAACTCAACCTGTGTCAACGTTAATTTTGTACATGCATTCCCTGACACGTCTTCTATTTCCTCACCCAGCCCTACGCCCTCGTTATTGCACACCTACTCGTTGCCATTCCGACATCGACGTTGCCCCACCATGTCTATGTCGCGAATGAGTCCAAGGTACCTCCATGCGTGTATAGTTAGTAGGCTTTCAAGCAAGGCCTCGGGATGGGGCTTGAATCCGTGCTCGAGAACCCGGGTACGCGAGTTTTCGCTGTCTGCAACTGCACGAACAGATGGAAGAGAGCCCGATCAACCGCCACAAATACCAGTATCATCACCACAAGCGTTTGTCTGTACTTTTCTCCAAGGGTGTCAGGTTTGCTCACTATCGAACGAAGGACAGCCAGAACCACACTCCATGGAAGCCACCCCGCTCAGCTCTCCTTGTAAACAAGCTCAGAACCGAACCTATCATTAAGGCCATAGATGATTTACTCCAGTGCGTGCCTTATCCTTGGCTTCTTTTGCCAGTGTACCCACACTGTCACGTCTTTAGACATATCCAAAAACTATACCCAGATGTCAAAATTTATGCAGAAGACAGACCTGATATCCCTGACGGTGTGCAGGTCTGGCGGCCGGGTACGTTGGGTTCTCTTAATTTCCTGTGTTATCCTATCTGTCTTACTGAACTGTCGAAACACCTACATACCTACTGCAACCGTTTCCGCTTGGATTACCTGTACAACAATATCCCGAAAAATGCGTTTTACAGGCCAGAACTCTGAGCCTGTTGACCTTGTCATCACTCTGGGTGGTGACGGCACCATATTGCATGCCGCCTCTCTCTTCAGCCATGGAGCTGTCCCACCCGTTCTTAGCTTCTCGATGGGCACCCTGGGTTTCTTGTTACCGTTCCGTAAGTCATTCCATCAAATTTCCTTGATTTTGGCATTCTTTGTAACGAAAACGAACAATGATTGATGCGGCGCGAAACAGACATCGACGACTACGCTAAAGGCCTTAAGGCCGTGTTCGACGGGAAAGCAACCATTCTGCATCGTATGAGGCTTTCTTGTTCATTCTATGATCAGGATGGGAAGAAAATTGGATCGGACGAAGACGGTACGTTGTGATCCTTGTATTTCCGCTTGCACTTGGCTGCCTTGCTCCTACACGTCCCGGAACCTTTCCCCCCTCTTGCAAATCTAACTTACTTGTCAACAGCATGGCAAGTGATGAATGAAATATCGCTACATCGTGGATCAAGCCCCCACCTCAACACAATTGACATCTACGTCGATGGACAACATCTAACGGAATCTGTGGTGCGTTCCCCTTCCGTTCCTTTTAACCCACACTTTGACATCGTTGCGTGCACTCGATTCTATGCAGTCTGATGGCATAATCGTATCTACTCCCACCGGATCAACGGCCTATTCACTCTCAGCAGGTGGACCAATCGTGCACCCCTCGTTAAGTGCTGTCCTCCTTGTCCCTATATGTCCGCGCAGTCTTTCTTTCCGTCCCCTTGTCTTTCCGTCCTCATCATCGATCACGTTAAGGGTACTTGTCGCATATGTACGACTCCATTTTTATTTCTCATCCAACTCCCCACAGATCGGTGATAAAAGTCGTGCAGCAGCAGGCGTATCGATGGACGGACGCACCGTACACGTTCTCAATCCTGGAGAATTTGTTACAGTGCATGCGTCACCATATCCTGTGCCGTGCATCAATCGCTCGTCTATAGTCGACATAGCTTCATCGTCCACAGGCGATGAACGTGACAGTTCTTCCCTTAGATCTGAAGGCGGGGAGGGTGTTGGGCCAGGAAAAGAGGATGACTGGGTGCGAGATATTAATAACTTGCTTCAGTACAACGCAACCTTCCGGAGCAAAGCGCTTCTGAGGTACAGCCGTGCCGGAAGCGGGTCGTAGTGCACGGTCGTTGCAGTACCTCGATTTTTCCGTCGGCTGATAGGATGCCCCGTAAACTCGGGTGAATTTGCGATGGATGGGCTAAACATTTTGCTGACTGACAGCGTAACTCTTTTGAGGCTTATAGCTAGGCGATACGCCGATTAGGTGGGCGAGATGGTAAAACATCTGTAGAGTGGAACATGCAGCACGCTTTATGGGAACAGATATATGGCAATCACTCGCCTCGTACGTGTACAAGCCCAAAATTAGCGTCCCACGCATCTGCAATCGCAGTTGTTCCTTGCATGTGCACTTCTGGCTGCTGCACAAGAGGTAAGAGTCTCAGTACTCAGTCCCGCATGTCCCCAATGGCTGTCACTTGTCCCTTCCCACGTGCACCTTTCTCCCATCATGCTGTACCTTCTTTCAGTACGGGCACTCATATCCAGTGGAGTGGCACGTTGTGCAAATTACATCTCGCATCAGGCTGCTCTGGAAAATTGACGTGCTGTGTATGACTTTCGAGAACGAAGTAGGGTCGATCTGACGAGCGCGATACCTTCGGAGGTCTGGGCCCTTGGTCAATTCCCTCCCCCCCGCACAGGATATGGACTGATTTCGATTATCATCAGTTTCAGAGTACCGCTAGTATCAACTAACACTACGACGACCTTCCTCGGTGGCTAAGCAGCACCAGATGTTTTAGATTTTTGGGATTTATGCCTCAGCCTTGCATACCTTTTATGTGAATCATAGAAGATCACATTACCTGAGCTGTGCAACAAATTCGCAAATGGTGTTAGTCCAGGAAACTCCTGAGCAAGGACCTGACCCTAGGCAACATGATCGAGAAGTAGCAACCACGATTCCCCGCTCTACCTAACGCTACAATGTTATGTATTATGTACAGGATATACTGTGGTTCTCCACACTATCTAGGAGCGTCCGCAAGCTGTCAAGGCAGAGATTTTTAAGGATGCGAAAACAGAGTAATACACTGTTAAGATAGTAGGTTGCACATCTATATGCTAAGTGACAAGCCGAAAACACCACTGCTGGAAATCGACAGATCAATCCGAAATTCAAAATAGCACGCTAGAACCGCAGATATATCGTGGAGGTAGCCCGCCCGGGTACGAAGGAAACATGATAGTTGCAGCGCTAATCCGGCAGAGCCTATTCCTTGCGGAGTGCTTGAAGTACACCTTTTAGACTGAACTTGCTTTCGCTACGCGACCCTAGCGAGGTTGACGACAAGGACCTCTTCTCTTCTGGTGCGGAGGAAGCAAGGGAGTACACTGGTGGTGCAACCTCCGCGTCCGCCCCGACGACTTCTGGCTTAACCACGATGGTTATAACCTCATAGCGTGTTAGGTGAGACGCGACGCTACTCCAAGCAGATGGGCTGATCCCAATTCGACCTTCGCTGTCCGTCACTAATCACGTCGATGGAGAATGTGATGCGTCCGTCATCCACCTTCGCGAGACTCTCAAACGCACGTCGTGCTTGTGAAAGCGCTTCCTATGTATCCAAGCGCATCAGCCCATTTCGGAAGCCCGCGAGCGGATCGCGGTGTGGACGAACCCTCCAATCGTGGTCCAGTGGAACATACATCATCTTGTCCTCCAGCCGGTACGTAATGACGTCTGCGGCTGCGGGAGATCTGCGAGAACTTGTGCGACAACCAGCCATATGAATAAGGAGTATTGGGTGCTGGATATTTGGAGTACCCCGATGTTTCTGGGCAACTCTACTTCTTATGTATGAAACTCTCTGGGCTGTGTCAGCAGAGCATGTCACGTACCTAGTCTATATATTGTGTTACAGGTCGTTGTCGGCTGTATAACCATGCGATACATACAGCAGTTCACACAGGATTAAAGCATGGAACCTTCGAACCGCTGGGAGTCTAGTTCACATCACCATGTGATAGGCACAGGTTCTATACACCCGCCCTCCGGGCACTCCAGGACGCGGTGATTTTTTCTCCTGCCTATCAAGGATCACAATCTTCTGCAGACTTATAACACCTTGTTGGAAACCCTGATATGCAGAGTGCTGACGAAGATATGCATATTCTATACTATTCTCGCCCCCATCTGCGGGGACGTCTCGCACTAAACGATAACTATATGGCTCTGAGGAACCATGATATGGTCATCACTTTCGGTCAACAAAGACATCTATAACCGGGAGTTCAAATCTCAGAAACAAACCACAAAAACAAGCGAAAGTCACCTTATCATATCTCGCTTCAACGAAAACTGAAAGACAATCCCAGCCGCCAACGATCACACACCGAAAGCAAACTAAACATCTTAAAAATGGAGAGAAACCACTGTAAACACTCTTTATCGTAATCATTACCTCCGGACATGCTCAGGACCGGCGGTCCGGAACAGGAGCGCGTTACAAAGGTCCTGCAATATATGGTAATCTCAACAACTCCACGCTAAGCTTCAGCATCACCCAGCAACGCAAAACGAGCAAGCCCCGGCCTAACGGCCCCACTCCCTATTTTAACCACTGGTTTCAGCTTGTGAATCCTTCCATTCTTGTTTCTCTTCATCGGTTCCTGTCGAAAGGCATCCTCAAGCGAATGCACGCATGCATTCCACATGCTCTCCGTTGAGGACTGGCCCACTATAGGACCCGGTTGGGATAAATATGCGTGGAAACGGGAGCCCGATAGCTGTTCCATGTTGATAGGAATCCAATCTGAAAGGAACAGTACCTGGGACAAGCATTGAATTGCTTCAATTGCCGTCAGCACTTGAGCCATGAGCTGGATGGCGCGGTCCATGATGGGTACACCGGCAACTTGCTGCGTCTGGGTATCACTATGTGCTGTTGTACCGCCAACAGCCTCATTGTCCTCCAGAGATCGGAGATAGAAAACAAGGAAAGCACGTGCCTCACGTTGAGACCACCTTTCCTTTTCTCTATCTTTGTTCATTCCGTTCTCAACAGCACGGAGATGAAGGGTTCGAACGACCCATCGTACCACAAGGACACCAAAGAGTTGGACCGGTGGCAGATCCCGTAGCACGGGAACGTTGCTCTCCAAAATATGCAGGAACAACGTTATCCGTTCCTCAAGGCTTCTAAACTGCCACGGAACAAAAGATTCCTTCTCGATGAAGGCACCGAAACCGGAGGATGCCATAAGAACCGCTAGGTCCGGAACGGGTACCTCGTCTGGGGCTATACGAGACCCGCGACGAACGTACTCCGTCACGCACTTGGGCCGATGTGGTGGTCGGGACCGGGAATGAGAAGTAGCCGATGTCGGAGGTTCTGAAGTAGAATCGTCAGCGGTACGAAGGCGCTCAAGCTCGCCTCGAAGTGGGGCAAGAAGGTCGGTGTCGTCGTCATCCGACGAATGCTCCTCAACAACGTCAACCACCTCATTAAGGTCTTCCTCATCTTCCTCGCTGAGACGTCGGCCATCCTCTGTCACACTGTCAGCGACCGACGAAGAGGTCTCGGGTGCGTCTGGAAGTCCTACGCCGTCCTCCAGTAAGGCATAGATCCACAACCGAATTGGTCGGCCAATCGACTTTGCTACGGTTTCTACGTCAGGGTTCTCAAGAAACAGTTTTGGCCAGAACGCGCGCGTATTCATGATGTCCGTGATCTCTGGTTTCAACTTTCCAGACCGGAAAGCCTCGATGTACGTTGCACCTAGCCTCAAAGCAACATCATCATTGCCAGTATCATCCTGGTTGTTGCAAGGCTGAGCTCGCATAAACAGCGTTACGAGAGGACAAGCATCTTGGTGATGCAACGCACACATTCGTGTGGGCCACAAGCTATCCGGGCCATAGGTCTCCCCATCGTACTTATCAATAGCGTAATTCAACGCCGCGGTGACGATTCTGTCAACTACGGCATCCACCTCCCCGGGAGCCACGTGGTTTGGGGAGTGGGTGAGTAGTGCATTCACGGTGCGAGTAATTAGGTCCATGACCGAATCAACTTGGTGTCGGGCTTTCCGCGGCTGCGATGCTGCACCCAGGATACCGGCAAGAGTATTACTGGTATGGGCAATCCGTTGCGAGAGTGACAGTCTTCGTTCAAAGAAGAGAGACTGGACATTGCGCTGTGTGGTGGACTGGTTCGAGAAGTCATTTCCTACCAATGCTGCGAGTAAAGGAAGAATCGTAACGGGGATTTTCAGGTGGGAAGCAAGTGTAGTTGGTGTATAGACAGACGCGGTGAGCGTCAAGTCCTTCAGAGGCGCGTCCGCTGGCGGGACGAGCCCAAATGTAACATTTTGCTGTCGAGTGGGCCGCTTTCTTGTTTTGCCATGCACCACTGTTTGAAAGTTGTCATCCTCATCTCCCCCTTTGCATGGAGATGTCTCCCCATCGGTATATGGTAATATCCACAGTAGATCGTCTAATGAGATAAAACCTGCATAGAGGCCAGAGTTGAAGATGACGAAGTCCGAGTCGTTGCCAACGACATAAGCACCCAATCGTCCTGCTAGTTCCACTGCATATGGGTCCGCTTCCTCATCAGCGAAGTGCACCTCAAGCGGCCGTTTTCCAGATCTGGCAAGACGTTGCAAGGTTTGGACGCAAACCTCATAGGCAAGGGGGGGAAGAATACTGGTCTCGCGAAGAAAGCGCGGCGTGCATCGAGATGCAGGAGACGTGCGGAAGAAAATGAGAGACTGCCCAACGTTTCCTCTGTTCATACGACTGATCAGTGTCGGTATCTTTAATTCTGGACGGGGTCCTGCGCAACACCGTGAATGAGCACGTCCCAGTAGAGTTGGAACAGTTCACACCATCGAAGGCAAAGTACACCTTGAGGCCAACTGCGATCCAAGACAAGACGACCTGTTCAACATATTGGCTGAATTCAGCGTACTCTCCTCCGTACACCCATGGCAGATGGGATTGTAGATATATCTCGAAAATGAACCTGCCATAGTCACGATTAAACTTAGCCTAACAGATCGCATGTTCGCAAGACTCACGACCAGCCATCCACGACAATCGTTGTCACTGCATCTTCTGAAATGCATGGAAATTGAATGGTCTTTCCAAGCACACGTTTGTTCTCGCGTAGATAAGTTGTAAGACCGTGGACGCCCATTCCAAGTCGTCTCGGTTAAATCCGATAGATACGCAAGTTCGTATTCAAGAACGTTTACTGTAAGGCAAAACAGAAGACGAAAGATTCGCTACAACTACAGCAGTATATCATTAGATCTCGGGTTCATGCCAGTAAATTACCTATGCAAAGAGTCTAGTCTGTCCGCCAGGCAAAACACTCCGCCTGCGTCGAGCTCGTTCAAGCGGTGGTAGATCATCCCCGTCCTTCGACCTTATACTGGTGTCTGCATCCCGTGCTGGTATAGCGAGAACGGTAAGTCATGCAGCAGAAGAAAAAATAATCATACATACAGGGTGACTCATTCATATCCCCCGTCTCAACATCCTCTTCGTCCCCTTCGGAAGACATATTCGCAGGAAGCGAAAAGGAGTCTACGTTCGCAGGCGAAAGTGGTATCAAGTGCCTGGGAAGCATGGATCGCCGGCGCTGGGGGAACGTTGAGCTACATCATCGTCATACGAAGAAACACCAGAAGTAACCTTGGTATTTCCACCTGCAACGTCGATAAGATCAACATCGACTTTATACTTCTCCTCGTCCATCCTCGCGCGCTGTTCGACGCACTCGACCACCCATGCGATGCCAACCACAAATGGTTTTGGATCATTAAGGAGACTACATTCACAGGGCTCAAGACACAGATCGCGCTGAGATAGACGTTCCTCACCGATATCGCGCCAACGTATTTGGCAATCCATTCTTGTATACAATATGCGTACAACTCTGGCAGACTCTTCCCATTATCTGAACACGTCACGGATCAGACGAGTTATAAAATTGGCAGGACGACTTCATGATGCATACCTTCGCTCCTAAACCACGTAGCATGTCAACGAACAAACTTCCTGCGTCATCCCCCTGGTCCGTACGCACATCCACAAAAATGGCACATTTCTTGAGGACTTTTAGAGAAGACTTTTTGGCACCCCCGGATCCATTTATTCCGCCGGCGTTCTCAGACATGATGCTGCCACTGAATCCAGCATCCTTTGTCTCGTTTGCATCCACAACATTCGAATTAGAGGGGACACTTCCGGGACCACCGCATCCGGGGCTCGTCTTATTGCCTGCCATACTTGCACTCCTGAGTCCTCGTCTAGTTCCAATTACCCTCGGTTTCGTGGCTGGCGGTGTTTGTGGCAGTGACGAGAGACTTTCAGAGAGTGCATGCAACGCTGCGGACGCGGGGTTTAGAGCAAGCGACGACGATGCCAGTGATGTACGCTGTTTGCCCTTGTCTACTGAGGAAGATGGCGACGTTATTGGAGGTCCACCGTCAGCCCTGAAGTTCTGAAGGCTCGCATTGGTCATATCAATCGAGGGGTCGAGTATTTGCACTCCCTCGTCTAACCCAGCTCCACCTCCCCGTTCGTCCCACGACTCGACAGCGTCAGCCTGTTTGTCATCGTCTTCTTGCCTCCCTCCTTCCTTTCCTCCCGTGGGTATCCCTGACTCCTCTCCGTTCGGGTTAGACCCTTTCACGGGGCTGCCTGCCACAGTCGGTAGACTTGGGTTCTTACTCGCACGTTCACCAGTTCTACCAAACATTCCACTCGTGCTTCTCCCATGTCTAGCACCCGCTCCACTCCCGGCGTCACGGCTCCGTACTCCCGGAAAAATAGACGACCCTCCAGCACCAGTCCTCGTCGCCAGTCCTGATAGCGTCACTGAGCGCTTCAACGATGATGCAGTTGGGCGGGCGAAGCCAGCCCTTTTGATTCCGCTCGCGGCCATTGAAGTTGACGTAGCACCGGGTAAGCACATATCATCATTTGCTCTGCCTTTACCCTTGACCGTTCCCTCATTAGAGGCCTTGTTTTTCCCTCCATTTTGGGTGACGTCCGAAACTCCGTCGCCGCCGTCATCGTTTGCACTATCTAGCCTTGTGAAACCCAAACTCGTGCTGGGCCGGCCAGGCGGTGGCACGCCGAGTTTCTCCAGCGCGTGTGAAAGTGTCGAGAGGGCCGCCCCTCGCGATGTTCCAGCGAATATATTAGAATCTGATATTGTTGAAGTGAATGCGCGTCCTTTCGCCTTCCCAGGCGTATGTTTCATCGGAGACACAGGAAGAGGAATCTTGGACGGAGAGGGTAGAGGCGCGAGTTTGGATGGGCCGGCAGCCGCCACTGTGGAATTCGATACATGGGCAGGTCCAGATGCTGTCGTAGCTGTCGTAGAAGTGGTAGCAGCCGATTTTGGTCTTATAAACGTATTTAAAGAAGTCTGCTTAAGTTTTCCAGCCGTCGGTGGTATTAACGTGGATGACGACGTTGGACGTCCTTGTGGAGCAGCAGGTCCATGTTTAGAAATAGCTGCGAAGGGACAGGCTTTAGTTGAGGTAGGCACGGAGAACGAGGACCCAAATGGTTACCTGTTGGTGTCGGATTGGAAGGGATTGGCGCTACGGCAGTTGTACGAGGCACATAAGGCTGAATTTGCCCATTAAACTCGCGTCGACTCACTCCATCTTCTTGGGGAATATCGCCACTTGTCTTATTCACAGATAAGCTCCGCGTCACACGTCTAGGAACTGCGGAGGTTGAAGACACAGGCCTTGGCTTCATCGCCCCGGCGATGGTTGACCGCTTTTTCTGCGGGCCACCAGGTCGGTTTGCAAAAACAGAGGTAGAAATCGCCGGCTTGGACGTTGAAGAACTCGTGGCGGTGGAGTGGGCAGGCGGTAAGCTTTTCTGTCCCGACTGCGGAGATGAGCCAGCAGCAGTGTCTTCTTGACGCTCCAATGGAGGAACTGCAGGGGGTGGCATGAGTTCTTGAGACAGGTTTGGTAGATCAGTAATGTCCTCAATACTGGTCAATTCCGAAGTTAGCGAGGAGGCGACTGAGGACGGGCGGGAGCTCGCCCTCGGCAAGGGTTCACATGAAGCTGTGGATTTCGCGGTAGAAAAATCCAAAGTGGAAGTGGCACCGGTCGGGGATATAGGGATGTTTGTGAGTGAATCTGCATCAGTATCCATCTCATCCTCCAGCCCATGAAGGGTTTCCTGAAGAATATATTGCAGCAGTTGTTCCAACGAATTCATCAGAGGACTTTACTGACATGGCTGATACAACTTACTTGGGGTATACTTTGGGCCTTTTGCAGCCGTCCCGTGAATGGCGTCGGTGGAAGAGGTGTAAGTGGAGATAGCGGTGTCATCAGAGGATAGATAGTGCGTTTGCTGGCGATAGGCGTAGCAAAGTTTACCGTGTAGTTGAAGGCGGGAAATTTCCGCTGGTTGGGCAATGCATCGCCGGAATGTGTCGAACCATCAGAACGAAGTTCCCCTTCGTCCACCTCCATGGAGTCTGAGGCCATCGGAGGTAGAGACGGTGCGCGCTTAACTTCAATATCTCTCTTGTTCGGGGAACGTTGAGGCGAGGGTGGAATCGCCGTAAGGTCGACAGACGGGACGACATCCTCTCCATCTAGAGGTACAGATGTGCAACGCTGAGGGAAGATAAACGGGGCCTTGCTCGGGGAAACCACCGATGACGCACGAACGAAACGTCTGTTGTACTTGCCGGAACTGCCATTATCGTCATCATCACGCAGGTGCACCTCATACTCCAGTGCTGAATGTTCTCCCTCTTTCTCCTGTGAAGGCTTCCTTGCATCCTCAACTTTGACTCGTTTCCGGTCGTGCACCGCGCTCGGACTTGTAAAACGTGGTTGGGTGTCCGGAGATGGTCGTTTCTTCGTCACTTCTCTTTCCATAGAATGAGTTAGTTCATTGTCGTCTCGACTTCCTTCACCGTCTGAAGGACATCCTGACGTCATCGCACGACGTGTCTTCAGACTTCCCCACACCATTCCCCCCTGTGGCCTGTAGTCCTCTGTAAAACTCCAGGTTGTCTGAACGTGAACTTTCTTCCGAATCAGCGCCCGCGTATAATCGTTTCTGATTCATTGCGGATGATTCGAATGAGTGTTTCTGTGACGCGTCCCTGGCTCTTGCCTGTGCTCTGGCGTCCTTCAGAGGAGAACGCGTCAGAGGCACACGGAGAATGTCGTCAGGGGCGGTCCTTTGCGATCGCGTGCGTTTCTCTATTGAGGATCCTGCCATTTCGTTGACGCCCACAACACGCGCCACGGGGCCCGACATACCGTCAGCGGGTAAGCCCTGCCCATGCACATAACCGTGCCCATCGCTGTCGACATTCCCCATCGACAAAAAGTTGTTGGATCTTTGGCCGCCACCGCCAACGACGGAGCTGCTCCTCAAATAATGTCCCCTCGTTCTGAGTCTAGCGGTGACTTTGGCACCGCAATCTCAACACACATCACGGTCACGTGCGCCAACAGACATACTGCAAGGGCGCAGCTCAGAGCAAGAATTATCACAAAAACGTACGTAGGCTGTGTCCGATGGTAGTGATAGTATGTAGGTAAAAGCAGCAACGAGTACAGGTCCATGCCCTGAAGGCTGAAGCTAGTTACTGCGATAGGATGTGTGACAGTGTCTGGTGCTGAACTCCAAGATCAAAAAATCTAAGCTGCAGGGGGGACTAACCAGCGTACCACCGCGCGTATAGCGTCTACATGGAGTTGTCTACTCACTCTTGATATTGAGCCTCTCTCGACAAAGCTTCGCAACGGCCGAACCGTCAACTGGGATACTGTTCCCTTGGAAACCTTGTGGATACGCTACGCGTGGTAGTTCCGTACTTGTAAAGGTCCTGAAAATGATTCGGCGACAGGTCAGTCACTGTCCTACACAAGATTCAAGGAGACACCGACTTGTTGTCCCAAAAGCCGTTGTACGTCATCCCCAGCGAGCGTGCCGTGTACTCGTAGTCGTGTGCGAAGCCACCTGGGTAGAAAAACTCGATCACCGTCGTACGTGCCGACGGTTTCATCCATACGAGCGACGTCAGTCCGTTCCCATGTACGCCCATCATGATCTGCATCACGCGGTACACGAGGTCAACAGACAAGCAGCCCAAAAATCTACTCCCATACTCACCGTTGTACGGGCTGCGAGTCTTATCTGTTCCACTCGCGAGAGTTTATCCATGCTCACGATGTTTACCTCATACCCGTGCTCATCCCTGAGGGCATACAATTCCTTTACCAGCCGCTCATGATCCTCTTTTCTCAACATCCGCCTGCCCCACTCCTGCCTGGATATATATGTAATCACAGGACTATCAGTTATTCCAGCGTGGATGTCCTCGTCCAGGCCTGCAAATTTGATGACGTTATTCCGAATTGTGCTCCACCAGTGCTGGCTGCCTGGCAACTCAAACGCCTCTGCAGCAAAACGACCCGTACCCAGGAAGCCTTCCCCGTGCATCGCTGCTGCGCGGTCCGAGAAAATGACACGGTCGAGGATAAAGGGACGGCCTAGTTCGGCACGCTCGTTCCAATCATTCAAGTACTCAGAAGTGAGAGAGGGAAAAGTGCTGCGGAGGACCCATTCATTCATGTGGGCATAGTCACGCCAGTGATCGGAATCGGTATGTGCGAACCAGACACGTCGTAGCGAAGGGAGTGGAGTGCGTCCTGTCGTAGGGATAGTGGGATCAAGGGAGGAATAAGTGCGCCAAAATCCGAAGAAGAGCTCAGCAGACCAGTGGTAGTAGTGCGTGATACTGAGAAAGCCAACGTCAGATAAGTCAAAAACTAGCAGGCAAAGACGTACAATTGTGGTGGGTCGTTAACGAGCCACTAGAGACGGAAAAATCAATTATATTAGGGAGTGGAACGGGGACACTCACGGTGGTACCGTCTATGACCTCGATAGTAGGGCCAAACAGTTTGCCTGCTTCCTCGGTGGAGATAATACGCATTTCGCGGTCGGTAGGCAATCTTGCCCTGACAGCCTCCACACCATTCTCGACTTTAATACCCGTCGACGTCATTGTTTCGCGAGAGGGAACGGTCTCTGGTTCGTCTGTCACGACATACACGGTCCCGTTAAGGACGTAGAGGTTGTCAAAGATCGTCCAGCCTGCACCACACAGTTATGAAAGACGCGATTAGGTTCCAAAGACTCTGCTCATACCAGGTGCATGGTAGACTACGTTCGTTTGCGGAACTCTTTTTGACTTGGTGTGCCAGGGGAGACGAACCCTCCACTGCTCATTGTTGCCACCTTTTTGAGGGTCCGTCACATCTAGAAAATCGTGGTACAAGGAACCTGCGGAGCGTGACTCCCAGACGCCGAGGTTGGTACCCGAAACCCAGAGTAGTAAGGCCAACAACAAGCCGAGAAGAACGCCTTCCCGCCTGATTGGCAGCGGGCGCACCGACTTCAGCATTGCATTGGAGTGGAGCCTTGTGGCGTGCAGAATATTGAGGAAACTTGGAGTGCAAAAATAAATAAATAAATAAAGTTAACGGTCCTTCACATCATCCACTGATGGGCCTCGCAGGTCGAAAAGTAAAACAGCGCATCCCAGCTGACCCCCGCAACCTGTCATGGGCAGATGGTATTTCTCTCTTATATGTACCATTGCACACTCGCTAATCCACCCAACGCCTCCCACCGACAGACGCTTCCCGCTTCGGTCAAGCTTACCTTCTCCAAGTTTGGCTGGGATGCAACTCAGGGCGTCGGACTTGGTGCATCAGGCGATGGAATGAAATCGAACCTTAAGGTTTCCCAAAAACTAGACATGCTTGGAATCGGCGCGGCACACCAAAAAGATCCACATGGGATTGCGTGGAGACAGAATAGAGATTTTGAAGTTCTGCTGAAGAGATTGAACGAAGGGGCGAACAAGGACGAGGCGGAGGAAGAGGAGAACGGAGCAGTGGAGCAAGGAGGGTTTGTTTCTGCAACAGAAGGTAAGGTGCAGGAGGATGCTGCAGATTGCGGGGGCGTCGATATTGCCAGGGACAAGAAACGAAAACGGAAGCGGAAACACCTCGACGAAAGCGATGGATCTGAAGAACAGAAGAAGAAGAAGAAGGAGCGGAAGCAAAAGGATGAAATGCAAAGTACAAGGGAGCATAGTGTAACGCAAGAAGTTGTTGATGACACTGTCCAAAATGACAGCGCGCCGACCTCTTCGTCGGTAGAAGCTACAGCGACTGATAATCTCCGACCCAAGATCAAGGGTCGTCCCATGGCGTACGCCTATCTTCACCTGTGATGCATCCGATATCCCTTTCCTGACACTTACAAACAGCCACCGTGCCCGCTTCCAAGCCGCCAAACGCCTCGCTACCAAGTCCACAGCGGCCATATCAGAGATTCTAGGCATTGCGCCCTCATCATCCACCCCGTCATCATCGCTGGTAACCCCAAGGCAATTATCCCCAACCCCAGAGTCCTCGTCTGCACCAGAAGATACACACCCATCCCTAGAACAGCTCACTACATCAACAAAAAGTTTAGCAGACTACTTCAAGGATAAACTTTCAGCTAAAAAATCCACGGTGTCCACCCCCACTCCGTCCAGCGGGGATGATGACTATGACCGCCCGCGGAGTGGTCTAGGTGCGTCTCGTACCTTGGTATCCTCTTCTGGGGCGGATGGGGCCCCACAGCAGCGAATCGGACTGGGATTTGTTTCATCTACGTCGGCGAGCACCCCTTCACCTCCGTCGCTGGAGAATACACCGATTGCTCAGGAAACGCTGGCTACAGGATATTTGAACTCGCGATCACGAAGTGGAGGCGATCAAGAGAACCACAAAAACAAGAAACGGAAGAAGGATAAAAACACAGGAGACGTCGAAATCGAGAAGGACAGCCGACACGAAGACGGAGAGACGAAGAATTTGGCTGATACCAGTGTGATTAATAAGAGCACCGAAAAGAAACGAAAGGAGGCGAAAGTGAAGGTCACCAGTAGCGACAAGACCAAGAGAAAATCGAAAAAAGGATCGGATCAGGATACCCTCCCCCAATAATTCCCGCACTTCAATCGTGTAGTAGAGGCACATCGTACAGACTACATAGATTATATCCCTGTCCTACCGTAGGGAATCACGATATGTACGAGGAAGCCGATGTCCGTATACCTCGATTTTCACCTTTCATCTGCTCGAATGCTCGCCTTTTCAGCTTCCTGAAAGACCCTCGAGAGTCCACCATCCATCCCTTGCTTGCTGTCGTATCGTCGAATACCGGAACCACTACCACCACCTTCACACCACGTGCGCAATGCGTTCAGCACCTCCGGGAAAACGTCCACGTGAATGTTCTGGCCCCAAATGACGTCCAGGTGCTCATACCCATCGAGGGAGATCGCAGTTGTCGAGTGGTTGGGGAGCTCCCTAAGCATTGTGTCAATGTCAACAAGCGAATCGGCAGTACCGTATATGAGGACAATAGGTGTTGTGATGTTACGCGTTGGGAAGCGAACAGGACGGTACGACCTCGCGCGTGCATGAGAGGGTGGGTGGTGGTATGCAGGTCCACCTCCGGTGGGCGGAGAGTGCGCGGATGAGATCACCTTCGGGGAGTCAATAGGGGACAAGGTCGAAGTGGGAGAATTGGAGGGGCCAGTGGTGAGCGACAAACTTGTAGGCTGAGGGTAATTGGAATTTGGGTCATCCTTACACCTCGACTTGTTCACGGAGCTAGGACGGGATTGGGTGTACGCATGCATATGCAGGACACCCCACGCCGATCCGATGTCATCGTCATACATCTGGAAGGTGGCCTCTCGCATAATCTGGAACCAGTGCACGACCGACTTTACAGACGCGTAAGAATACAGGTGCGCGTACGCAGCAAGCTTTTGGGAATAAGCAATGTTATGGGATCGCCAGTCGAACAGGAAGGCGAGCGCAGTGTCGATGACATAGGTAAAGATCGGCGGGTATAAAATGGACTGCCAGGTCGTCACAGAAGAAAGGATAGCTTTACGACCAAAGAAGAGAAACATAGAAGTCGGACTGCATTGGGCAAATTAGCTACCGCGACCCATCTCGCCGAAGGAGAAAGAACGTACGAAGCCTTCATCAAAGCATCCACTATGGGCTGCGACAAGCCTGCCGGGCTCATGGCGGGTGCCAGCGCAATGAACACGTTTACCTTCTGGTTCAGTTGTGGGTGAATGCTAAGAGCGGCGAACGCCTGCGCTGTGCCCTGGCTAAACCCGATGTAGCTCAGACTCCCAGCTTTGGTGATGCTGAGGATGTACTCGATGGTGTCGGGGATGTCGTGCCATGCAAAATTATCGAGACTGTAATCCCAGAACTTGTGTGAATTGGGGCTGTGGTGGATAGACTTTTTGGAGTATTTATTGCCCCTGTTGTTTCCCATCCAGACATCGAAACCTGGAAAAAGATGAGCGCACTCTTACACGACAAAGCTATCAGGTGGAGACAACCTTGCTCGGCGAGGACGAATGGGAGACACCGTTGCTCATGAGTAAGGCAAACCCAGACTTCACTGTTCATCAGGAGTCCATGGTGTAGATACACGACTGCTTTCCCGGTGCTTGTCCCTGGCCTTGTCCTCACACGTCCTTTGATCTCAGGAATACGGTGCACTCCAAGTAAATACCCATCCTTGGTCATGACGACGTGTTCCTCGTACGTGTATCCCCACAAAGCGCACAGTTCGCCGAAGTCTTTAGCTTCGCGGATGTCATTCGGTAGCCTGTCTTCTGTGGATTTGGGAAAAGCATGCGTCGAGAAACGGTGGAAAAGGATGCGTGAACGACCATAACACCAGTCAATGACAGACTTTGGAAGGAAGACGATGATGACTCGAAGGAGGGTTTCGAAAGCAAGAATGGATACGCTGGCGACGAGGGCTATGTACTCATGGGGAGAAAGTCTCCCGATGACGGGTACGCGGGCCATGGTGGGCGTTGAAATAGTGCAGGCCCTTGCCTGAGCTGAGGTGATTTAAATTGGGATTAGCCACGGCAACAATATTGACGGCTGTCGGGGTCGGGATCGTCATTGGAGTCTAACTACAAACGCACGTGAAAAAACCGCCCCACACGAGTGGATTTGAGTGCGCCCTACTACGACACAGCATCTAATTTACATCTGTTACCTAGACTGAATCGTCTTTGGATAAAACAGGTCCAAGATCAACTACTGTGTAAAATGAAAACGTCTTGACCTCCGGTGTTTTCACTACTGCACGGGAGGGCGTGCCTGCCCCGTCTTCTGACGGAAGCGGATCGTCTGACCTGTACGTATATGAGACCAACATGTTGAACTGTGAAGGCACGTCTGTGAGCCGTATTATCTTTCTCCTGGACGATCGATCGCATACCTTTACCTGCTCTCGGTAAGATCTGTGAACGTTCACCTCCCCTCCCACAACTGTCACGTTTGCCCTTCTCTCCAACACCCCCACATTCTTTGTTCGCCCACGCGCATCTTTATCGCGAGATCCTCTACCCACTTCAAGACCAAGCTCGTCATCTTCCACACCGAACATGTCCTCATCGTCGTCATACTCCCATGCTTCTGCAAATGCACCAATGGAAAAAGGCGTCAGGGGAAGCGACACCTGGAACCCGCGGCCATCAGTAACTCTCTGTGGCGACAGCCGCACTTGGATGGGGTCGTATAGTGGATTCGTCAGAGCAACTCGGAAGGTATTATTGGTGATCCCTGCCAGCATTACGCCGACATTCCTCGGCTCTACTCCTTTCCCCGGTGCCCGTTTCGATGCTTGTGTTTGAGTAAATCCAACGCTGAGTGCAGGCAAGTAGTTGGCCGCTGCCAGCTTGATCTTGTATCGGACGGACTGTGCCTTTTGTTCCGGCTTGATTAGAATATGTCGACATGCGGGACATCGTTTGGAGACTTTCGAGTGTAGAGGTATACGGAGAGGCCGTAATTCACTGCCAGAGGAATCACAATTAGGTCCTCAGATGACATGGAATTGACCCACCTCATTCGAAGAGATGTTATCCAACTGTTCCCCCAGCGTTGCTCAAGTTTCGCAATTTCTCCAACCGTCTCTGTGCATCTGAGCAATTCCACATCCGCGTCGTCACCGCCGCTACCGAGTTGCCCAAAGAGGCCTACTTCAACTCTGCTCTTATACTCGGCCATCTCGTCTTTGTTAGCCGTACGGTCGCGGCCGGAACGACTACGAGAAAGCGGATTATACTTGCTAATACCAGGTATATCTCGCGAAAGCGCAGCAGAAGCAGCGGCCGTGGCAGAAGAGGTGTGGAGGTGGTGAGAAGTCGGGGGCAGCAAGTGCGTCGAAGATGAAAGAGAGGATGTACGGAGGAAAGGTTCAAAGTGTTCCTTTAAGCGTTCGAATTCCAGAGACTCTGGCGCGGAATCCTCGTACTTTTGCAGCTGGGCTGTAGAGGAGAGGTCGATGGCGACGACCCTGATATGAGCATTGGAGACAAAATGAACAAGCCACCTCGTACCTGCCAGCCCAGTGGGCTTCTCGAATGTTATGCCGACTTCAGTCGAATCCCATCTACAGTAGTTGCAGTATAAAAGATATGGTCCCTCGCCGACATTATTGAGGGGTGTGATAGGTCGACCGGTTCCATCATCGGGGGGATCTGATGCCACGACAGACAGCGTTGCACGGCAAATTGGACAGGAAAAACAATTCCGGGCGCATCTAGCGTGCACAGTCGTGGAAGGACATGTGTACTATGAAAACAGCGAACACTCACCTGTTTTTCTCTGCGCGGACACTCGCACTAGGGACCTCGAACAAGCAATTCGGACAATAATATCCACTGACTTCAACCGAGACGCATCGGTTACACCGGACGGCGTCGCACTCCTCACAAAAGTACAAGTTGTGCAGAGAGTGAAAACTTGCTGAGGACGATGCGAGAATCGGAGGGGGAGGTGTCAGAGCGTTGGCAGTCGAGAGACAAGGACAGTAGTATTGAATGTTAGGCCACATCCTGGTTTAACAAGAACATCCAATAGAGCTGTCGGTGACAGCGTGTGGCAGTCGAGGTCACTCAAGATCAGTATATCGACCGAGTCCACCGACTCGATCCATGAGAGCATCCTTTCAGAAGGCAATATCAGCCTTGTATATATTCTCTGACGGTCGATCTCGAGCAGCCATTTTCATAGCGTTTTCCCGTCTTCAAATGTTCCCAGACCAGATTCCGAGTCCCAAACACCGGCAGGTCTGGAATTACCACAGCGAAAAAGCATACTAGCCGCTGGCAGAACAAATGTGCAAAGTCTGTGTAGTCACCTGCCACCTCGCCACTGGTGTCCTGTCTTGTCAGGCTCATACGCTTCTCCATCAGTCTCGTTGATCGAGTTGGAACACACATATCATATGTTCGTCCCCCGTCTACTTTTTTGCGTCCCATTTCCTTCTAATAGTGATCTGACTGCCTCATGAGCTCCCTGTCGCCTCACCGTTGAAGGAATCTCGCCATCATCACCACATCACACTCAGGGTCGCTCTTGCTTTCTTTCCACGGCCATCCGGCTAGGCGCTTGCCACTCGCTCATGTCGGCATTTCATACAGCGTCTGCTAGCGGGAAACTCCCAAAGAGGATTCTGCAAGGCTGCAAGTGCTTGTCAAGTCATCGCATAGTATAATATATGGTCTGGAACTCCTCCTTTCATCTCCCGGATCTGTATGAAGGGAGCTCACCTACTTGTCATCCGAGCAGCGTCTACCAAGCGGATGAGCACGGTTTTAATGACATCTATCAAGCCCTATCTAATGCACTAAACCCATTTCCGTTTCCTTCCACCCCCCAGCTCGGACTAGCATGCATTGCCCCAAACGGACCAGCAGTGGAGTCCACCCTTTACCTGCCAGGAACCCTGTCATTATATTGCCCACGTTGAGCCCGTAATGTTATAAATTCATCCACGATGATGCCTCGTGATCATATGACTCACTTTTCTCTCATTATTATATGACGGGACGCTCATACAGCTGCACACTACCAATTTTCAGTCATGCGACTCTTTACCTTTGCCCTCGTCGGTGCTTTCTTGGCCAGCTCAGTCTATCTTTGTAGCCACAGAGCTTTAGACAATTTCCACTCCCTCGGGAATGCACCTCGTGTAACCCCTCAGGATTTTTCCGAAGAGGTGAGTGTGAGCTACCCTCGCTGCGAAAGATGGATGTCGTGAACACTTAAGACCTACGCACAGTCGACTAGAATGTGTAACAACGGAAGCAAGCGGCCAAGCGGAGCGTATGCAGTTCCATCTACGAAGCTACCTGTTCCACTCAACCCTGCCTTGTTGTATAGATGTGCCTATTACAATTTATCTTTGGGCAGAATGTCCTCTTCGGACTGTGTGCTAGCAGGTGGAGATGCGTATTTTTGCTGTCTTGGATGGACTGGCCTTTTGTGTCAAACCCAAAGGAAATGTAGTCACAACGAACATGCACAATGGGGAATGTCTCCGGCTAAGAAGACCACCATGACATCCGCGAATCGACAACCGGACCACTAGCGGTACATGGCTTATAACGTACCATAGATCAACCCTTGGCGCGGTCGTAGGTTCCACTCTCTATGTTAGTGAGTTGACCATATCGCAGGTACAACTTTCCAAGCAATATTTATGTACATGTTTACTCATTCACACAGTGCAACAAGTCAAACATATCGTATCACGTTAGCCTCTCGTCGATTCGTCACTTTAGGCATCAGTGTATTAAGTTGCACAACCTCTTCCGCTTGTACCTAGCAACCGAAAATAAGGAAGTGAGGCGACCCACCAAACCCTGTCGTGAGTGCGCTTGAGAGTCAGACCCAGGAATCGTCGTGTGGTAGGGAACAATTGAGAGACGAGAAGTAGTCCATGAGGTCTTCGAAATTTCAAGAGATGCCACGGAGGCACGAGATGGGTATTCACGCCCACGTTCACCATCAGGCACTTCAGTAAGGTCGTCAGTTTGCGTTCCCGGGACATCGCTTATGGGCTTGGAAGGTTCGAGAGATGGGCTCAGTTTTGCAGATCCGATGCCTACATCAAAAATTATTGTTACTTCAGCTGAAATTGCAGCACCGGGGGTACGAAACGCACGAAGTATGAATGCAGTGAGCCTTTGCTTCAGAGCACCAAGTGGGTCCGCCGTAGGACTAGTGTTCGAGTTTGACTCAAGCGGAAAATTTTTATTGGGACCAGACTTTCGATTGAGCTTTGTCACTCCAGAAAATACGATGTACACATCGTCGATGTTACTCCCAACCACTAGTTTCTGCATTGATTTATCTACAGCGACGGGAGGGCTGGAATACAACGTACGACTTTCCCCAGGTAATCTTTTGATTTGATATTCTTAAGCTTATTTTCTGGAGGACGGCACAGCACACCAACGGGCTGTTATGCAACGATAAGCACCGCTATCTCAGAAACTGTGACAGGTGAAGACGAACGTACGATGCTGAATACAGTGCATCGTTCGCCTCGATCCCGAATTGCATCATCGATAACGTCGTGCTCAGTGGTCACTTTCTCCTTCCTAGCCTGCTCTAAGTCATTCATACCCTCAGTGCAGCCTAGATATAGTTGGGGAAAGACCCCGGTTGAACAAAACCTCGGCAGAGAATAGTTTGAATTTTAGGCCCAACTGCTCATAATTTCTAGATGGAAAGCGACAAAGGCGCAAACAGCTCAGCGGGACGCAGCACAGAAACCTTACATGAATTGATTTCCGCGAAGATAGAGATGTGTGTTCTGGAAGTTCGCGCAAGCAGCATCATAGCGACCGAGGAGGAAATTCGACGCGCCGCACTGAAAATACCTGTGAAGAGGACGCCGTCAGCATGAGAAACAGGTAAGTGTTGAAAATATCGATATACGCGACGGCAAGGAACTCATCGAGATTGGTAGCAGCATTGAAGTACTCAATGGCCACTTCATGTTCACCGATGGTAGCGTATATGAGACCCATGTTGGTTAGAATCTTGCTTGAATCCGCGAATTGCTTATTGTGGGCGGTGGCATCAAGATTTGGAAATACCGTGCAGTAGTGTGGTACATGTCAACCCACCGAGAACAGCTCGATAGACTTGAGGAACTCTTGTTCATCGTATGCATTGAGGGCAGCGGCCCAGACCTTAAGTTTTGTCTTGGGACAGAGGAGCATTAAAAACACATGTACTGTAATGTAATGTCAAGGAGATTGGGTTAGCGTTCCGGACGCAAGAGAGACTGGATAATACAAGGAGGTGAACGACTCAATGGACGCGCTCCGGGGCTACACGAGATGGCACGTCGTAACTGGGATACCCCCTGTAGATGTAGGCTGAAACTTGACATACCCGGTAGGTTCCAGCTCGAATACCACCGCACCTCTCGTCCGATTTGCAAGGGAACGCGAAGTTGTGGGGCACTAGGTTGCAGACTCATATGTCTGTCTCTGTTGATATAGATATTCTGCGTCGGTGCACCCCGGGATATACTGCCACGTCCCTGGCTGATGCGATTCCAATTCCACCAGATCGAGCACACAGTTCGAGTCGTTGTGGATGAAATATTATGCAATTGTCTTCCATTTCGTCAAGTTCCAACTTGTGTGTGAAATGACCGCGTCAAACCGGCGCTGTGGACACTGAATACGAATGCTGGCTATTTTGTCACCGATATCTCCCCAATCGTACAGTTCTTCAGCCGTGTGTTCACCCTGATCACCAAAATGTACCAATTACCTTACAAAAGTTTGGGCACATCCAAGTCGCGACGTTCCCTAAACATTAATGCCGTAGACGGGTCAAGAAGAAATGCCTTATGCAGTGTATGGGCTCTTTGGGGACTGGGGTTATATTCCAGCTAAAGTAAAGTAAAAGTATCAAAAAACCGGCACGACTGGGCTACTCAAACAATACAACAAGTCATTCTTTGTCAATCCTTCACTCCAAGAATCAGCATATTGAGTCTCGCTGCCATCGCCAGATTGCACGAACTATGCCACCTATACTTGGAGACAGAACATGATGCAGTAGGATGACCCGCCGCAACCGTTGATCAGGATCTATACAGAATGCACTGAAGATTTCATATTACATTAGCCTGTCGTGGATTCGTTCACTCCGAGGATCTATGTATTGAGCAGCACATCGTCGCCAGACTGCGAGAAATCGTACATCTATACCTGGGGACAGGAAACAAGCAAGTGAAACGAGCCGCACGGCCCTGTCGGGACTGTGGTTGAGCGTCAGACCCGGGGGTCCTTGGGCGATGGGGAAAAATTGGTGAGAGATGAGAGGCGGTCGATAGGGGCTCCGGAATTGGAACAGGTGCCATAAAATCCCCACGAGGTGCGCGTTCTCCGTCCACATTCACCATCGGCGCCCTCGTCAGGGTCAGCCGGTTTGTGTTTTCGGGACACCATTTATGGTTTTGGAGCGTTCCGTGGTTGGGCTCGGTCCTATAGATCGGGTACCTACGGTAAAAATCATTGCTACGTCAACGTAAATTACAACATAGAGATATGATGCGTACGGAATATAGATGCGGTGGCGCCTCGGTCCGGAGTACCAGATAGGCTCGCTTTAGGATCGGCGTTCGATGTTGACTCCAGTGGGGAACTTGTACTGGGATCAGAGTTCTGCTTGAGCTCTGTCACTCCAGAAAATTCTCTATATATATCATCGAGATCGCTTCCAATCACTAGTTTCTGTATCAATCTCAACGCTCCCGTGGCAACGAAAGGGCTCGAAGATGACATACGGCTTTCCCTAAGTAATCCTTGACTTTGGAATTCCTGAGCTTCTTTTCAGACGGATGGTACAGCACGCCAACAGGCTAATGTGCAATAATGAATATATCCGCATCAGAAAATGCGAAAGCTGACGATGAACGTACAACGCTGAACACGGTGTATTGTCCGCCTCGATCTCGTATCACATCATCGATGACCTCGTGCCCAATAACCTCCTTCTCCTTCCTAGCCTGCTCTAAGTCACTCATACCCTTAGCGTAACCTAGATATAATTGGGAAAGACCCCGGTTGAATAAAACCTCGGCAGAAAAGAGTTTGAATTTCAGTCCTAGCTGTTCATAATTTCTGGACAGAAAGCGACGAGGTTGTAAACGACTCAACAGGAAGCAGCATGGAAGGCTTACATGAACCGGTTTCCGCGAAGATAGAGATATGCGTCCTGGAATTTCGCGTAAGCGGCATCGTAGCGACCGAGGAGGAAATTCGACACGCCGCATTGAAAATATCTGTGTAGAGGACGTGGTCAGCATGAGCAACAAGAAAGGGGGGATGCCGACATACGCAATGGCAAGGAACTTGTCGAGATTGGTAGCGGCATTGAAGTGCTCAATTGCCGCTTCGTGTTTGCCGATGGTAGCGTATATGAGGCCCATGTTGGTTAGAATCTTGCTCGAGTCCGCAATTTGCTTATTACAGTGGCATCCAGGAATCGAAATACCATGCAGCAGCGTGATGCATGCAACTCACTGAGAACAACTCAAGAGATGTGGAAAAATTTTGCTTGTCGTATGCTTTGAGGGCCGAATCCCAGATATTAAGCTCTGTTTTGAGGCGAAGGGGCATTAAAAACACGTGTACAGTACTGTAACGTGACGCTGAAGAGACTGGGTTAGCGTTCCGGACGCGAGAAAGAGAACGTACTCAGTGGGTAATATCAAGGAGACCGAATGGACAGAATCCAGGGGTATTACGAGGTGGCACATCGCACCCACGGGCACCAAATGTGGGACATCTGGTAGCCATTGCTGTGAGCGCCGCAGCTGCTTTCCTTTCTCCTTAACCGTCCGGCTACTTGGTCGGTGTCACGGATTATGAATTAAAGAAGTTAGATCATGAGCGTCGTCATGCGTAGCGAGAATACTGTCCAATGATGTCGGTTGACATACCTGATAACGTTTCAGAAGTGACCAATAGTAACCCGTGATGCTAGAAATGTCAGCAAGAATCATACCACCATACAATCCGCGAGGGATCGCGAAGTTGTCGATTTATCGCCCACAGGGCTGCAGGCATATCCGCCTTCTTTTTTCTGATACTCTGCACCGGTGCACTCAGAGATTGGTCTGCTGCAGCTAATACGATTCTAGGGAAAGAATGTGACACTGATTCCACCGGACCGAACGCCGGACAGAGCACAACAAACTGTAGACCACCGCCATGGACGCTGAGTTGAGTGCTAAGATCGCTGACATCTCGCGAGGTCAACGTATTGCAGCGATTCATTCATCTAATACCTCCTTAGTATCAGTGGACCTTTCGCAATGACGCAGCCAACTTCACTCACACAATTCGAGATATCGCCAATCAAGAATCAGTATAAAGGGAAAATGGGCTTATGATTCCATTTCTTCAATACTATGCAAGCTAAACAGAGCCGATGTTCTCAACCCCAGCTCAGTGAGTGGTTTATCGGCGACAACAAGTTACACTGCAGAAAAGGTCCAAAAACCGGCGCGACTACACTACTCATACAATGCAACAAGTCAACAACCAAGAACTGCGTAGAACTGAACATTTCATATCAGGTTAGCCACTCGTTGAACTCGTCACTCCAAGAATCGCTGTATTGAGCTTCACATTATCGCCAGCCTCCACAAACGCATTCACCTGTGCTTGCGGACCGAAAACGAGGCAGTGAGACGACCCTCCGAACCTGAACATTCCAATTTGATCTCCCTTGTCCACATGTGTGCCCTCCAGACCGTCATCAATTTGGCATGTTGAAACCTCTCCTAGCCCCACGCCTATGAAGCACATCAAACCTATATCATCACTATCCGCCTGAATGAAGATGATAGCGCGAGTCGCGATGTTGGAAATGAAGTCATCGCTTCGTGAAACGACATCCGGATCGGTATCATTGTCAAGTCGAGCAGCATAGTACGTCCCTTCAACGACGGACGCGGATACGACAGTACCACTGACGGGACTGTGCCAGCGATGATAGTTGAGGGAACTGAGGATGCCTTGGAAAACTGTACCGCCAACGAAGTCATCCACCCGGGAGTCATGGTTGAGCATGTACTCCAAAGAGTACGGAGTACCCTTGATCCAGAATGTGTCCGACTTCTTGACCTGATATGTAAATTTGTCTACGGCACATTCACATGATGCGGTCACGATGTTCAGGTCATCAGGGTTCATGACAGGGCGAACGTCGTCTTGGAAAGCTCGGGTGAAGAAATCGTCAAAGGAACTGAAGCCCCAATATTCCGCATCCGGGTCGCAGACGTAGACGTTCCGGAAGGCACCACCAGCAGCCTCATCCTAAAGCAAGCAGAGCTTCGGTAGTGAACTAGCCGCCTTCCTCTGTGCTGTTGAGCACGCTGGCAGAAGCCGACGTAACGAGGTAGGCCTGCCATGTCAGGAAGATTTGTTTGAAACATTCGTTGACCCCTTTATCGACGAAGGCGGAGAAACCGGCAACCGTGTTACAGAATGGTGCCAGAATACCATAGATCATAACGCCGCTGACGTAGCCACTGGGGCCCGACGAAAAGCTCGGTGCCTCGCCAATATATCTATTGATCAACCACATTATTTCCCGGTAATCAGTGATCTGCACAAACATCGTGAATCGGACTTCTTGTATAATGTGTCTCCTCACCTTCAGGTCGTCACTGCTAGGGACCTGGTCAAACATCTGGTGGAACCACATGTAAACTTCAGGGACTCGTTCGATGTAGTCTTGAAGCCGCTGGACGGGTTCGGCTAAACTTGCATAGATCTGCCTTGCCTTCTCAGGTGTGACAGCTCCCGTCTCTGGGTCTTGACCATACCGCAAACGATTCTTCCTGAGTTCAACCTGCAGCCACTTCCTAAGGTCGGCGGGATCTTTCGGGAGCCAGCCAGCATAATAATGGTAAGGCATGATCACTATTGAACCCAATGAGCGTTGCACGACACAAGGTCGAGAGATCGTAACCCACGGTTAACAAGAGTGGGCAGGATGTAGATTGGAAGACCACCACTGACCCTCTTATACGGTAGGCAGCTACCTTCTCTTTTAACGTCATCATGATCAATTCATGGCTTTAAGAGCTTCTAGTTTCTATGATGCAAGTTAACCACTAAGATATTCAGTTCGTGCGCTATTTTCTTTTCAGTTGGGCAAGTGAGCTCCACCGCAATAACAGATTACGCGGTGGAGTTTTCCCTGGCGGACGTACCATCGAAGCCGGCGTAGTGTTGCAAATCCCCTGTGCAGACCTTACAAAATGGCAGACAAAGCTCCGACATTGCGCCGTACGCCACAAATCAATGCACGGGGATCAAGAAGCCAAACATAAATGTACGAAGATCAAGAAGAAAAGATCTCGTGGTCCTTGAATTCGTGCCCAAGGCGCAAGTTCGACGGAGGCGAAGTTCCAGAATCCTGGGTAAGTATATAACAATAAGGAAATATGAAGTAAAGAACCAGGTTAAGTCAGCCGTGCACGAGACTAGGATGACAGCTTGCTCTTCTTGGTCTTTGATATCGAGGCCTTACTGTTTTTGTTCTCCTGAGCCTGTTCTGCTGTATTATCCCCCCCAGCCGATCCATGGGGTGGTATCTGTAGCTTTGCGTTGTCACCCTGGTCATTGTCGGACGAGAATGGGTCATCTGTTTCTGCTTTCCTCTTCCTGTGACCTGGCTTCCGAGGTGCATTTTCCTCCTTTCGATCTATAGGTTTTGCCGCAATCTTCGCAGACGTCAATTCGGCAAAGTATGCATCCTTTAGCTCCTGGAACTGCTATGTAGGTCGGAAACACACTATTCGCAATTCGGCCGCACCTTAATCTCGGAATCCGGTAACAAAGCCGTGTTCTTCCAGACCTAAAAGGTATTTAAGCTTACGGAATTTCAAGGCTAAGACCACTATGTACCGTTGAAGGTACCCCACTAGGATGCTTGCTATCCAATCCTAAAAACGGCTCACCATCATGACGAAGTGGGGTGGGAGACACGTACCGATTGATGTATACAAATCACTCTTGACTCCACTGAGGTTGATGCCGTGCCGCCGAAGCAAGACTTTCATAACCTAACTTGCGTGAGCGACGGACGATTTACATAACACTGACCGTACCTCGACCACACTGTCTCTGTCATACACGTCGGGAATGTAGACACAAATAACGTGTTGATAACCTGGTGTTTCGTGCTGCGGTAAGGTGGCCACCTTCGCAGTACTGGTAGCCGTAGAGGAGAGCGGGCCTGAAACCAAAGAGTCTAAGAATCGCAAGATAAGCTCCTGAGTAGTCAAGATCGAACTACACCCTACTGGCAACGCTGGCCCAAATTGCATCCACTTTATCTGAAGGAGCAAAAATTAACCTACAGCGTGAGGTGAGAGTGAGCCAGAAAGTTCCCCTAAGTTGAACTTTGTACCATTTTCCACACACGTAACCATGTTTCTGCGAGATATCCTTCAGCTGCACCGTCGCGTCGGCTTGCTCCTAAATTAATAAAAGTGATGAAACTCTTGTTGAAGTTTAAGCACCCTCACCTGCTCCCTGAGTTCCTTTTTACTCTTTGCGCCCGTTTTCTTGCTGGATCGCACCGGAATAGAACTATCATTCTAAGCAAGAAGTCAGAAGGCCAGCTTTCAGAAAGTAAGGCCCGGTGACCTTGATCTCCTCCACTCTTTCTGTCACCTTCTGTACTTGAGGGAATTCGAGTAAAGCAAAGGAGCCCACCGCTAGTCACTCACATAATTCGGAAGCCTCCTTTGCAGCGACATTCCCCTTGGTAGTGCGGTCAGAAAGGGGCGGTCCCTTTCGCACCCATATCCACTTTGCGAGGCGTTAGCTAGCACTATTTGGTGAGAGAGAACCTCACCGGCTTCGTCCCGTCATTCTGGACCATTGAGGGCCTGTACTGCGATGCAATGAGCGGTAAACAACACGACACTGTTTGTGAATCTGCCCACCTTGGATACAAAATCCTGTATGCTCATGGAAGAGGCAGGAGACCATGCATAGGGATATTCTTGAGGAAAGACGTCATTTGACTCCATTGAACAGGTGCTCATGCTGCTCTGACGTGATGTGGTCTAGGAGGCGAAGCGGGCGACTGTGTAGAGGGCGTCGATTCATTACCAGTGTACCACGTGATCCACGCGTCATGAAAGTCACAGTAAACCGAAGACCATATCACCTACCCAACTACAATACATTCAAGTCTCCAAACCAACACTGCGCAACTGAACGGTCGACATCTCCAGGACCAGACCTTGCAAGAAAACCATGCACATTGTGTCATTGTTACAAGAAACATTACAATTGTACAGAACCACCGACCCATCTCCTCTTCCTGGCCCCTTGCAGGGAATGAAGACGCGATACAGGGTGCTAAGACGTCCGAGTCAATCTAGACACGGCCTGACACTCGAACAGCTGCATAAAAAACAGGCAGCCATGAGCAACATGGGGAAACGATTGGCTCGTGTCGCCGCACTAAGAGAAGATGAAAAACCGTGGGTCGGGGTTTTTGAGTATGAAGCGTGGGAGCCAATATAGGGCAGGTCATATTCTACACAACATTGTTTAGTCAGTAGATACTTATTAGTTATACGGGACTTATCAACAAGCACATAGTATGTATCCAAACGCCTTTCTTGCTATAAGAACAAAATCGAGAGAAAATCGAAGTACAAAATCCAATTGCATAAAGATATAGAAACCCATTTTATCAGTGTACACCCTTCGCCAGCACGTCCTGGTGCGAGCGATTCCATCGTTGCGTCATACATCTTCACACCAAACCTCCAGCCGGCCCTCCGTCGCTCTGCCGCCATCCCTATTAGCACTCCTACTCGTCGCCGTCTCGATTGCGAGGCCCCAGTCCTCCTCATCTCTTAAGCTGATCTTCACCCCGTCCTCGTCCACAAACTTCAATTTCAACGCCTCTGGTGCTAATCCCAACTTGGCCGCCACACGCAAGGAAAACATTGGAAGTGTGGTGCTTGCAGAGAGCGTCATACCTCTGACATCGCCTTGATGATGTAGCTGTCCAGAAGAAAGTCAGATCAGTTGGGAGGGACAGAAAAGGCACATCAACGTACTTTGACCCGGATCGTATATACGTCCTCTGGAATATCTGCACTTCCGTAACGCCCGTCGTTAGACCGGGCTCCGAGCCCGCCATTGGAGCCATGCGCAGGTCCGAATCCATTGATGGGATACCCGGGCGTCCCTCTCTGGATTGCGCGCGGACTTCCTTTGGCACTGCCAGTCCCGTCGTATCCACGTGGAGACCGATCATCGACATACGCGCCTACATACTCATCGTAAAATGCTGCAAAGCGAGCTGATACAGGTGTTGATTCTATGGAGAATATCAGCATTCTGCCGCAAAAGAAGAAAACACATGACCGCTCACGTTCTCCTACTCCACCAATTACTACTCTCTCCCTGGCCATCCCAGCGTCATTTCTCCTCATCACTCCCGACGAGGTATTATGCCGTACCAAATGAGCGCCGGCCCCACCCCCGTTAACTGTCGCATTGGTTGTCGGCACTGCCACATGTGACACGGAATGCGAACGACGGCCAGAAAGCTGGTCCCCTGAATTAGGTGGTGTAGGACGACTGGGGGGCCTTGGCGGTTGCTGAAAAGGCTGAGAGGTCGGTAGCGGAGGTTGAGATTGGGGTGAATGTTGCGGTTGCTGTGACTGGGGTTGAGCCTCAGACTCAGGGGTCCTTGTATGATGGGGAGAAATTGGGGAGTGACGGGAAGTAGTCGACGTGGGCTTCAGGATTTGAAGAGGTGCTACTGAACCGCCACGAGGTACGCGCCCACGTCCAAATCCACCCACCCCGCCTTTGTCGTGGTCGCGAGTTTGGGATTTCGGGACATCATTGACAGTTTTGGAACGTTGGAGGGAAGAACTGGGCTCTACAGAGATAGTACCTGCAGTAAAAACCATCGTTACTTCAGCCGAAAACGCTACGTGAGGATAATAAGCATACGAGGTGTAGGTGCAGTGGCGCTCCGATTCAGAACGCCAGGTGGGTCCGCCTTGGAATCGGTGTTCAAGGTTGACTGCGACAGGGAACCCTTACTGGGATCAGAGTTGTTTCGCTTGAGCTTCGTCACTCCAGAAAATTCGGTATATATATCATTGACGTCACTGGCGGCCACTAGTTTCTGTATTGATTTACGGCTTCAATGCTTCTACAGCGACAAAAGGGCTAGAATGCGACATACGGCTTTCCCCAAATAATCCTTCGCTTTGGAATTCTTCAGTTTGCTTTCAGGTGGACGGTACACCACACCAACAGGCTATTAAGCAACAATGAGCATCACTATGTCAGAAACTACAACAAATGAGGATGAGCGTACGATGCTGAATACAGTGTACCGTTCGCCTCGATCCCGGATTGCATCATCGATGACATCGTGCTCGACGGTTACTTTCTCCTGCGCAGCCTGTTTCAAGTCATTCATACCCTCCGCAGTATAACCTAGATATAACTGGGCAAGACCCCGGTTGAATAAAACTTCCGCAGAAAAGAGTTTGAATTTCAGTCCCAGCTGTTCGTAATTTCTGGATGGAAAATGACAATAAATGTAACCGACTTAGCAGGATGGCAGCAGAGAATGCTTACATGGATAGGTTTTCGCGGAGGTAGAGATACGCGTCCTCGAAGTTCGCGTAAGCAGCATCGTAGTGACTGAGGAGGAAATTCGAAACGCCGCACTGGAAATACCTGTGCAGGGGACGTCGTCACCATGAACAAAAGAAAGATGTAGGAAATGTCGACTTGCGCTACTGCAAGGAACTTGTCAAGATTGGTAGCAGCACTGAAGTGCTCCACAGCCACTTCATGTTCGCCGATCGTAGCGTATATGAGACCCATGTTGGTTAGAATCTTGCTCGAGTCCGCAATTTGCTTGTTGCGACAGGTAGCATCAAAACTCGGAAATATTGTCCAGCAAGGTGATGAATGGCAACTCACCGAGAACAGTTCGAGAGACTTAAGAAACTCTTGTTCATCGTATGCTTTGAGGGCAGCAGCCCAGATCTCAAGCTCCGCTTTGAGAGAGAGAGCCATTAAAAACACATATAATGTCAAGTCGAAGAAACTAGATTAGCGTTCCGGACGCAACGAAGAAAAGAAGATACTGGGTAATAACCCAGTCGAAAGAAACGAATGGACAGAGTCCAGTAGATGGTAGCACGTCGCAAGCGGGATAGTACACGCTGCAGAGGAGCTTTAAAAAAGCTAGACAAGTCAGCCTCTTTGTGTCTTAAAAGTTTACCGGCGGTAAGGCCGGGAACACGTGCTAATAATACCAAATTTTATGTATGTCAGTGTGTGTGGGAGCCCCGCCTCCCCGACGATCATGGCGGCAATTTGCATGACGTGATCGGACCAATCACAGTGCCCGCAGGGCCTGTGCAATGCGTAGCGCGCAGTGCTGAACGGCGCCCAATCTGTGCTCTGTTAAAGCAGTTCTGTATAGTAACGTCTCCTTGTTCCCGCTGTGCGAAGAGGCTGCTCTGTGCCGTGTGTCGGAGCAGCCATGTGCCTTACTACAGACAATGGGGCATGAACTGATTAGTTGTTACAGCGACCGAAGCCCTGAGAGCGCTGTGAACGGGTCCCCAGTGCAAGGATCCGGGTCAGTCTGCCGCCTGCCCCACCGTTCCAAAGGGTAGTAGGACTAAAGATCTCCTCTTCAGTACTTCGGACAGTACATACTGTCCAGACTCGGTAAGCCAGCATGCATACACCGGACTCTTGTATTCCACCGTGCTCCGAAGTTCTGATACGCATCGAGATCGGAACCTCGTTCAGTGCCTTGTTCAAGTCTAATTTTTACAAGGTGGAAAGGAATCCAGGGGGATCCGTTTCCAGCTTTGGATCGTGATGCCTGTGTATGGTGTAGCCCACGATTTCGTCTGTAATGCACATGCACACCTCGACGGCGGCCTTCGGCTGCGCAGTCACAATAAAGCGAGCCCTCATTATGGCAACAGATTTTACTGCACACAGGTTGCAATTCAATGCCAATTCCAGACCGTCTATTTGTTATTCTCTTCCATCATAGGACTGCCACTGATTGACTAACCAGATAATTTTTGATCTGATGGGCATCGCAAGTGATTGGATACTTCCGGCCCTTTCGTTGGCGGACAAGTCAGTAGGATACCCGAAGTAAGGCAGTGAGTCCAGAGAGGCACTATTAATGTTTGACTTGCAGTGACACCGAGGCCCCTGGGGTGACAATAATGTGCACTGACGAAAACGATGGTGGACGTGGCGTCTCTTTTGAGGCAACTTCGATTACATGTCTCAATGAAGGCCGGTCAAGTGACAGTACTACCTATTACCACTCACCTCCCAGAGCCCAGACTCAACAATCATAATGAAAATTTGACACGAAACGTGGACACAAATATTTTGTCTGGAGCCACATAAAGGCACCGTAAGATGACAGTAAGCATTCCCTACTGGCGATAGCTAACTACCTTTCCAAACGTAGTCAGCCATTCCCCAGATCCCACTCCTCAAGCATGACAACTGCACGATCTGGCTGTGGTCCACGAACAAATTCACGTCGACGCCAAACTCCCTGATGTACCAGTTAAATACTTCTGGATCCGCTGCTTCAAACATGACTCGCTCCATCGGGAGGTCTTTGAGGATTTCTTGGATGACGTCTGTCTGCCAGGTTTTTACATTCTCCGTGATTCCCTCACTCTCGATCATCAGACGCTCTACACCCGCGTCCAAAAATTTCTTGCCAAGGCTCACAACTTTGAACGGGTCACTTTGTCCCGCGGCCTCGAGTTCGGCAGCGGATGTATCGCCTCCTGCACCGAACTGAATCCCAAGCTCCGGCTTTGCAATCAACCCGTTGCTGTGCACTTTCTCGATAAGTCGTAGCCAATCGTCTGGCGGAAACGAGAGGAAGCCGGAGGATAACTCAACGACGTCGAAACTAGTCAATCCCTCTGTCGGAATTCGAATGTGTCAAAAGCAAGGTGGTTGGTACATACCCTAAATCCTTACATTTTTTGAGGTACTTGTCCACGACGTTGAGCACGTCGGCATGAGTCAATACATGTTCGATAAAACCTCCCTGCGCACCACGTTGGTGAATAATGGCTCGTATTTACTTCCGTTCCAAAAGGCACTCACAGTAGAAACATAGACGTCATGCTTGTGGGCAAGCTCGATCATTTCTACTAGCGCACGCTCAGGAAGTAGGGAAAATGAGCCCCCTGCAAACTTGAGACCGTCGACATGATAGGACATTGTCTCAAGAACGTCTTGCAAATGCCTCTTCCCGTATGCCGAGTAGTACGGCCCCCGAATTTCCGTAACGCCGAGTTTGCGTGGCTTAGCCGGGAGTGGGTTCGAACGGAGGAACCCGAACCCGTGCCTTTTGTCCTGAAGGAGAGTCTGGGGGGAAGCTTCTGAGGGCATCTTTGCTGTAGCTAGTCCGCGCATAGGCGAGGAAGCGGTGGACAAGCCACCGAGACGTGGTAAACGTGTAGGCAAACTGGCGATGAAACGAACAGAAGACATGGTGGCATGTAGTCAGGGGAAGGACAGGAGCTGCTTCATGGTTAAGAAGGCGGCATCTCCACAATACCTTGCATGACGTCGTGAATCCAAAGAAGGACCGATATTTGCGCCTTCAAATACTGTTTTGGTAGCTGGTTGTTGACGGCGAAAGCATTACGCAAGCTTTGAACAAGTTGCCGCGCAAGCCACTGCTCGCCACTTGCACAGTTACATCAGGAGCCTCGCCGGTGGTCTAAGGAAGCGAAGCGTACTGACCTGCCAGCATTTGTCGAACGAAGATGATATACATAAGTGTTCCAGTGCACATGCTTACGCATAAGGAAACCACAAAGAAATCATTCCACATGTCAAAAAAAGAACGTTGCCGTCAAGTCGTGACAATCCTGAAAACCAATCTAATACCCAACGCAGGGCAAGCAGTCCGGACGGGACAAGTCCTATGGCTATGTAGGCAGATCTAACGACTTCGATCTGTTATTGTCACCACCGTTGTTGTGGCGGCCGCCCTCCTTGCCCGAAGATCAGAATGATTTCGAAGTCTTGGGACTTAGTTCACTGACTTATCGTTGCATTTATGTGGCTCAAATCGAATCAGCTGCAAAGCTATTGTTTGATCTTTTGCAATGGCTTTCACATAACATTATTTTTATTATAGAACGTGGTTCATTTATGAACAAAACCAGCCTTTTTGTTCTTGTAGGTTCTTTTTAAGACTAGACCAACGTGACACCGTCATCGTCCTAGCATGTTGCTGTTACACTCCTGCTGCATTATGTATGTGGTCAATTGCTTGCGCCCGACAGATTTCAGTGTGTTCCTCTCTGTGAGCAACCCTGGAAAGTTTGGCTTGCGTAACGGATTTGGAAAAGTGGGCCGTTCTTAGGTCGGATCAAATCCATACTTACTAGGTGAGAACTCAGAAGCGAGAGGGGTGGCAATATACGTATGTGCATAGGGTCAGAAAGTAGGTTTTCTGCTCGGATTGACTACAGCCCGAATCGGACGAGGGATAAGAAGGTTCCGGTGTTCTCGCATCGCCTGACGCTGCCCAGGCATTGAATGCTATTAAACGACCGCTTGCCGCAATCGATGCATCTCGGAGGGCTCCAGGAACCAATATGACCCTGGGTACTTTGCACCACCGTGGAATTGTAAGAGCCAGAGAATGGACGGCACGGCGCATAACGCATTGATTGACCAAAACTAAATAGTACACGATCGACGTAAATCGACAAGGCCACTCTGTCCACAAGATAGACTCGGTTTGTGTGCGGAGCTTGGTGGAATATGGAGTGGAGCTTGAGTGCCCGGATCACAACGCCCCGGTTCCTTACAGGATATCCGAGGGCCACCGATCACGGGAAAAGCTCTTTGTTCTTTGCGTGGATGCCTGGAAGCGTCTATGGGCGGTCCGCCGAGTGTGAAGCGTACAAGCCACATGCATACGGGTGGAAGTAAGCCGACTGCAGCTTTCGTGGTTGCCGTATCTGGTGGGTGTTGAAACCAACGGCGTCGGATTGCAGAATGTAATAACGAAGTGACGACGCCTTAGTCTGTCATTCTCTGTCACTCTGCATTCCAAGGAGTCCTATGGCGAATTGACGCCTAATCAATGTGCCTGTCATTAGCAGAGACTGTCTTTAATGAAATGGTCCCAGAACATCAGATATCCCCGTGCAGAAAAGGCAAACTCACAGATTATACCATTATCAAGGACAGCTGGCTCCAGGCTACTTAGTGGTGTGATAGTTATTTATTCGTGCTCTGTCGTACCTTCTTGGCTAGTGGCGTTTCCAAAAACTTCCGTGGCTGGGGAAGGTTTAGATCTGAAAGACCCCGTAGTCAATTTTTTTTCCCGTTGAACCCTGAAATAAACTGACGCCGAGGACGCACATTCATATCAGCCTCTTATATACACCCCCCCCCTCCCCTGGCGCCCTCGCAAAACCGGCCGTCTCTTTTCATACTGCACCTTCGTCCACTCTTGTGATCGTCTTGTGTTCTCAATGGCCGGTGGATCGCCAACGGCGTTCCTGCTGTGGTCCATCTTGGCATGCTTGGTGAGCAATATGTTTTGTACTACGTATCCCAAAATCAAGAAGCAATCTCATATTTCCTGCGTCAACTCTCGATACAACCGATACCATCCGACGGTTCAGTTCTACTGCTTTCTTATCTTTCACCTGTGGAACTACGATAGGTTCAAGTGTATGAGATGGAGTCAGGCGAACAGACGTCCGGGGGCTTTCAAGCGGGTGATGACAGTGTGTTTAGTGCCCGTTTTATTGGGGGTCTGCTGAGGCGTTATACCTTGCGCAGTACACGTACATAACATCGCTCACGTTGCTCGTCATCTTCGGTGCCGCGTTCACATTGCTCAAATTTAAAGAAGGTGACCCTTCAGTCGTTCGGTACAATATTTACCTCAGCGTTCTGACGTGGCTTGTAGGTGACATTATCCTGTTTAACGGCGAAGGTAAGTCGTTATCTCACCATTGATTTTCTTCCAACGTACAAGGTTTTCTAGTGACTTCGACACCCCTCGAACTCTATTCC
This sequence comes from Pisolithus orientalis, assembly GCF_024613125.1. Taxonomy (NCBI): domain Eukaryota; kingdom Fungi; phylum Basidiomycota; class Agaricomycetes; order Boletales; family Pisolithaceae; genus Pisolithus; species Pisolithus orientalis. The sequence continues at coordinate 908,680 of NW_026260794.1, read as the reverse complement.
CCCGCTCACAAGAAATGGGTGTTACCGTTGCTCTTTGTATTCACTATAGCATGGGCATGTGAACAGTGAGTATGCTTTTAATCTTCGTATGTCCCTTCTCTAAACTAATTCTATTAGCATCACCCATCTGGAAGGCAAGTTAATACGATATTTATCTGCTCCCTGCACAAACTCAAATCTTCCCGAAGAGCTGACCTTCTGGCTGTTCCTCCAAAACCAGGGACCCAGGTCACGGGTGTGGTTCGACAGCTGGGAGTTTAAGCTTTGGCTTTGGGGTAATAACATACTTGTCGCTCATTGCGAAGAGGTACTTAAAAGTGGTGATCCTCAGGTTCTATGGTCGCCATCCTTGGAATGCCAGTGACTGCCCTTGTTGCAAGGAAGCAGCTTGACACCGTAAGTGGTATTTCGTCCTAGTTTCTGTCAACCTCGTGCTCACAACTATATCAGTGCCTAGCGTGGATACTCTTGGTAGGGTCGTCCGCCTCAACATGCGAGACCCTTGGTTTTCTTTTTGTCCTTTTCCGATTTCCGGCTTTCATTCGCAAGGTAAAGGACGACGGCGCAGCACCCAATATCATCGTCCGACTCGTATATTCCTACCAGTTGAATGTAAGCACCGTTCTTATTTCTTTCTTCAACGTGCTCACAAGGTACAGTGTGGCCGTATTGCATTTCGATTTGTTTTCTCTATTCCACTGTTAGTACTAGGAATTGATGGAGTTCAAGGGTCCCACCCTATAAACATGAGTCCGTGCGTGCATATTTTTCTCGTCTTGCATAGATAATTTAAGTGTTGATCTCGACTTTAGATTTTGGTCAGGTATGATGATTTTGGTCCAGGAGACTGCGTTTTGCTCAAACGGAACTTGCAGATTTTCTCTTGATGTTAGGAGGCATTGGCTCTTTTGTGTCGTCGGGAATAACTTTGCTTGTGAGTCATGATTCTACCGTTGTGCGCAATCGTACGATGAGATGGGCTTTCAGGTCTTTTTCCCTCGTTCTTTGATATCAGAACTTGGTTATACCATCACTCCTAACTATCCTACAACACCTGTGGCTGTAAAGGCATCCACTGTACCTCCCGCGGAGTTCCAACAGGATACCCATCCAGAACCTCTAGTGGCCGAGAAACGTACCCCGGGACCTCCGCGCTCCTCGACTGATTCCGAACACGAACCGTCCCCGGACTATGACGCGGAGGGACCGGCGGATGCTAGCCGTCCTCACTCAGACGATGGCCACGTACGCGTGCGAGTTTGGGACTCTCATGGTGTTCCTACGCCTTGCACGGACGAGTCACCGTCTCCAGCGCGCTATGTTTTCGATCATCGTTCAAATCGCCTAGTGAGACCGCATTCTGACGGTCATTCGCTTGGTTTGGATCCTTATGTGCGTCTCCTTTATTTTGCATCGGCTACCTTCTCACTGCCCCTTAAAAGATCCGACGTTTCAGGTCGCCGATTGGTGAGCAGGATCAAAGACTTCTATCCACTACTAACATTTTCCACCTAGACATCGACGACATCGACGACACCGACGATCCCTATAATTCTGCTTGATAGTGCTTTCTAGATCTTGCTGTTCTGTTTTCTGCGTTCGACATCACATCTCCTTAAATTTTGCAAGGTTCCGGGTGCCTCATGTACACCATGTCAACTGCTCCTTTGCTCACACTCATTACCATCAAACCACCATATCATACTTCATCTGCTGTGCATTCGCACTCATATATCGACCCTTCTGTTTTCTGTAAAGCTCTGCCAATCTGTATAATAATTTTGCTTTGGACGCCTAAAATAAATTTTGTATGCGCGCGCCTGGCCGCAATTTTACTAGTATCTCGACGAACCAGCGGTTTTTAGGACGTTGGTCTTGGCACGCAGCAACCCAATCCCCCAATCACTGCTTTCCATCACGGGCTTCGACACACGTTCTAGTGGGTCCACCAGCCGCTCTTTTTCCCTGGCTAGCATCCGTTTTGCCCAAGAGTCTTGAGCTGGGTTTTCTGTGGTTGACGGTGACTGCCATATCTCTTCAATAGAGTCCCGCAATTCCCTTTCGAAAAATTCCATATCCTGTTGAACAACACAAGCCTCCGATCGATGAAGTTCTGAGAAGTGGAGAAGGTGCGGCAGCAACTTCTGTACCTCAACTAAGATCATGCTGTCATATCGGCAAGGATGGTATGAACAGGCGTAGCATCTCACCTTGCGTAACACCACAACGGGCAACCAATTTGGTGACCGACTTTAGTATATACTCTTCCTCATCCACGGTGCCCTTCCGCCCTGACCCAACCTTACGTTCCATCTTTCGTTTCGTTTTCGAGCTGCGTCTGCAAAGCGCATGAACCACCAGCGTCAACGCGGAATTATAATACGTTGCTTTCCGCTTACTTGGAAACTTTCGATGTTGCGGTGGGGGCTGCAGTGTATCTCGTAAAGGCAGTCGGCGCCATTGAGATATCCGTCATTACATCGATGTTCTGCATGTTAACTTGTTCTGTTCCGTAGAAAGTATCTACACAGGGCGAACAATTATGAGCAAGGTTTAAGAACGAGGCACTGCGCAAGGAGAGTTTACCAGGCTCTTGGACCTTTCTAGTGCGGAGCTCCCTGAGACGAGCGAGTTGTTTGTGTAGCTGTTCTCGCATCTCGTTCAACTCTTCCGTGAGCTGGGCTTTTATGTCCAGTGCCCCAGGCAGGATTACTTCCTGAAGCAGTTCTAGCGGGCCGTGCAAGGAAACCTATTGGGCTGTGAACGGGGAGTTGATGCACAACTACAACAAGCTCTTACAATCCTTCGAGCTTCTGAAATTTCGTTACCTTGCACAAGCGCTGTGACTGCTTGACGGTTATCGCCTGCGTAGTCAATGAAAACTCTTGCGGCCTCAGAATACCGCTTCTTCAACAACAACTCTCCTATAGTAAGTGCTCGAGCAACCATTTCAGCTCGAGGAAGAACAAAAATAACCAACCAGCGATGCGGAATGCAATTTCTATTACCTCATCTTCCGGGACCACTTCCCTTGTGGACAACTGAAAGAGCTCTTGCCATTCCAAGGCCCTCTCATGCGCTACCATTGCTTTTCGAAGATCAGAGGCCTCGACGAACACTGCCGACAGAGATAAGGAGGTACTGGCGGGTAGTATGATCCACCTACCCAGAGCTGCCTGCCTGTAGTCCCGCCTTTCGAAGAGCCAGCTACCATATACGCCAAGTACCACCTTCAGAACTCACTAAATGGAGTTCACGTGAGGAGTCCAAGAACTGCTTACACGATATTGTTCCATGCCCTTCCAAATCTCAAGGCCGGCTTCATACAGCTGGTGGCGTTCGATGTAATCGAGCGCTTCCTGGAAGTAAGTGGGACCTAAATGCTGTGAGTTGCTGTATGGTGTCCAGCTATGTCATGCTGACCAGCAAGGTGAAGGTTCCGCAGTGCTTTTTCATATCTTCGTAGATAGTCATCGATCCTGAAACGTTGATAGTGCGGAGGAAGTGCCCTCAATTCTCGAAGGAAGGGAAGATATTCCCTTGGGTCCTGCATTATACATATTCGGTACGTCTGTTCTTTCAAAAAGAAAATACACACTTTCTGAGCGTGCTGGGCAACCAGAAGCACAAGGGAGAAGTCATACATCCCCAGCGCAGTTTCAAACAACTTGTCGGCGTCCACAAGGAAAATTATATATTTTACTGCATCCTCCACCCGTTCCGGCTGCAAATCTTTAAGATAGAGGCGTCTAGTTGTTTCAGTAGAGGAACGGTAGTAACAGTACGTGCCTCGCAGCTGCAGTAGTAATGTTAACCCGCTTTCGTAGTCAGGCGGGGTCTTAACCACATATGCCGTTAGAATCGAGTTGACATATTTGCGGAGGTCTTTCGTCTGTAACTCGAATCGAACGGCATCGCACACATCGGATATGGTTTTCGCTGAAAGTTCACTTTGCCTATCAGTAACGTGAGCGATTGTCAGATTGAGAGGGCACTCGAGATACACACCCAATACTTGACAAGAATAAGTTGATGTAATCTACTTCTTCGATTTGTTCGATGAACCGGGATATGCCAGCCATGAATGCTTCTTCATTGTGTTCAACAATGACGCTCAGGTTTATTCGATGCTTGCGGCAAGCCAGGAACCCTTTTTGCCAACGACCCCTATCAAACCCATTTAGTATATCGACAGACAAGAAGTGACGGACTCTCCAACGCGTCGAGGTCATCCTTCACAGCTTCCATCACCAAAGGACGAGGGCTGATAGTTTCTAAATTACCCCTCGGCATTTGTAGTACAAGGCTCATCGTGCCCGGCACGACAGTTACAATTCTTGAACCGCGCTCGACACGGCGTTTCTCCCAAGTGTCCGCAGCAACCTGATTGGATGTTAAGGGGCCATCCTCTTCCAGTGACCGATTGATGAGATGATCAACCAACATCGCTACGGGAGCGAAGTGAACCTCATGAGTGTTTGTAGTGAACACAACGAAACCAGAAGCCACTGTAAATGAATTCGCACTATCAGTGAGTTCTGCCGGTTTCGAGCCCTCCGTCGTGCAGTAGAGTTTTCCAGAGCTTGACAAACCAACAAAAAGGCGCCGCGCTTGGACGAGAAAACTCACCCCCGAAAAGCAAAATTCGGGGAAATTGCAAAGTGATGATTTTGCTTCTTCGGTGGAATCCACTGGAAAACATGTTTTAAAAAAAACATGCAAGTCTACGTTGGAACTGACCTCTAAAGATCTCTCCCTCACGAGACTGCCAGAACGAACTCAACGATTCTAAGTCTGGCATCAGGCGGCCATCCTTGCCGGAAAGCTTGGCTGTCCAACAGGTCTCGCCTATTCGGGCTTGCTCTTCCGTAGGGGAAAGTCGAACTTCGTGAACATTCACTAGGTCGGGACTCTGCTCCGTGGAACCGAGTATCGCCACTTGTAGGATCCTTTCCTTGGCATCGGCGGCCAAGACCGAGACTTGCACTTGCCTCCACAATACGTCTTCGTGACCTAAGTCTTTTGTCCACAATAAAATAGGATTCATCACTTTCCCTGTTCCCGGCCCAATGCGGGTATGTAGAGACCATACAATAACACGGCCATCCCCCCACACAGCACCAAGGATATCATTGATGGACGAAAGTGAAACGTGAGAAGGAGTGCTTCGCAAAAACGAAGGGCTAGTATCGCCAGCGGTATGTTGGATGCGGACAGGTAGTTGATGAGATGACATTGGTGGAGGCACATTTTGTGTTCGGAAGGGCGTGAGTAGTATATGATCTACATGTAGAAGTTCATGAAAGAGCTCGATAAATGGCAATTCGCAATTACCTCCGTCAACGACACCCACGCAACCTGTATCGCTTGCACCAGCACAAGTCTCCCATACAAATCTTCGGACAATCAGTCGTGCTAAATCATGGTGAGCGTACGAGAATGTCCGGGAACCTTGACAACCTACAGGACGTTGTCAAGACGAGCTCCGATGAATGCTCGGGGTGCCATGTAACAGTTGTGAAACGACTAGCACTTTGCGGATATATCTCTTGTTTTAAGTACCTGTTAAGTTCGTCATCTAATGCCAGAACGACGACAACCTTTTACAATACTTTCCAATGATAATTGCTGCTCGTCCACAATTGCACGGTATCACCTTCAGTGTGCTCTATCCACACCGCGAGAATAGCTGAGTCTGGAGACCATAGTAGATCCTTTACTCTGTAAAAGGATGTGTTGTTAGTCAACGGACGCCGTAAACTAAATTCGCCATGACGAAGGCCGTTCCGCTCAAAGAAAACAACATAGTGATTTCCGTTCATATGAGTGTCCTGAGGTCCTGAACGGACGTCAAATTGCGTGGAAGCTATTAAACTTCCGTTTGGTTTCCAAGCAACGTTGGCTTCTAGACCGGGTACTGGTTCCGACGTGGATTGGAGACGACCTTCATGTGAGTATACTCTCACGACACGCGGTGACAGGTGCCTGGAAGAACGCGTGGAAACGGCAAAGTAAGCACCATCACCACGCCATGTGATGCGCGGCAAGTTGTCGTCATCGACGCTTTCCTGTTGATCATTTGTTTTCTCTGGAGTTTTGAGGTGTGCACGCCCAGCCGAGCCATGGAATTGGGTGGCTTTGGAACCCCACCCAACGTTGATAGGCGCATCTATTTGAGAATGTGATATGGATTGGTATAATAAATAAATAACACTTGGACGAACCTTCACCAAACTCGCTAGTTTCCCAAGGCACCTCTGAGAGCACATCGAACATTGAATTCATTAATATCACATTCCCGTCTACATATTCCATGCTGTCAGCCTTACTATACAGAAAAGCTTATACACATACCAGTTGCGAGAACTACGAACGAATCATCCGGACTCCAGCTTACGGCGAGAATTCCGGTCTCCACGGCGCCTATGACGTCAGCATCGCTCTGCGATGAGTTCCGTCGTTAAAGAGATAGGCATTTGTAAAAGAGGGAGTACCTACATTGAAGTCACCGGAATCACCGAGCTCCCAGACTACGATGTCTCCTGAGCGTGTCACTAGCACTAGTCTCCTTGATTCAGCAAGCACTCTGAGACTAACAATGCGAGGATCTGGAGTAGCGTATGATCCACAAAAGCAAAACGATGACTCCTCTGGAGGAAGGAGACGTCTCCCAGCCGTCTTCCAAATGAGAATTTCACCCCCGCACGTGGTGGCAGCAAACGTAACACCCCGATCAACGTCGAACGCAGTTGCTGCAAAGGTTGCGCTTGTCCCGTCGGGTGTTACTCGTTCCACGTCTTCCGTCCTCAAGGTGACTATTTGGACTGAGTCCTGCGAAATATTCCGCATGATGAAGCTGCGTGGATCTGAATAAACCTTGTCTGATTCTCAGTATGATCATCATATCATCACAACGAATCTAACCCTAACCCTAACCTATGAGTTACCCGCCATGGTCATTCTCGTAGTACGACTCTCACTGCCATGGCACCTTCGAGAGCAAAGCAAGCAAGCAAAGACACGTCCGATTTGGGAGGGAAGTCCAAAAAGAAGCGACGCACAGAGCCAGAGGATGCTCTCCCTGGCGTACAGAAGATTAAGTCGTCACTCAGACAGGCCAAAAGACTTCTTAGCAAGGAAAGCTTGGCGGCAAACGTTCGAGTTGAAACAGAACGAAGGGTGAGGGCCCTTGAGGCAGACCTCGTCAACGCTCAGAATGCACGCAAATTGCGTGCCATGGCATCTAGGTATCACAAAGTCAAGTTTTTCGGTGCGTGTGTCACATTCTGTTATACTTCATGCTTATGCCCTGCGAAGAGCGTCAGAAAGTCACCCGGAAAATAAAGCAGGTGAAAAGAAATCTGGCAACTACTGAGGGGGAGGAAAAAGCGCGGCTAGAACTGGACACTGTCTGATCTCAGGGTGGACCTGAACTATATCCTGGTATTACCTATTTGGCCTTCGGCGCACTGTCTCTAATCCTGATGCTCCGCCTAGCACTACCCACCGATAAAGAAATATATATCGTTATTCCCCCCTGAGGTCCGCAAGCCAAACGCTTCACTAACAACGGTCACCTTTGAGGATGACGATGAGCGGTCCAGAATACGAAAACTGATTCGTTCGCAAATGGAACGGGGCGAACTCAGCCTGGAACCCGAAAACGAACAGGACAATTCGGTGACGAGCACACGGTCTCGCTTGCGACACGAACGGGATGATGTAAATGTAGCATCCCATGGTGAGGGTTCCTCACAGAAGGTTCCAAAGCGGAGCGAAGACTGTCTCCGGAGATGAATTCTTCGGCGATGACGACAACGACGGGGAGCAAGGTTCAGACTAGTCTACATTTATTGCCAATCAAGTATGAAAGCTATCTCCTATCAAACAAGCCATATGACAGCAGTACGTATACCATCTCTAAGAAACCAGGAATAACAAACAAGTGGATCTGCCATTTGGGTGTGTACAGCGTCATTGGTGTAATCTTTCCAGTAACGTCTTTAGTATTGGGTTTCCTCCAAGCCTGGCCGTTTCTTCCTGAATGTGTTTCTCCAAAGATCGCATCACACATAAAGTGTAGTCGAAGGAGTGGGTAGTATCCTTGAGATATGCAATTGCTTGGTGCTTCAAAGTCGATGTCTTTGGTCTCTGCTTGAGAATATCTGCAATCCGTTGAATGCTCGCAACTAAAGTACTGATCAATGGTGGTACCCAATATCAAAGTATTTTCAGGGATTTTCCCGAATACTGTGGATAACAGGGAATGAGAACTTTCCCTCCGATATGTCGTCCGCAAGGCCTTTGGTGTTCGTGTACTTGAAAAAGTATCACATTAATCACAGCTCGAAGCAAAAGTATACCCTGACTCTAACCTCTTGGCTCTGCAAGTTCATGTAGTCATCCCGGATCTGACCGTAGATGCCGAACAGATCGACTAAAGGAACATAATTTCTGCTTTCCGTTACTGAAGTGAGTGATTTTATGGATACCTTGACGCACTTACACATCAACATTTGTAGTTGCAAACGCCATCATGATCTTGACTGAAAGGCGCAGAACGCTACTTGCCTCTGTTTGGCCACGGCAATTCAGCACGACCACTCAGGACATAGCCCGTTTACTTACTGCCACCGAGCCATTTGGATGTATTCCTGCTCAGTCGGGCACCTGAAGGTGTCTCGCCAGATAATATCTAGCCCCTGACCACGGTGTAAGTGTAAAAGTTCCTCTGAATGCAAATGGTTAAGTTCAGTGATGTCGGGTTCTGCTACTACGATGTACCCCTGAAAATTTGATCCAAAGTTTCGGGGAACAGGAGACGATCTTTGGCTTCCGTACTCTCCGTTGGAGCCTCTCGAATGGACGCCAGTTGTTGGTAAGCGAGCCAGCATGCGTAATTCGCCGAGTTGATGGTCTGGGGAATACCATACACTTTGTGAGCGGCTGGTTTCCCTCTTCGCAAATCAGAATCGTCTTCGATGTCATCTAGCCTGGGTAGAGATGGTAGTTGTCAGCTCCTTACAGTAGCTCCCTGGACGAACAAGACCCTGACATGAGGGATGCATTATGCACCGTGTCGATAACCCTGGTAATCATATCCAACTTGGGTTTCGGAACGTTGAGCCATAGATTGAATGCAGCGATCAGCGTGCCACGAATGTCCTTTCCAGGGTTCGACGCAACATAAGTGAATGGGCCAAGTAAGTCCTATTGATATCAGAAAATCAGAAGGCCAAGCAGCAGTCACGGTGGAACAACCTTCTCGCTGTCCGGGGTGCATTCAACAGGCTGATTTAAGGTTGTCAGGATGTTTTCAAACGTTGAAATAGGCATGTCACATCAGGTATATCTTCACGTGTGATGTGGCAGATGACAAGGCGTTGTTAGACATAGCCACCGCCCACTACATTGGCACCCTACATAAAAGCACGCAGCTTCCGATCAACGTACAAAAAGTAGAAGAAAAATATCAATATCGAGAAGTCAAGCTGACGAATCGCGGGGAGTATCGTAGAGACGGACTAATAGCTCTAGCTTTCAGTGTTTGTTTACCTGACAGCAAGCGGCTTTACTTGTGTACACAGTCGACTCTCAAATTGTCTAGAATAGCCTCCAGCAGAGTATTCCCGCCGAGTCTAGCCACTTCAGCCCGTGCTTGCCGCTCCAGAGACTGCATTACGCCGAGACTGTAATCAAAAGAGTGTGTCGATTCTCTCAGGTAAGAAACAACGTGGTGCTTTAAGGTTGGGGTCTTCGGTCGTTTCTGGAGGACACCTAGTAACTAGTAAGCACTTGACTACAAGAGGGGAAAACGTGAGCGTACTTATAATTTGTCTGTCATTTGGATCTTGTCTGATTCCGTGCACTATCGGGAATGAGAATTTACCCTCCGTCAAATCCTCCGCAAAGCCTTTGTTGTTTGCGTACTGCCCAAAGAGAAGATGAGTCCAGTAAAGTTAATGTTGTTCGAAGATGCGCACCATGGGGCTCTGGAGGTTCATGTAATCATCGCGAATCTGGAAATAAATACCAACAAGATCGACGAGAGGGATGTAATTCCTAGAGGTCAGGTCAATAGGATACCTCATATCCAACTTCGAGGAACTAACACATCCGTATTTGCAGTTGCACACGCCATCATGAGGCGTATCGCTACGCGCAAGAGTCCGCCTGTCTCTGTTTCAAATCAAGGACACTGACGGAAATTCGAAGAACAACACTCACTGTCTTTCACCATTGACAAGTATTCGTCTTCAGTTGGGCATCGAAGACTGTCACGCCAGAGTAATTCGCGCCCTTGGCCACGGTGAAGGGCCAAGAGTTCTTCTACAAAAGGAAATTGAGCAATGTGAGTGAGGATTTTGGGTTCCAGCTAACCATTCAGGATGAAGGTGAGGCGATGAGTGAGTCTCGGCCGCTTAACCACACCATAGGCATTCGCGACACTTCCGTACAAATCCATCTTGAAAAGTTCGTGGTACGCGAGGAAGTATACATAATTCGCTGTATTGATCGTCTGAGGGATACCATATATCTTGTGGGCAACTGTTGGGGTCATAACATTCCTTATGAATATGGCGAAGGCAAGATGTTCTCACTTCACGTACCAGGTCTACCCCTTCTGAGTTCGGAGTTATCCTCGATGTCATCGACGCTGGAAGAAATGGAACGCTATCAACCTTAGGCACACAGGCACCAAGATAAAAACCAACAGGAGGCTTGCATTGTGCAAAAGGCCGACTACACGCGTGATGACATCAAGTTGATCGGCTGGGACTTGCAGCCATACGTTGAACGCAGCTATCAACTGACTGCGGATCTCTTTGCTGGGACAAGAGGCAATGTAAGAAAACGGCTCCAGTAGTTCCTAAAGCAATCGTTAGGGAGAACGAACGATTCTAGGGAGTCCCACGCACAGATTCAGACTGTGTAGTCGACTTGGACATTGAAATGGGCGGAGCAGAGAGGTAACTGAGAATATCGTCATACTTCGAATAATCCATTTGAGAGAGACAAGCTTTCAGTTAAGACCAGGCAGACCATTTCCTGGTTGATTTATATGACTCAGAGCTTGCTGGACCCACATTATTTCTCAAGAGGAAACATAGGATGACCGCAAACTGTAATTGGTGAATCAAGACATACCGTCATTTAAGTTCATGTCGGGTAGGAAATCCGTCACCTCCTTAGGGAACGTCGAATCCTTAGCGTTACCCCACCGGGAAGAGTGCATCCAGCCGTAGGGATTGCCGCCATGCCGCAGAACCCTGAAAGTTCACTTCAAAATGATCAACTATGAGCAAACCTATACTGTAATGCGTTGACCACCTACCTTATCAAGTCAGGCGAGTGACGTTGGTGGTACGGACTTAGGAAGTGGCCGATGTTTCCTTCGACTCTGCGGGTTATCTAGAGTAAGGTTTGTTGGACCTCACGCAGCGAAGAGACGCGGTTCTCGGGGACTTGGCAAGTAAGCTCCACAGTAGCAGAAAACGATTTGATGGTCGCAAATGATCCCTCTGCAAGTACTGGCTGTGAAGGGTCCAGTGTCAGCTTTATGGTGAGACCGCTAGGTTTCACGGTATGTGTCACTCCGTTGTCTTAGATTTGCAAGAACCGAAAGGTTTCATTACATAATCATTCTACTTAGCAGTGGCTTTATTCATGTTACCCTTTCCTACCGGCCCCAAGCTCACGGTCGAGAAAGAATAGCTACCTCTGATTTTCTTTAGTTGGGCGCGAAGTAAATGTTCAAGTCAAGTTAAAGCCAAGTGCATGGTAAAACATTGCGGTTGAAATGGCTCGACAGAAAGGGGAAAACTAAGACGTGCTGGTGAAATGAGTGTTCATAGTGCAAAGCGAGCAGTGAAAGAGATGATAAAAAATAAACGAAAGTGCATAATGAGCAGTGCGCATAAGCTGAGCCCGACCCCAAATCGCTTTTCAAAAAGGATGAGTCAAGTCAACTCCATGTTAGAATGCGACATGGACATCACCAAACCCGATTGGAACGTCCGCGAGTGGTTTAGTCAATTGGCGGGCAGCATATTTGTCCGAGACAGCAGAATGCCAACAAAGATCTTCGTACACCTCCATCGGAGATAGGACTACCTCAGGGTCAACATCGTCCAGCCAATCGGGATTATACTCCGACTTGCCATCACGAGGAATCATCCTCTGGAGTTCCGCATGGAAAATGGCAAGAAGAAGTTCCTGTTGGGCAATAGCTTGTTGTACACCAGTTGAGCAGCAGTTGGGAAATGTTCTAGTGTCGAATTCGGGGGAAGGCATCGGTTCAGGACGTGACTCCAGGAGTCGATACCAGGGGCTGTCACTGGAGATTCGGATATACTGTGCGCTTTCATCAGAGAAAGCCGAAGTAGTTCCGCTGTCGTCACTGCCGTCATAAGACGTAAGGTGCAAATCTGACAACCATGAGGGGCCGTCAAGACAAACAGGAATGCCCAAGTCGGAGTCGCACGCGGAAAGGTGACCAATTTTTCGAAAAGCAGGGTGAACAAATGTCATAATATCGGGACCATCTGAAACATCCGATGTTGTTTCGGAATCACCAGCCTGGAAAAGAGTCAGATACTGCGTGTTGATTCAACGCTTATAGACCCACGTAGTACACTGCTTCCACCCAAGACTTGATAGTCTGGCTATCTTCGTACATCGGCCTGCGATGTGGCGGGGAGGAACTGATCTCCACCATAACCTTTTTGGGTGCACAAGATGAAACAAGAAACTCCGTGTCCAGCGGTGAATGTTGTATTGGTTGTGACGAGTGGGCCACAGACACAAAGATTAGAGCACAGCTTTGCAGAACTAAGGGCACACCATCTCCCTTCAGCCGTCGACTTATAAGCAGGGAATTAGCTTCGCACGAGGCCCTAGCTGACGTTGATAACGTCTTATCCAACTTATTGTTGCCCAGGCAGCACGGGAAAGCATGTAGCATCACGTGACATCCATTTGTTTCGAAAACAATAACAGGATGCTAAGTACTCACTCGCAACGAGGACGGGACGTCATGAGGGGATGGTGACTGTCTAGTGAGAAAGTTTGATCGGCACTTGAAACTATTGTCACCATGAAGTAGAAGTAGGGGTAGCAATGTAAACTTTATCCTTCCATTGATGCCTGACGCCATCGTCCACATTGCGTTAGTTGCGGCGGGCAATTATTGAGAGGAATCACAACAACATACAGTTAATTGTTCTTGAATTGTACAGATCGGACCGATTCCACCGCCAAAGTTGTTAGCGTTCGAACACCCATGCTTTCACGCGGTGCCTGCCCAACGACAAATCATGTCTGGCCTCTGCCATCCGTACGACTTCGCCAAGGGCATTCCAGCACAGTTCATTAACTTTCTTTCCTTCCCTGGTTTTGGCCCGGAGGTTCATCGCCCGCCTATCTTTGGGAAGAAGAGACCTTGGGTCGTATTCACAGGCGGTTGGTGGTCGTTGAGGGTTCCATTGTTTGATACCCCTATAATAGTTTTCTCGAACCCAAACGCGATGCGTGCCACTCAGAATATTGGCATTCCTGATAACTTTATGAGGAAGACTACGAGATTGCGCAGACGACAGTAGAAACGTCAAAGTGTTATCCACTACAAGAGATGTGAATAATTCGCGCAACAAGAGAAGGTGAACGCATACTTCGCCTTTGCCAGATGTCCAAAGGTGCTTTATGCCTTTGGCATACAGCAGAGCTTGGTTGCCTGGACTCCAGAACGCGGATAAACTGCGCTGCATTGTCGAAAGTAGGTCTCCATAGCTTGACAACGTTCTTTCGTGCACTGGTTTTGTGAAGAACCGACGCGGATGTCGCGCGTAATATCAGACGGTAGAGAGCCTTGAAGGAAGGAGGTAACGGCTGCATGGAACCGTAGTTTTAGTGCTAGCAGTCAAGATTCCCAATGGCCACTCAGCGTTTTTCCCTCGAAGAGGGCAAGGTCCGTAAGAGTACGGGACAATTGATGAGAGTGAGAATATCACGTCGGGACGGGAGTAGTTGCAGTCACTTGCGAGTTTAGAAACTTCAGGGTGAGTCGACTACTCGCTCGACTGCGTTCGGCTCTCGGTTCCGCCGGACCAACTATGTCTGCTCAAGGCCGCCTGCAGGTATCTCGGCCAATGCTGACTTGGGAATACATTCAAGTTTCAAAGGTTTGATTCCAATAAATATCATAAGTTGTCTAAATAAATTTAACGGTAATACCCTTCGAAGAACGTTTAATTGCAACCTGCACAACCTGATCCCCATGCCCTGCCACAGACGATCTCATGCAGCCGGAGGAGGGCTGTTCTGCACCGATGGACATGCGGTCAACGCGTGACCCGTGTTCAATGCAATTATCCCAAGTTGGGCTTGATCTTTCCACTCGACTGCTCGCTTGCTTCGGTCGCGTGTACAGGGTGCCACAATCCATATTGTCCGAATGGTACCTGTAGAGATGAGCGTCAAACGGCGAGGTAAGCAGGAGAATTCTCACCATGATGAGTCTGCCTTTTTCTCGCCGTATCATACATTTATGTGCTCGGTTGATGGTGAATGTGGCATCCCCGTCTTCTGCTGGATCTTGAGGACCTTGGGAATTTTGACACATCGGCGGTGAGTGCTTTAAGCTCTAGGGTCGCCAAGTACATGAGATCAGCGCGTGCCCACCCACGGAAGCTGCAAGCAAACGCTCACCTGGTCAAGCACAGCGATATGAAAAGTGTGCGTAATGACAGTGGTAAAGCCAGCTCCCAAGGGGACTTATGATCTCGTCGGACCCTCAGATCGACCACTTCAAATCATGATGGATTCGCCCCCTTTTAAACGCGGTTCTGGGCGGAGGCTTTCGATCAAAGCGCGTGGTAGAATGGCACGGGGACAAAGGTCTTGCTGTACACAATGGATGTTCTCGGCAAAATTAAAGCGCGTGAAATCAAAGCGTCCACACTCGACTAACGATCACCTCTGCGAATTGGCCATGTATAAATCTCTTCGCATGCGTGGCCGTTCTCATCGCCTCCCCTTCTTCTCAGTCATCCGTGTCCTCCTGTCTTATCTTCATTGATAATGGACGTGGCTGGCGCCCCACGTTATGTGGCTATGGATGCCCAGAGGTTCGATCCCATGCGTCGCACGGTACGTACCTTCCATTCAACTACTTGCTATTCACTGATCCAGTTACGCAGAAAAAGCCTCTGAATTTCGCGGCGATCACAGGCAATGAGGATATGGGGCAGATGTTGAGCAAGTTGCTGCGCACTAGTACGCAAATGGAGGACGCAGTGGGGGGTATTTGGGAGGATCATGAACTAGTCTTCGTTCCCATCGAGCTTTGCTCTCGAACTGACACTCTGACGTCCTCTGCTTTGGGCTCAAGCTCAATGAGCTCTTCGTCTTCCGAGTCCACCACGCCAACCACAGCCTCATATGGAACCTCACCATCATCTTCATTCGGTAGCGATAACGGGACTAGCACTACTCCCCCTTCTTCGCGTCATACGGAAGGGCACGAGCGAGACAGCCTCGTCATAACTCGTACCATCCTCCGACCAGCTCCACCGTCCATGAGCGCCAGCACTTCTCCCAGACCTCCCAGCCTTATCCCTTCCCGCTCGAGTCTCCCACTTCTGCGACTCTTGAATTCAGTGCTCAAGGCTTTCAGTTGTATCAGCGGACGCACCTTTGATGACCTCCCGGCGAGGGAACCGGAGCACGCGGCCAGGCAGCCAGTGCTCCAGGTAATAGTGACGCAGACTCGTGAGCAATACGAGCACGACATGGCTTTCAAGGAAGCCGCGCAGGAAATCTGCCCCGAGGCCTTCTCTGGCAGAAGTCAAAGCTGAGGGCATATACCAAACCAACAAAAGTATTTATCACTATGCTCATGCTTGTTGCAACGGACTATGTATGCTTATTTTATTCACTACTAAATCTCTGTACAGTTATTTCCGGCAGTGGGTTTAACGTTGCAGGAATCCCATTTCTTGTGTAGCCTCGTAGTTCCCAGAATTCCACACGTTGCCTCTGAAACTGAAGTGTACATACGCCTCGAGGAGACCTGCAGGACCTACGTCCCCCTCGTCAAGTTGGTGAAACACGCGTCTCCAATGTTTCATGATGCCGTTACGCAACTGCATTACAATAAATTGCTGAGGCGAGGCCAGGGAGGACACTCAAACCATCTAGCTGATAAGCCTCAATTACTACATGCCACTGTTGCTATGTGGCGTTTTCAATTGGCGAGTGACTCCACGGGAAGCGTCCCGAGCTTCAAGTCACGATAACCAAAAGGCGAAAGCGCGGAGGGTGAAGTCTTCCAGCCCGCCTTAAGAACTAACATAAGACAAGGGGCTCGCAAATGGGTTGATGAAACGTCCGTGAAGATCGAAGTGCTGCACTACGTAGTGTAGGTTACCATGACAGGACGCGAGTGAACGCCTTATCCCGGCCAGGCGCACTAGGTCCACGGGAGTCTGGAACCATGCCGAACTTGTTCATGTATTTGCAACGAATGGATTGCCCTTAACAGCTCCACTATCCCGTGGGCACCTACAAGGTTAGTCCGTCTTTGGGCATAGAGATCTTGAAGTCTTGAAGTTAGCAACCTGCAGGTGAGTCGACACCATCAAATTAGGGAGCTAAGCAAGAGTGAACTTTGCTGGTATATACATATAGTTCGAGCTGCGATCAGTGTTCTCGTACTAGAGTCAATCGCAATAATTGCTCAGCTTTGCACGCGAGAGAATGAGCTGTGGCGTCCAGGGGAAGCGTCCTCTGGACTGGAAGACAGCAAACGTATCACGATAGTCCCTCAAAGTTGAGGGAGAGGTTTATTCGTCCATCGTTAGGACACTACGAAAAGCATCCGAAGACGTCGCCTGCCGCCTGCCCCTCGGGCATCACATACAGCCTAGTGTGAGCTTTAACTAGTGTGTCCACAGCCTGTTCACTGAGTTGCGTGGTTTGCATATGGGCGCGCTAGGGAGTCGAGGGTGCTTACATTCAGCCCAAGAAAACGAATGTGTGACACACGGGTTGTTAGAAAATGATGCTACGTACCAAAGCAAAGGCGGTCCCTCTATAAAGATACCCGTAAAGTTCCTTGAACTCAGGGTGGGCGCGTGGGACGCCAGCTCCAGTTAGGTGTCGCACAGCTGACTTTTTGATAATCTGTACCCATTGTTTTAGAGCCATTTAAACTGTACCGCCTGCATACGTGCACAAACCAGCTTATTTGCAGCCTCAGTCGACTCGGAACATTGGCTTCTTCTGTCTTCGAAGTCTGCTTCGATGTTCGCGTCTATAGCTTCCTCTCCAACCTCGCCTACCAAAGCCCGTCCACGCGGTGCAGGTCCGAGCATGTTCACCCTAGTCTCCGACTTGTTAGCCTTCTTTGGCACTTCCGGTACTTTGAAGACAGGAGGATTCCCCAAAAGGCCTTTGTCAACCTCCTTGTTCTTCCGTTTCGATGTTTGCATGTTATGGTCCTTTCCCTTTGAACGCCGACCGGGAAAGGCCGTCGAGTTGGGAAGACGCAGCATCACTTCTCTCGCTCGACACACGGCATCGTCCCTGTCATGATCTTCAGTCTTTCCATTGGTTTCGTACCTCCGAGGCAGTGGCTTTATTCGTTTTCCCGCTCCGAGGGCACTGACCGAAAGCCCTCCGAATAACCGGACAGGAGGTTTACGCGGTGTGGGATCATCAGGTCGGGGAGCTCGTGGAGCGGTCGTAATGCGAGCCACACGGGCCACCAATGGAGGAGAGGGGGTCGTCGAAGAAGACGTAGCGGATGCCAGCTGCGAAGGATAAAGGACGTCAGTGATCTCGCCAAAAACGACGATTTCTGTCGTTTCGGGGCCATCTGGATGGAAAGGTTCAAAGTTTATTCGCGTAGATCGGGATGACAGAAACAAGACCGATACCTGTGTCTCCTAATGCAATGCGCACCCCTATCTCCGTCCGTTTCGTGCAACTTCCTCCGCGGGAGAACGGTGAAAGAGGCGATAGGCAGAGGGTATTTTCGAAGTACACTCTGCTGAGCGTTGCTAAAGGATGTATGTCCCTAGCAGGTGGTAAGGAAGGTACGGAATAGGGTTGGACGGATACCAAAAAACAAACATATGAACTTCACCAGCTTCATCCATCCAGATATCTTTAAGGCGCACAGTACCTTTGAAGCGGAGCGAAGGCCTGCCACGCATACTTTCTAGTGCGAGAGCGAGGGGATTGTGGATAAGATCACGCGCAAGCGCGTCAGACAAATGTGATGTTGATGGAGAATCGTAAGGAGACTGCGGTACGTTCACCGGAAGCCTCGCAGAGAATGTAAGACCATCCAGCAAAAGGTAAGAGTCGGGCAGAGACAGAGCCCCCCGGTAGAGATGTCTGTATGAAAAACCGGACGCATAAGTAGAAGATACGGGTGAAGTTGAAGTGTCTAATAATCGAGATGACAGCATAGATTTGGGGGGAGTTGCATCGGTCACTGCAAGGGAAGACGTCGACTGTAAGACGCTCGAGCCAACTGACGTTTCTGAACCGCGGAATACGCGAGTCAGCTTCAGATAGAATACCGTTGGCCATCTCACCTGTACTATGAATGTTTTTCCTAGGTTCAGCGTGCGGAGATTTGACTGCGGAACGAATGAGCTCTGATATAGATGATCCAACAGGTAAATATGGTGCTGTCTGGATGGCCTCTGTCATGACTGTCCGTCACTGGTGATCTCCAGCATCTGGAAAGTGAACCAAGTGAGGCTGAACGATATGTAAATCCGTAATAATGGCCCACCATAAACTTATGACTTTGGTCGGGGTAATAATCATTCAATCATTGAGTTCGTCTAGGACACGAGCTGCCTCGCGTTCACGTGACTAAACGCTGACGGACATTGGCGACGCGTTGTTTGCGACTATTTGCTCCGCGATGTTGTCCATTAACCGGTTCTGTGGAGTGCGGAGGGGACACTGCAAGGCTGTTGTTTCCATGCCAGTAAACAATGCCTGGCATTCGAGCCCCGTAGGAACTCCTCAGTCCGCAATCGACTGTGGTTGTTCCTCTTCCAGCCAAGTCACAACGCACGGTTGAACTTCCGGTCTGAAAGGACTGCTTTATCTTGCTACTCCAGGGACAATCAGTTAGTTGTCAAAAACCCTTTTTTGGTGGAAAGAGGTGTGGATCTGCTGAAGACAACCCAGCCTGGGACGTGGTATAATGGACCACAGGTGGACGATAGAAGGAGTCCACTGTGGGCTACTGCGGACTAGTTCCACACTGCGGGACAGTATAAATCCCCCTTCGATTTCTGAACCCAACGAAATCTCGACTTCGTCCTTGTCGACACCACACTTATAATGCCTGGTCATACTTTGGATGTCCCTCCCCAGGTTCTGCCAGTGAGTTCTGCCGTCACTGTTATACTCTACACAAGCCAACAATATCCGCCTGCAGCCTACCCCTCCGCCAAAGGTATATAGGAGAGATGCACAGGAACCAGCTGGTTCCTGTTCCGCTACCTCGATGCCAGTTTCTGTGTCTCTGAGAGTCACACTGGCGTCAACCCAAGACGACTCGCCTTCATCCCCAGATACGGAAAATGAGTCCCAGGCATACGTACTGAGTAGTTATGGAGATCTCTCGTTCACGGAAGGTTTTATGATATCTTCCACTGAAGATACATCACCGCCTGTCGTCGATCCTGTTCAACCCAAGCACGCGAGACCGCGCTTCCGCCTCAAGGTTCGGCGTCCGCCGATGCCGAAACGCAGGCTAAGCTATGTCTATGCTGGCGGCCCATTCACCGGTAGCGTGGACAGACGGACAGAGGATGGGAAGTGGCCAGGAAGCCCAGACCCTTTTAGGAATGTAAGTGCCTTTCGATTACCTTCAATCATCTCTTGTCGATGTGTGATCCTTATTGTCATAGTCGCCACGACATCAACACCAACCACTTGTCTCCCCTCTGTCTTCACCCAACAAATTCGCCCAAATTACAACGCCGCAGGAAACGAGCCTTCAACGCGGTTCCGATGTCTCCATACCTTGCCCGAAGTCACCTCAAGGCTCGCTCGTTAACATTACCCAAAAAGGATCAGAACTGCTAAACAGCGCTAACCCCGCGAAAGGAGGGCCTGACAAACAAGCTGTCTCTCATGACAGTTCCCCCTCTAGCCCAACGGCGTCATCAGTAATCCCAGCACAACTAAAATCCCAACAAGAGAAACCCACTTCTGGAGGCGGGGGCTGGCGTACTCGCCTCCCTCCTCGCCTGCCCCTTCCTAAATGGGACATGTGAGGGAAAATGGCGCGCATTTGCTTACACATTATGCATCTATTTGTTTCTGGTCTTCGGTATCTACAGTACATGTATTCTTCAGATGGGGTTTCCTGATCCTTCCCGACAATCAGAGAAGCCTTTCGCAGAGAAATGCTTTCGTCTTCCGTTCCAGTGTCATCAAAAATTTGCAGTGCGTCATTTAGCTTGCGTTGCGTTTCCGTATCTGCTTGTATGGCTTCGGAGAGAGCGTCAGCCCAGTTGTTCTGGCGGAATCCGAGAGTTTTCTCGGGTGTAGTTCCCAGATAATCGCGACTTAACACTAATACATGGTTCTCAGGGTCAGTGATTTGAGATGAGACCCTGTGGTTTCCCTTACCAGAACTATTGACTCCATCCATTACAACCTGTTCCAATTCCTCGTTCGCGACCGCTGTTCCAGGTTGTGCCATGTCCTGCAACACTCTAGCAGATATGGTGAGGTGATTAGGAGAAAGCCTCGTGAGGGCAACGACCTGTATGCAGTGTTTGTCATAAGGAATATTTCCCGTACAATATGGACATTCTGACTTCGCTCAAATTGACGATGCTAAGCATGAGGGAAATAAGTTCATTCTCACAGGAAGCGATGGCGTAGAGACCTAGCAGGCATAACAAGGGTATTCGAGTTCAGCTTCTGGAACGCCTTTACGATCGAATATATGACAGGTGCCATTGGGTGTTCGTGGACGGTGTCATTGTATTCCTTCCAGACGCCACGCTCAAAATGTGCTCGGAGCTCTGTAAATCCAAGGCGCCTCGGTCACCTGACGGCGTCAACCGAACAGGGAAAAAACTTTCACCATTGAAATAGGGCGCTACGTAGAGACACCCTGCTTGATGTGCAGCCACAGCTTGAGGGACGGAAAACAAGCAAGTCGCCAAAGTTCGTATACCCTCGCCTTCAAGCTGTCTACAAGCTAAGAGTCCCGCTGGTGTGCTCGGGATCTTGATGCAAACTCGTTCCCTGTCAGATGCATAAGTAAGGGTCGGGTACCCAATATGTTTGTGAAAAGACTTACTTCGGTATATCGTAGTCCTTGAACAATCGTACTAATTGTTTCGCGTGTTCCACGATTTTCTCTGTATCAAACGAAAAGGAGGGGCTTATCTGCGCGTGGAGACGTCCAGTAGGTGCAAGATATGAATACACCTTCCGGGCCAGCAAGACCGTCTGAAAGGACAGTCGAGGCAATGAATCGGAAATATATCTAGCATATTATATGAAAACTAACCGCAAGGTTAATGACTCTTAAAACGTCACCGTCTTCACGCAGGTTTAAACTATGGCGACCTATGAACTGCTTGATTTCGGCAGAAAGGCCGGCCCATTGTCGCTCATCCGTGAGTTGGCCAAACACGATGGCTTGGTTGGAGGTCATATCATGGAAGGTATACCCCTTCGCCTTCAGTTCGGCCACTGCTTGATCGTTCATCGAGTCCACATCCAGAGTCAAGTCATGGCGGACCGAGATGAGTTGCGTGAGCAAGCTGGTATCAGACATGGTGGTGCACAATCGACGAAAGTCTGACCTGCTCGTTGTCACTCAAATCAGGGCCGGTAGGCGGCTGGATCTCGTCAGGGGTTTGCCCCGTAGACGAGTCTGGTCACCAGACTACTGTATGTCAAGGCCGGGAATCAGCTGACTGCCATGCAAGCGCCGCTTGACACACATGTCACAGCCGAGCTTCCATCAACTGTGTTGCATGATATCAGTTGAGGAATACGCTGGCATCTCTCCTAGAAAGCTATAGGCGAACCCACAGATCATACCGTTATCAAGGACAGTTGGCTCCAGGCTACTTAGTGGTGTCATAGTTTTTATTCGTGCTCTGTCGTACCGTCTTGGCTAGTGGCGTGTCCAAAAACTTCCGTGGCTGGGGAAGGTTTAGATCTGAAAGACCCCTATATCAGTGCTTGTCACCCCCTGTCAACATTGCGTCGTGTAATATCCTACTCCTTGACTGGCTTCCACTCGACGAAGGTTGAATTTGAATCGTTTCGTGAATGTTACAGGCTTCCACTCGACGAAGGTTGAATTTGAATCGTTTCGTGAATGTTACAGGCTTCCACTCGACGAAGGTTGAATTTGAATCGTTTCGTGAATGTTACACCCTGATGCAGTGTTCCTGAAACATTTCAACTCATACCACAGTGGAAGGGTACGGAACTAACCATAGTCACTCAAGTACGTACATACTCAACGAGGCTTTCGTATTGGCTCACATCGCGTTCCTAAATAAAGTACAAGGACCCTGAGGAGCCCATATGCACACATTCCACAACAACCTCCAGACTTTGAAGTACTTGCTCTATTCGACTAACCCTTGGTCCTCTACACGATTTTGACTTCGTGGGTCGCCGTCTTCTCTATCGGTTCATCGAAAACATTAATGTCCCACTTCGGACTGTATGTAATGGGGATGTTAAACCTGTTTGCGAAAAAGTACCCAGAGTGCTACTTAAGATCGCTGTCACTAGAAAGCGGTAGGGAAAACTGACCTCTTATGGTCTTTCACCCCAATCGAAGTGATCTTTTCGTAATCTTCCTTGTCTAACTTAACTTGGTGGAAATTCGAGACGATGCGCTTCTGTAAAAAACCAGAGTCAGCACCACTTGCTTCCACATCGGTATAGGTTCCCAACGAACCCTCGTGAACACTCTTTGGGATGACAGAATACCCCCGGTAAACACACCAGGCAATTAGAACCTGAGCGGGAGTGGCATCCAGCTTTTCGGCTACCTCTTTCACGATTGGGTGCTCCGTCAGCAGTGGGAGGCCAATCACTAACAACCGATAACCAACATGCGCCACATTTCCTGAGAATTCAACAAGTACGTACGATTGTTTCCTAGCGGGCTGTAGGCGGTCAGGTGAATATTCTTTTCTTTGCAATACGCTACGAGATCGTCTTGAAGTAGGTGTGGGTGGGCCTCGATCTGGTTCACCGCCTGTATTTTCCAGTGTCATCATTACAAATACTGGCTGCGAAGAAATAAAACGCGCTTACAGGAACAACACCAGTAGTGTCAATGATACCTTGCAATTGCGGGATTGTGAAGTTCGAGACGCCAATATTCTTGACCTGTTATGTAAAGGGAACGGAGCGTCATTAGAATGGTGGCCGGTGGTTCGAGGTTGTTTGAATGTTGCCGCACCTTGCCAGTGTCCACGAGTTTGATCATGGCATTCCAGGTGTCAACGAGAGAAGTCTCCATATCCAGACGTGCCATATCCCCTTCGGTAGGGAAGAGACCACGGCCGGGTTCGAAAGCGACCGGCCAGTGAACCACTAGATTAACGAGCAGCGATGTCAACGTTATCTAGCACGCATGTGAACAGCGACGCACAGTAAAGGTCGAGGTAGTCGACGCCAAGCTGTTGAAGTGTTTCATCGAGAGCAGCCTCGACTTGGTTGGGCTGGTGTGCCGAGTTCCAAAGTTTGGAAGTGATAAAGAGATCCTCGCGGCTAACGACGGAGGGAATCACTTTCTTCAGAGCCCGACCGATTTCATCCTGGTTCCCGTAAACTCTGGCGAGGTCCAGATGACGGTAGCCAGAGCGAACTGCGATTTCGACCTGTGATTATACCATTGTGGTAGTACAGTCTTTAAGCTTTGTCCCCTAGCGTCAAGTTGGCAGCTATAAACAAGTACGTACGGCGTTCCCGACTTCATTTGGTTTCGAGAGCCACGTTCCGAAACCGACCTGAGGAATTTTGCGGCCGGTGTTGAGAGTGATAACCTTTCCAAAAGACATCGAAGTTAGAATGGAATGCGTTAGGTGGTTAGGAGACAGTAGATTTGATCGGTGGGGGGGAAAACGGGGTCTGGGGGTGATAAATAATTGCTTCTCAGCGGCCCGCCGCCGGCCCGGCTAATACCTGTGACGTCAGCGACACCAATCCGCACCCCACCTTCCCGAGCAAGCACCGTATCAGCGTATGATGAATGTGGGCCGATCAGCTGCAGGGAACCCTGGAGATGAAGTAAACACCTTCAACAAAGACGTACACCCCAGTAGTGTAATGGAACATGTAACAGTCTTTCCACGGATGAATTCCGGAAAATCGAGGAAGAGGTTTGTCTCGTGTGGTGCGATACTATTTATATTTACGATAGGGAACTTGCCCAGTGGACAACTGCTTGACTACCCACGTCATGACATAGTCCGTAAGTCCATCACAAGTCCATGATTCGTCGAAAAATACAAAGAAACTAACATTATAATCTTATCGCGGTCATGTGAAATATGTGCGTCTCAAATTACATGAGTCCATGGGAGTGAGGAAAGATTCTAAATACAGCATAACTCACGGATGAGTCCTTCCATGGTTGGTATCTTCATAACGCAACATCAATGTGCACAATACCACCCTGTGATACGGAGCGTCTTCGTATCTCGGGAACCGAGCTTGATGTACCCTGGCGGAGATGTGCACGCTTATCTGTGTCACCCCTTTCCAATGTATCCGGCGCACCAGGAGCTGACGTAGCAACGGACGGTGCCGGGAGCGGCGGCGCAGAGCCCTCCACGGGAGAGTGCGGATTACGTAGCGGTTCCATCTGAAGGTCTTTGAGACCGGCCAGACCAGTAGGAGGATGGTGCCAATCAGTATATCCACCGGAGTGTGGGATAGATCCTGAACACTGCCCGACACTCGAAAATGCGATGGAGGGGTACCGCGACGAGCTCGAATTGGTATTCCAGCCAACATTAGATGAAAGTGAGGACGTCGGGGTTCCTTTCCCAAATGACGTGGATGCGAGCAGGGGTATGGGCTGGTTTTCGTCGATTGCTACAGAGGACGGGCGGGAGGTCGTATCGTGAGACAGATTAACGAATGTCGAGGAGCTACGCTCGCGGAGACTGTCACGACGTGATTCAGAATCTGTAAGCGGTCTAGAATCCACCAGGTCAAGTATTTGCGACAGATCAGGTGTCTCTGCAACTGGCGGAAGAACAGCTGGGGACGCGGTGCGCTTGCGAGGTGGATATCGGTTGCTGGGAGACCGCGCCGTTGCTTCCGTGGAAATAGCCTCTTTCGGAGGCGTTTCGAGGCGCGTAGGTGACTGGGTATTTATTAGCTCTACGGGTACGCTGGATTCCTTTCTTTCTGAGCCAGATCCACGACTACTTTGGGTATTTTGAATTGAGGAGCGTGCTGGATGATTTCCGGGAACAGAAGAGTCCGCATTAACAGCCGACCTCGTCTGCATCGCGTGATCTGAAAGTAAGTTGAGTGAAATGATAATGCCATTTCCACGTCGGTATGCATACCGAAAGCCCGAGTAGACGACAACGGTACATCTGAGTGGGTTCTGAGTGTCCGGTTGATAAAGAGTGGTTTGTGAGACATGGTATCGGCAGCTGTCCTATCCACTATTTCCATTCCATGATCCGTTTGATCACCGCTTGCCGGCCTGGAGTGCGAAGAATAGCTCCTACGAAATGGTTCCCAATGGACCGTAGGAGGAGCGCTGGGAACAACGATATTACTACGACCAGCCACCTCAGCGCGTATAACAGGCCCGTCGATCTCTGCATACGGATCAAATACATCCCGCTCGTCGCCGAACAGCGCAGGATCCAAATGCTCGCCTACCGGCCGAAAAGTGGAGCTAAATGACTGAGCTCGCGGCGAAGGGTAGGGCTGTTGGCGCTGACCAGTGCCACGACTCAGCAGCGGCTCTATCGACCCAAAAGACTGTTGCCCGTGCTTCCCAAACCGCTCAGCATCCCCAATGGCTCTACAAACACCGGTGTGACCAAGGTCTCCGGAATATGCACGTAATCCATGGAGCTGACGAGGGTTGTCCACTCTCTCGAAGCCAGCACGGCGTAGTTGCCGCCGCCGCACGAGGAAGATGGCGAAACATACGAGGATGGCGAACGCGAAGGATGACCCTATCACGATACCCGCGATCGCTCCCGAAGAGAGGGTTGTTGTTGAGGAAACGTGGGCCTGAGTTTGGGAGCTGATGCCAGCGGTCGAGGGAATGACTGGGGAGGACATGTCGATTGCAGGGTAACTTACATTCGAAGAAAATACGAGTGGCCGGCGTCCCCTACGCCGAAAGTGAATTCATTTTTTCCGTAGGTGGCAAGTAAACGTCGCAGCGAGCTGTGGGATAGAATTGGTTAGGCTGTGCACCACACGGACACTCCTCACCGCAGCGCTAGCAGTGTTCGGCCTTGGCTTGTGACAGGGAGATCAATAAATTTCCAGACTGCCAAGGTGGTCACGTTCCTCAGGAACTAGGGTACTATTGTACATATCCTGGATATTCTGTCTAGAGCCTCCTGACGTACCAAAGCAAACACGGAATTGGTTTCCCCAGGACCTCTATTTCCGTATAATTTGCTTGAACCTCCACCTCTCCCCTCTCAGAGAAGACGTTTTCGTACCACAATTTCATCCAACTTTCTGGGGAATGGGACAAAAGACGGTACTTTTTGATTCCGTCGATGTCAAATTCAACCAATCCTTTTTCTTTCGCCGCAAAGTCTAAGCCACAAATAAGGGAACCAGGTTCGGGAGACAGTAAGCCCGCAACAGCGCGAGCCAAGTGTACCTGTTGCTCTTCATTGAATAGGTGGAAGAAGCCAGTTGCATTGATAACTGAACAGTGTCCATGGAGTGGATTGAGTGATGTCAACGTTGTTAGGTCTGGCCGGGGCGTTTGCACCGCCCCTCGAGCTGGTTGCGCGATCGAGAGAAAGGCAGGATTAAACGCATCTCCTGCTACGAAATTTGCGGGGAATGTTTCCTTGGTAGTCTTGAATAGGACATGGCCAAGATCGAGAAATTCTGTTGATGAGGCAGCTTCGTGAATGCAAAATTTAGGGCATTGATTTGACCCTGCCTTCGACGAGATCTGTTGCAACTATGTTCTTTGCTGGAAATCCATCCAATGCGAATTTCCTACAGTCAGGCCCCACTGCTTGCTATGTTAGGGGCTGTTACCTAGTTGCAAAGAGACACTGCTCACTACCACTTCCTACGTCTAAGAGTACTGCATTCTCGCATTCGCGACCAATCTTGAGGATGTCTTGGTAAACGGATTGCATTGTCGATGGGGTTCTGATATGTGTGTGAGCGCATCGACAACAGAACGGGACAAAGTCGCGAACTTGACGAAACAATAAGTGTAGATGCAAGGATATGGTGCCACCTCCATAAGGGTCAGTCTCACGAAGAAATATGGTGGACTAAACCACCTTGTACGCCTGCTGCTGCACCGTCAGGACGTGCGCTTTCAACGCTTCTTCGTCCTCGATGCCGGTCGTAGCTTTAAGAAATTCTAGCTCTTCTGGTAATGGCGCATAAAGATCAGCATTAACTGGAAGAGCGAAGTCCTCGTTCAGAACGATGTCTGGTCCCAGCTGGGCTTTCCGGACCCTGGAACTTGAGAGAGTTGCCGAAGTATGGAAGGAGGTAGAATAGTGTTTGATGAGGAGAGAACAACTCGCAGGACCAGAGGGGGAAGCAAGGGAGAGCCAACGCAGTGATGTGGGAACGCTGTATGGGAGCCGCACGTAAGATATAATCTGCCGCAGACGAACCTTCGTCGTCATCGCGGACAGGCGCTGGTTAGAAATCATGATACCACTCGAAGGATGAAAAACCAGGGAGCCGAAGTTAACCTACACATCGGTTCTGTCCCTTGCCTTTAGGCCAGCAATTCCCAATCACGGGTGTCCATGTGTCAATAAGCTTGAATCAGGAGGCCTGCATGCCGTAGTACTGATCATGCAACGCGGCAAGCTACTATTGCTTCATAGACACGACACTGTTCAGGGAAAACCCGGAATTCCATGTCTTGATGATGATCGATGAGCTGGTGCTTCGCTGGTTAAGATTTGGATAATTCTACTTACCTCTATCCCGGGAGGTTGAGGGAGGTTGTTTACCTTCTGGACTATTGCGTCGTCCCATCGAGGCGCGTCTCAGCGACACGTCGTAGCGGAGAGGAGGTACCTGCGATACAACATGTTGCCAAGACGCAATTGAACATGCTGTAAGGTATAGGCAAAGCTCTTAGGCGATAATAGTTGATGCGGTATAAGTTTTAATCAATTATTCGGGAGTGGTCCTCGGATGGCAACCACATTTTACGCGTTCTGCCTGCTCAGTGCACTCCAGCTCTGGCTCGTCGTTGTCCGTGCCACGTCTGCAGCTTCATGTTACTATTACCCCCTGCCAGACCTGCCCATATCGCAGGACAACAGGACCATTCCATGGGGTGAACCAACGATCACGTATCCAAACGGTACAACGTGTTGCTCGACTCTCGATCAGGTGCGGGACGAGTTGGACACGATAGACTCACAACTACTGCAACTGTTGTCTGAGAGGTACGCGATAAAGGACCGGCTACGTTTCGACGACGTCCAACCGCTCCTCGTAGGTCTGCGTACGTCCGGGAAGCCGCTCGCTTCAAGGCCACAGAAGAAAGCGTAAACGACCCCTCCCGAAGTCAGCAGGTTATCCAAGATGCTATTGATGCTGCGCCTTCCGTTCACTTGCCTCAAATAGTGGCAAAGATGGTCTTCGAGGGCATCATCAACTCTAGCGTGCCGTTTGAGGAGTGTATCGTGAGTCTTTTACTAATGTCTACGCGTATTCGGAACTTCGATTGATCTCGTATGCAAAGTTCAACGCCTATGACGACGATTCATGTTGAGCCCCGTCGATTGGGCAACAATATTCCAACGTTGGTGTTGCACGGTTAGGTCGAGTAAGCCAGACGCGTCGGAAATTCTAAGCTACAGTTGACTTGCTCATAATGCAAGAGGTTGTAATGTATAATTCTCATATTGTATTGACTTTTCGTCAGTCCCATTGTGGGCAGCAGGGAATCTGGAAAATTTTGGATAATGTATACTGTATTGGAACAGTGTGAGAAATATACATTATGATATATCCAATTTGGCAGGATGGGACAGCTCATTGTCCAACAACACATTGTCCTGCAATCAGATACTTAATGAATGCAATCTGAGGTTAAGGTTACAGTAATTACTAACATCAATGATGCCTTCTGAGAAGTGCAAACCAAGAGCCCACAATCCCCACCAGGACAACCAACCTGTGAAGAAGCCGAGAAAGGCACTGGATGCTGCTCCAAGCCCTGCTACTTCTGCTCAGCTGGCACAGTCCACCACATGGTCAAACCTCACTCTCAGTGACTGGATGATTGTCTTTGCTTATGTTGATGCTCACCCAGCTCTTCCACAAAAGCAAGTTGTTGAGCACTTTCAAACCCTGAAGTCAGGGGCTCTCATCTTCACACAAGCTACTCTATCATGTAAACTCCATGGCTGACAGACATTAGAAGCTCGTATTAACCACAATCCTAATGCACTGTCTTCAAAGCGCCCTTGTATTGTAACCAGACCAGATGTAGAGTGAGCCCTCATTCTTTGGGTTTACCATATGGAGAACAGGGGTGAGACAGTGTCAGGGCCCATGCTTCGAGAAAAGCGAGCCAAGTTTGAAAAGGAGTTCAATGTACCAGAGAACGAGAGGCTGCTTGGAGAAGGATGGATTCCATCTTTTTGCAAGGCATACAATCTTTGAGAGCACAGGAGGCATGGTGAGGCTGGCTCAGTTGACTTAGAAGCAGTTGAAGCAGAACAGGCTTGATTTCACCCAATATTGGCTAAGTTTGCACCAAGAGATCACTTTAACTTCGACAAGACTGGTTTCTTCCCCTAGTAAGTCATACTCAATTATTGCTGACCAATTGCTGATTTGAAGCTACTGTCAGTGCTCCACCTGATTGAGGTCTTGCCACAAAGCAGATGAGTGGCAAAAAGAAGGAAAAATTCTGCCTCACAATCGGCCTTGCTTGCAATGCTGATGGTAGTGAAAAGTTAGAGCCATTCTTTATTGGGAAATTTGGAAAGCCTCTCTGCTTCAAGAACCTGACCCCTGAGCAACAGGGATTTTATTATTGGTTCAACAAGAAAGCTTGGATGACAGCTGCATTATTTGAGGAGTAAGTCCCTTACCTTATCATTCAAAAATTGAAATATATTAAACTCCTATTTATTCATTAAGGTGGGTAAAGAAATTCGACCTCAGAATGAAACGGCAAAACCATTATGTTTTGTTATCAATTGACAACTTCCCTGGCCATAAAATCAATTATGAGCCAACAAACATCAAGATTGAGTTTTTCAAACCAAATTTAACCTCTTTTGTACAACCTTGTGATGCCGGAATTATTTGTTGCTTCAAAGCTATTTACCGCTGCAATTTTTGTGCCCGCACTGTTGAACTTGATGAAGCAGGCACACAAGAAATTTTCAAGATCGATCTCCTTGAAGCAATGCTAATGGCAAAGTCTGCGTGGAATGCTGTCTCACAAGACACTATCAAGCACTGTTGGGACCACACAGAAATTCAGCCATGAGTTCATTGTTACCCACAAACAAGATCTGCAAAGTTGCTGACTCTCACACCAATGCTAGAGAAAGCCCAAATATGCAAGCCACATCAAGTTCATGTCCAGCTCATGCTGATTCCACTGGGTGGCAAATTATTCATGAATTTGTGACAACAGAAATGAACTTGCCCGAAGCAGAAGCTCGTTTGGAAGCTTGCCTTGGGAATTCCTATGTCGACACAGATTGGCATCCAGCTCTCACGGCAGTTATGGATGCTGAAGGAGATGTTGCTATAGCTGTGAAGGCCATTGAACCACTTGCTGATGCTGCTGCTTGTTGCACAGGCCTCAAAATTCACATCCCTGCACTCACAAAACCACCCCCTGGCCAGTTATCTAATGCCGAGACAACTCTAATGACATCTGTCAGGCATCTCCAGCAACGGAATCATGTATTTGAGCCGTCCACACTGGAGGAGCTGGTGGACCCTGCTGAAGAACGAGAGACGAGCAGTACTGGCACTGGTGACTTAACTGATAAGGCAATTGCAGATTCTGTTCGTCAGGAACTGGCTGCTGCGAGTGGGGACATGATCAAGGTGGATTCAGACAGTGAAGAGGAGGAAGATTCAGGCCCCACCGTGACTTGCAAGAGTGTTCTGGTGCTCTGTGGAGAACTCGAGAGTGTATGTATGGTATTTGGGGATGCTGGATCGTCACTTGACTTATCAAGGCAACTTCACATATTCCGATCACACCTTCGGCGGGAAACATTTCTTCGTGCTAAGCAAACCTCCCTTGATACATACAATTTCACTGGATGAAATTGTTGCTCGTACTGTAACCTACTCTCAGTGTATGGGTCACGAAATTGAACTGTCACATAAGTCACACTATGGGTGACTTTTCATATTGTATTTTGCTGATACTGTATCAGGCTTGATGTGGTCCCGTCGGTATACATTATGAGCGAATCAACTGTACTTTGCTCTACCCTTCATACACAAGCCCGTATCAGATGTCGCATGTCTCTAATGAGCTACTGTCAATGAGTAGAAGCTAGTCGGCAAGAGTACGTTACAAGTTGGTCGAGTCATCATGCCATCAGTACTGTTTCAGTGCTGACAGTGGGAAGTTTGAAACCTTGCTCGCAACCTCAAAATCTATTGACGGTTTTGCATATTGCACGGGGGAGTGTCGTCGCAGCGTATTCCATGTTTGCGACCGAATTGCGCGTGCTAAGACGTGGCGACATCTTCCTGAGGCAGAAGAGGCCAGGGTATGTCACTGCCACGTCGGGACTCCGAGTCTCCGTCAACTGTCTCGACATCAACTGAAAGACGTTGATTTCAGATCTTTTGGACTGACTCGGAGTCAAAGGTCTTACTCTGATCGTTACCGATTGAAGGACGAAACCGGCGCCGTCATACGGATCGTAGACTCAAATATCTATCGATTCGGCGACTCCAACGTTGCTGCGCCCGTGTTCCGGAATGTCAACTGGACCGTCAGAGAAGGCGAATGCTGGGCCGTGATTGGAAGCGGGTCTCACCAGAAAACTACTCTCCTGCAGGTATGTACGCTAGTAATATCTCGACGGTCGCGAAACGTGGACACGAAAGTGTAGTCCTAATAGACTTTACGAGGTCATTTAAGATTGGCACCTCCACCTCCACCTCCCGGTGGACTCTTCCCTTTTCTCTCCGACCAACCTCGGGATGCGCATAACGCTGTTGCACTGGTGTCCTTTGCACATAGACCTCAGTCCACCGGTGGCGCATTCTACGATTACACTGCTCGTTATGGGGCTGTCAGGGACGAAGATAGAATCACGCTTCGAGAAAGCATGTTTGGAGAGTACGACTTCTTGAATATCCGACCAAAAGCACTCGTCGAGTCAAAAACACCCGAGGAACTTTCTACCGAAAGCGTCAAGAAGGCCATCTTCGATAACCTCACAACCGAGTTGGGGTTAGTTCCGTTGTTGGATCTCCCGTTGGTGGCGTTGTCCAATGGGCAGACGCGCAGAGCGCGTATAGTCAAAGCACTTATGTTCCAACCAGAGCTGCTACTTCTTGATGAACCTCTAAGTATGACCTTGTAGGCACCCGTCCTCTTAGGTTCACGTACTGAGCATATGCATCTAGCTGGCTTGGACGCGAGCAACAGACCTACTCTGTTGCAGGTCCTGGAATCCCTCCACAAAACTCGCAGTCCCCGGATCATTATGGGTTTACGGAAGCAAGATCCCATACCGGAATGGATCGCCCATATTGCACTGGTGCAACAAAATAGACTTCTCACGGGCAAGAAGGAGACTGTCCTGGCTCAACATGCCAGCGATGCAGCACAAACAGAAGCCAACCGATCTTCCATCTCCCAATCTAGCATACCCAAGGCGGGAAAAGAACTCGGACGGCCCGTCGCTATCCTTAAAAACGTGAATGTCACGTACGATACCCGCAAGGTACATAACCCCCCCCCTTCAGTCTACGCAGCGAGACAATGGATGTTCTTGCAGGTTCTAAAGTCGATCAATTGGACTATCCGCGAGGGAGAGCAGTGGCACCTTCAAGGGGCGAATGGTAGGATATTCGACTTACTTCTGCATGAGCTAATATGGCTAAAGGAAAACTTATGGCACAGGATCAGGAAAGACCACCCTCATGTCTCTTATCACGGGCGACCACCCTCAGTCATACACACAACGTGGCGAATCCTATCTTGAGCTTTTCTCTAGGCCTCGCTCGAAGATATCCACTCCTCACCTTCGATCATTGATTGGCATTGTATCCCCTGAACTCGCGAATGCGTATCCTCGGCGCCCACAGACGACCGTGTGGGAGGTCATCGGTACCGGTTTTGATGGCGGCTTCGTTCCAGGGGGTAAAAACGGCATAGGCATTGGCCTGGAAGGCAATCTACCAGATGACGTCGTTCGTTGGCGCGTCAATCGCGTTCGTGAGGTTCTCTCTGGATGCGGCCCAAGTTCGTGGACGTTGTGCTCTTCCAGATATCCGACCTTGCGGCAAGATACGACCAGCATGGCAGGTGGGCAACTACTCTCTAAGTTGGATGAGGAGTTTTCGAATCGCAATTTCGTCGATCTGTCGGCTGGCGAGCAGAGCGTGGTGTTGCTGATGCGTGCCTTAGTTGGTCGACCCCAGCTTGTGTTGTTGGATGAAGTCTGGAGCGGCATGGATGACAGTATGGTGCGCGCTGCAAGACGATACCTTCGTGAAGGTGGTGTCGGCCCCGATCAAGCGGTTGTAGTGATCAGCCATTGGGAAGAGGAAGTGCCATGGGACGTGCAAGAGGGATTAAGGAAGTTCAAGCTAGAAGAGGGCCGCGGAGTGGAAGTCTAAGTAGAGTGCTCGAACGATTTCTCATTAAAACGCAGCCACGTATCTCAATTCAGTCTACATATCGAGTGACAATGTATACATATCGGCGATGGTATGGTACTTGATGACTTTTCGTGAAAGAGTCGGAATGGTAATACAGCTTGAAGAAAGGGTACTGGAGAGTCCTCGATGATTGATGGGTATCTGGAGTGTCCGAATGAATTACTTCCTGCCGCGGCGTGCACCTCGACCGCGCTTCGCTCGGACACCAGAACGACCTCCACCATCGCTACCAGCGGCACTGGCAGCCTCCACTTCCTCCGCCCAGGACATTCCTTTCTTCGTGGGTGCCCAGGGGTCATAACTGGCCTCCGACGCGTTCCAGCCGTCGTTCGAGGCAACATCAGAGGCCGTCTCTGTGTTCTGCGTAGTCGGTTCGTCTGATCCATCAGCCGCGTCAACTTCATCATCGCCCCATCCATTGGCATTTTCAACAGGTTGTGTAGCCGCTTCTCTCTGCTCCAAAGCAGCGGGAGAGACAATAGCACGAGGAGCACCGCGCCAATTTTTCTTTACAGGAGCACCCGCTCCGCGGTATGGGCTGTTCTGAGCGTTGGCACTGGTAGTAGGTCCGCCACCTCTGCTTCTGGCACCATTGCCAGCGGGCGCTTTGCCCTTCTTACCCGTCTTTTCCTGCTTCTGTTTCGCAGCCTCCTCAGCCTTTTGCAATCTCTTCGCAGCAGCTTTTTTCTTCCCATGCTCCGCGCAAATTCCTTTCTTACAGATGACGCCGTGGACACTGCACACCTCTTTCTTTTGTGGTTCCTGCTGAGACACAGCGGCATCATCCCAACTACCAGTAGGCTGCGGATCGACACCGTCCCACGTGCCGGCGGCAGTATCCAAACTTCCGGGCGCAACCGCGTCGAGTTCGGCAAGGTACTCATCGTCATCACTGATTTCACCGCCTTCCCTGATGCCGATCCCATGGAATTCTTCTTCGAAGCTCTCTGATATCTGGATGTGGACTATGCGCGGGTCTTTACAGACATCGTTGCAACCAGATTCGGTATCGGGGGTAGACACGGAGGGAGAGGAACCGGTAGAAGAGCAGCTCGCATTCGTGGTACGATCGGGCACGAATGGAGCACCACTCGGCGCAGACACGGGCTTTGTGGTTTTGCCGCGATGATCGGATACAACCAGACCAGGATGGCCAGTGTTCCAGGCATTTTCTTTTGAAGGAAGACCTGTGGGAGGCTGGTTGACAAACGTAGATGAACTTGAGGCCGCGGACTCCCGTTGCTCTGGAGTGCCCTGTCTAGAACTTCCAGGCGAACATTCCCAGTTAAGTGGGACTACTTTAGAAGGATTTACACCCTGCCCGACATCAGCTCGCCCTGCATGGAAAAAAAAGTTTGTATCGCAATGGAATACAAAGAACGTTCAAGACACAACTTACAAACATTGGAGGCCTTAACCACGAGGGGACCACCCCCGACAGCGGGAACCTTGGCCCGGCTGTTTCCTACTGGAGTGCTGGCAGGCTGTTTTATCTTGCTATTTGTAGGGGGCACGGCCGGCTTCGGAGCACCTTGTTGGTTGGTTGACCCTTTGGCAGCAATGGTATTCCAGGCGGGCGCGGACCTTGTCGCTGGACGCTCCCTTGAAGTAGCCCAGTCAGCAGATCCTACAACTAGAAGCGAGCACCCGGATGGTTTCATTCAGTTCAAGAACTCAGTACGAACACCAAATCGCAACACGTACTAGGCTTGGGTGCTGCTATTTCGGGGGCAGCTGGCTTAGACCCTGGAAGCGGCCTACACAAGGGATGGTTCGTGGCATCTTCGACTGGTACTTCACAGAAGTGGGGAGCAGGGTAGGGGTAAGCAATGATGCTGCGTGGCGGGCCCAAGAGTGATGTGACAAGGTGAGTGCTCAACGAGGTAACGAGGTAGTGTAAACACGTTGAACTTTCTCACCTGTTCCTGGGCGACCAACCGCTGAACCACGAGTCTTCCACGAAAATGCGTTTCCAGCCTGGGGTGTCACACACGTAAGTTGGTGTATGCAGAACACGAGGAGGAAAGCAGCGGGAAGGCTGGGTAGTCATTTGGAATCCATTGCACCGAGTAGTTCACAAGATTGAAAGGGAACAACCAGTAACTTACCGTACTTCTCAACGATGCGACCGGTACTGTAGGTGCAATAGTATACCTGAGTTACGCGGCCCTTTTCCTCCACGGAGGGCTTGTTCAAGAACTCAGACCAGCGGTGTTCCCCTAAAATCCGATCGAAATGCGGGTAATCTCTACTGACTTCGATTATGACCATATCGCGAGCCTGAGGGTAAAACATCAACATCGTCATTATCGACGGCGATCATATGTGATTGCGGGATCGACCGCGAGCTGGATCGATAGCAGAATACTTACGCTAGGTTTGTGAAATATGGCGAAGAAGGCATCTTTGTCGATGCAACATGCAACCCAGAAGGCGAAGTCTTTCCTGTCCTGCTGGAGTTCCATGTTGCAGTAGCCTTCTCGGGCATAAGGATGGACGACGGAGAGGTACTTAGGCTCGTCATCGCCTGGCGGGGGTGTGGGTACACGTTTGGGCATGGCGGGGTGGATGAAGAAGCGGAACAACCTGTGAGCAGGCGTGTGTGTTGGTTTATCTGTGCCAAATTCGAACCCGAATCGGATAACGACTAATCACACCAGATCGATGTCCCGGGTCAACACGACGTGATATCGATGATCACTTTGGAAAAAAATACGAAAACTTGCGTTATGAACGTGTTTGCATCCTCGCAGGTAAGAAAGATCAATGAAGCCCCTGTTCGTGTGGTTGACCCACTTCTGAGGCCCTTCTTGATTTGGTTGCCACTGCAACCGCCAATCATCCAAGTTTCAACGAGAATGACTCGATGGCACTATGTGCAAGAGAATGACCTTCACCAAATTGCATGCTAATTCTCTTCACGTTCGCGATTCGCCTATCCTCTGTGCCAAACTGATAAATTTCTTGAGTCCCTAGGCCCCCTTGGGTGATACATTGTTCTCCCGGCGGGCTCGCGTTTCCCCAACCGTAGTATTGAACGCATGTCTTTGCAACCTTACAAAGTCGAAGCTTACACAAACAAATACTGGCAAGCCTCGTGTCCGTGAATGAATCACAATGTTCAAGTGACCTGCTGCGCAAGGCAAGTATGGCGACGCCTGATCGGGCATCAGTAACCTCATCACACCCTTCACGATAAGGGTTTTGTTGTATAGCAGCCCCTGATAACCTGCGGCATCAGAGTCACAAACGTACACGTCTGAACAGCAGGTCGACATGCGCTATGAGCTTGTACGTGTAATATGGTCCACTATATCGCATCCTCGCAGGCAATGGAAACCCCTGCTAGCGTAACCGAATCACTGGATATACCCTGGCTTTCCGGAACTTTCTGAGATTGCTGCACATGTACTTGCTGTATGTGCAGAGACACTCACCATGTTTAGGGTTTAATATGGCGATAAGCGATGTGGGGACGTGACTCGATGGCAACCTACATATAAAAAGGCGGCCTTAAACCAAGATGTCCCTTCAAACAGACAACCATGAACTTCAAGCTGCTTAGTCTCCTCGCTGTCAGCACGTTACCCGTCGCAATGGCGGGCCCCCTGGCTTATGCTGCCTGTCAAACGGGTGAGTCCTTGAAACTGCCCTAACACCGAGCCTTACGCTTCCTTACTATTGCTTGATGTGTTTCCTGTTACAGGGTGCAACATGCTTACTGTGGGTTGTTACTCACTGGCTGGATGCACCTTTGGCACGGTCGCCGCTCCTGCAGCACCCCCACTGATCCTTGCTTGTAACGCGGCCCAGGGCACATGTATGGCCGCATGCGCCGCGACCGCGTTATTGGCACCGATCCCGTGAACATGTGTAACTATTGGAGTCAACAAGTATGTGGATCAAGTCTTACTGGCATTGGCTGACCATCCCTGTCAATCAACAGAGACTTCAGGCA
Source organism: Pisolithus orientalis (assembly GCF_024613125.1). Classification (NCBI taxonomy): domain Eukaryota; kingdom Fungi; phylum Basidiomycota; class Agaricomycetes; order Boletales; family Pisolithaceae; genus Pisolithus; species Pisolithus orientalis. The sequence continues at coordinate 870,591 of NW_026260794.1, read as the reverse complement.
CTACATTTCCACGCCCTCGTTGTGTGACTGTGCATCTTCTTTTTTCTTCTTTGGTGTCGCTGGAAAGCCAGTGCATCCTCTGTCACCATATGTACCAATACTTGTGTTTTTGTGCGTGTACAATGGCGAATTCGAACCTATAACGCCCGTTTCGGGTTTGTTTCATCTAGAAAGGAGCGGAAAATCCTTGTTTAACTCGCGGCAATCGCACGGCGGGTAGTTTGGTATATTTGGCGTCCCCAAGATCAAATACGAGAGGCCCTGATAAGGAGAACCGTGTATACACCGTGTTTCGGGGCCATCACACTTTGACGGTTCCATTGAGTCTCCGTTCCACCATGATTTCGGGAGTTTCTATATCGGAGAGCTTTTGGCACAGGGTGGATCGAAAACGGGAAGGACCCTGGCGCAAGTTCGGGGTGCGGTTACGTAAGATAGGCACATTTCGTGTCTTTGTCAACGTGTTCACCGGCACTCACCAACAACTATGGTGCGGACTTGAATCCCCTTCTCATCTACGTTCCGAACGCTGACGATCATTCCCTCTAAAGTCTCGCCAGGCGCGTTGCCAGGCCGAAGGCGAGCAAATGGCATAACGGGCCAAAGACACTGCCGTATTCATTCATTCTGCTGTGCAGCGTGTACATTGCAAAATTGTCTGTCTGCGAACATATATCACCCTGACAGATGCGACAAGTTCGTCAAGGCTTTGTATCTCTGCTGTGACGAAATGTACAAAAAAGATGGTAAGGATGCGGAGTCGAGCGCTTGTCCCATGCAGAGCGTTGTGGAGCGTTGGTTGAAGAGGCACACTGACGTTGACCCTCGAGGGTGACAAGCATCTCTAAGTACGTTTCATCGTACGCCATGCTTAATCCTGTAACTTAGACCCGCATCTCATCATCAACAGCCCTCTCTGTATTGCTATAGGCTTAGTATGAATATTCACCGTCACCATCGTCTTCATACAACTGTGCCGCACTGGAGCCGAGGGAATTGACGACCTTCGTCAGCTCGATAGACCATACACGTACTTCAGAAGCGGTACTCTGCACAACATGGATGAGCAGCAAGGAGGCAACGATCATTCATGCATTGGCAGCCTTACTGTGGGGTTGTACTCGGGTACGGATAACGACTGTATCTTGGCCACGGTATGGGGGGTACGGGTACGGTGTGACATGACTTTAACCTGTGCCAACGATGCGCACCTTACCCGTACTGTTCGGGTTTTCGCAGGTCCTCTCTACTCGCCCGAAACTCGCTGAAAAATAGAAGGGCTACTTGGTAACGAGCTTCAGCCAAGTAGGCAGGATGCATGTACTCCGGTACAGCTGTAACACTGATGAGCAAATATGTCGGCTGCTGGTGACAGTACATGCACAAGGCCATGATTTAATTTAGGAACGCTAAAACATGGGGAGAAAATACAGGGAGCGTACACGACTAACTGTTCAGTTGATATGAGGACAGGAACGTGCAGTGTTGCGAATGACGTGAAAGGGTAGCTAATGTCCCATGCAATAAAAGAAACCATGGTCATCCATCAGACGACTGCGGGCATACTCGTTCTTGAATTCGGGCCACAATGCCCAAGGTGTCCATAAGCAAGTCTCCAACTGGTTCGACCTGTCCATGAAGCGTACCAGAGCCTCGACCATACAGATCACCAACACAACCAACACGAAGAACTGTTTATTAGGGTCATTTTTGGCGTTTGGAAGCCAAACGCTACATTGCCCAGAAGAGTCACGCACCATTTTCTTACTGCTGATAGCTTCGTCCGCTTTTTGAATCGCGGTTTCATACAACCAAGTGGTTTCTGCCTGGTATCGCCTCACATACTGCATGCGCTTCTCCCGCATGGCGATGGTGGAATCAGATGGTCTAGGTTCTGGAGATGTCCATTTGAGACGTTGGCCCAGCTACATACATCGGGAGAAAAGCGCAGGCGTGTCTTCACTCACCAAACAACTTCAGCACGCCGTTTTCGTCTGCGAGCACCCCAATAGCAATGGGCGACAGGTAATGAGGGTGGGCTGCTTTGAAAGCCATACGTCGATATTGGTCTATTGGCTAAACCATTGCCAGGGCCATCAAAACAAAATGTGGATGATCGGAAAAAGACGAGAAGACTCACAATACAGTTCTCCAGGCCCCACATCGCACGTATGCGCAGGAGTGAGAGTTTACCCGTAGGTTCAAGCGGCACGTCTGCTTTTAAGTACAGCAGGCCGTCGAGAAGCTCCTTATCATCGCGTCCTTCTTGCCACTCGAGGAATAAATAAACACGGACGTGTCTAGAGGGACCATGGGTCGTCAACTCTACAAACTGTCCGCACGGTTCAACTCGGGAGGCTCACCGCTCAGGAGGTGTGGGTGGTAGTTGGGTATTTCGCCTCCATTGGCTCTCCAAGTGTTCTTGCGGGGTGCGGCAGAATATCGACGGACCAAAGAGCGCGCAGAGCATTTTTCAATGTCGGCTGATAGCGGGGCATGAGTAGTATTTGAAGGTCTTTGTAGGATCCCGCTCCGGAGGAGACCACTGCATCAAGAACAAGGAAATTCTTGTCGACAGTACATCGGTCGCTGGGCAACGTTGAGGGGCCAAATTGGCGAGTCTGCATTCAAAAGAACAAGGTATCCAAGGTTCCTGGACATTCGTTTACGAAGACGACGGTTTCAAAAGTTCATCTAGTTTGTAAATGTAAAGCCGTTAGTTGATGACCACACATTAATTATCATGTGGCTGGCAGGCTCCCGGGGGCTGTCGTCCAACAACCGCCTGAGGACCGTTCCAACATACTCACTACAGAAACCTAATCTGAGACTGTCTGCCGCCAATTTTGTTCCCTCCAAGATGCCACTCGAGCCAAAGGTCATCGAAGTTACCCCACTGGACACTGATCAAGCAAAGTACATACGCCAGCGCGATCACTAACTAAATCTCATTCCCCGTCTATCAGATGGATCGGATTGAAGAAGATACACTACATTGATCAAGACGGGAAGAAGGTGAGTGCGTTTCACCCCACTGCGATATGTAGTACCATCCGCTTAGCGTTCTGGTGACGCTCCATCGCACTACCTGATACCACGCTCAGCGCGTCTGGGAGAGTGCAGAACGTAGAACACGCGGTGCGTCCGGTGTAGACGGTGCGTTGTGTAGATAACTATCACCTTAGTTTCCGTCAGCTTATGGTCCTCAGCGGTTGCCATTCTTGCGATTCTGCGTTCCAAGACAAATGCGTTTCCGTTATCGACAGTCGTCATCGAACAGTACCGACCTGCAGTTGACAAGTTCGTTATAGGTGTGTTTGAAGGCATTTAAGTCGCACAGAACATCTCTCACCCGCCGACGTTGTGAAAAGAGCTCCCCGCGGGTTTGTGGCGCATACCTGCCATCCTTGAATCACCCGAACACTTGCTTTGTCCTACAGGTTTAATCGACAAAAACGAGACAGCAGAACAAGCTGCGGTCCGTGAACTGGAAGAGGAGACAGGCTACAAGGCTGAGAAGGTCACGGAATCATCCCCTATCATCTTCTCAGATCCAGGTAGGCCATCGTATGGGGAGCACTGGAGTTGTTGGGCAATGTGGGCGCTCTTCGCTCACTTTTGGGCCATAGGAATGTCGAACGCGAACATGAAGCTTGTAGTGGCCAGCGTGCCAATGAATGACCAGCTCGAAATGCCAGATTCGAAGCTGGACGTGGGCGAGCATATCGTGAAGCGGGTCATTGCACTTGACAAGTTGAATACTACGTTAAAGGGTACGTGTATACCATGCTAGACTCAGCTTTTCCGATGTCCGTTCCCCTTATAATCTTGTCCGCAGAATACGATGAGAAAGTGAGTGTGTGGTCTTCGCAGCACGAAGAGCATTTCCTCATTCGCGACAGGGCTACGTAGTGGATGCAAGACTATCTCATCTTGCAACCGGGTACGACATTGCTCAGCGCATTGGAAATGGTGCCTTCGATTGAATGACAGCTGGGCCGATGTACATACAGTGTATCTCATCTTTACTCTGTTTTTACTGTTCTCTGGCAGGAATACATAGTCTTCCTAGGGTGGTGCTGAAAAGGGTCCTTGCTACATTACTAACCAACTACCCCCTAAAGGGGGGTAGTTTTACATCTATGTGCTAGGGAGTCTTATTGGGGCTGTCTATCTACTTACTACCTCCGTCAGTCACCCCTCCCTGAGGGTCAGGGCCGTGTACAGTAAGCATAGAGGTAGGTAAAGGGGAGGGAGAGCGCAGCAGTTTCGAGCCTGCGAAAGCTCTCATCAGGGGGCTACTGCCACTCCAACCACTGCCTATCCCAAGCCATTTAGGTAGCTACCAGTAGAACTACCAATGACAGGAGTTGCCCTTACCCCAGTGGGCCAACTGACGAGGCATGATGCTCACAGTGCTAAGGGTGACCCATCCCAAGTCTGGTATACACGGGTTGGGAACAAGACAAGAGGTTGGGAGGAAGCTTCCTGCCCAGCTTTTAAGATTTAAGGCCTGCGACGTGATGCACACCCCCAGGGGCGACCAGCCCTTAAGTGAGGGTAGTTCTCTTTCGAGAACCATCTGGATTTCCTTGCTACCATGTGGTAACTGTGCTATGGCACCTCCAATTGCCATGCTATGTGATGGGCATTCACGGACGAAGTGACATAGAAAAGCCATAGATGACAATGACGACAATGACATCTAATTTACACCCACTCTCAGGACGATACTGAACCTACGCATCACAATGCATCTAGGCGTTGAGCTTGCTAAGGTGATGAAAATAACCAGCACGACTTGTTCACGCCACCATACGTAGCTTACGGCAACCATACGTCGTTGGAACATTCGCATGGGGATATGCGCATTGTCGCTGATTTGCCTGCCTCGGAAAGCCGCAACATCAAGAACATTGTGTATGCTGTACTCGAGATGCTTGGCCTGGCGGGACAGGGAACACAATAGACAGTATTTGTTAACTTGATAATAGATTACAATGATCGGCAGCCAGATATACGGAACACCAACACAGGGGGGGATACATATCTTTGGCACTGCGCTGCGCGCACTGCCCAAGCGTCAACATCGGCATCAGTGGAACGTCCATGGTACCGCTTCACGTGATCATGGATCATCAGGGAGCGTCAGTAAAAACTTGGACTCGCCGCTGGGTTCCGCGCCAGCCCTCGTCATCGAATCGTCCACATCACACGGGAATAGATTTTCCATGATTCCATCGTCGTCAGTCGTATCTACAATAAGGAACAGCCTGGCCCTGCGTGAAATAGCGTCAGTTTACAACACTTGTCCATCAAGTAAACTTTTACTTACTGCGCGGCATGCAAGCTAAAGGACTTGCACACACTCGAGATGACTTTCGACACTTTGGTCGAGCCCTTGACAGCAAACTTGGATTCCTGCTTCGAAGGGCGATGTGCAACAATAATATACATCCGTTCCTGTCCCTCTTGTTGCGTTCCTCGTGTTGGTTGGGTGAACACTAATTATCAGCGTAAACTTCCTGCAAAAAATTACGTCGCTGAGAATGCAAGAGACGTACCTGGTTCCGGTTCTAATCCTCTGTATGCAGTTGTAGACGGTGTATTCACAATTGTTTTATCATCTTTTACGGACCTGCCTGTCAGATGCACACACTGAGTCGAATATTCCCTATAGATAGCATGAGACAGCCTTACTTCGCGACTGCGAAGCCGCTCCCTTCTGGCTGTCAAACCTCATGCTATTCGTGGACTCATGTTCCTCAGCAGTTCCGCGCCCTGACCAGTACGATTGGCTCTGGACAATCAGGAAGAATGCAAAGGCGTACGCGGTTTGGTTGGGGACCTCGGCGCCCGATGTTTACTTCTTGTGTAGTGTTCTTTCATCCCGAACTGGTCGCTACTGGACGGACTGGTCTCCTCCTGGCTAGCTCTGAAAATCCTGCGTCGTCTCGACGCTGGCTCTTCGTCTTCGCTTTCTGGGACATTCTCTAACAATTGTCGGGATCGACGCTTTTTCAAAACGAACCCAGTACCATGTGCATCCTTTTCGTCGTCCGTCGTCTTCGAGTTCTCAACCGGGCTAGCTACACGACGTTTTCCGTTTCTGATTTCTTCTCTTTTCTCGATATTGCTTTCATCGAGGAGTAGATCCATGTCATCTTGTGCTCCTCCACTGCCAGCGGTTGGATATACATCATCGTATCCTTCGTTCCCGTCCATAGGTAGTTTGGAATACCCATCGTGCATGGGGACGTTGACAGACTGCTCCGCAGGCGGCGGGGAGGGGTGGGACATGGCTTCTAATAAGACGTGAATCAATCGACCGACCATCGACGCCCTCGTCACACGATCCGCCCGAAAGATGTACTAATATAGTACGAACCTGACTCCTTTGCACACTTCCCGGTCGGCCCTCGTGCGATGACAGAAATGCATCCGATGAACGAACTGATATATTCCCAAACGTGTTCCCCAATGCGTGCGGGGATGCCAACGCTGCACAGATTGATGCATGAAGAGCGGAATTCGATGTCTGCATCGTCTGGTAGACTAAACTCTTCTCTGGCGAGCCTGTCGAGGTCCTGCGGGCCGATGCCAAGCGGACACAGTTAGCAACGATTAGTACTACTGCTTGGTTGACTGGGAGGAGCATCAGCCTCGCCTTGAACAGCTTTGGGACGATCGTGTAGACGTGTGTATCTCCATGACTCAGGACGAGCACGTCTAATTTCCTGGCTGGCGGATTGTGCGACCAGTCAATGCACTGGTGTGCCATGAAGCAGCTGAGCAGGCCGAGCGTGACATGGCCTTGTGCGTGACTGGCTGTGACACAGGCCTGGATCGCCGCCGTCGACGATGGACAGGGCAACACACAGGCTGACCCCATGTCAAGTGGCCAGGAGCTTTTCATGAGCATCGGCGTGTCTCTCACACGGACACCCGACATCAGCTTCGAGGTGAGCATTTTTCACCTGCTCAGGGCACAACTGACAATGGGACACAGGAACAACGAATCCAGGACTATCTCCAAGCCTATATCGCAACAAACCGTCCACCCGCACCATGTCCACAGGTTCCCGCTGCATCCACCGCCCGTTCAGCCATGGGCCTCCCACCTCTGTTCGTGCCTGTGGCTGTCCCCACTACATACGACACCAGTGCCACACGTCTCCCTGCCGATCTTCCAGCTATGCACGCGTTCGAGCCCTTCAAATCTGTAGACGAAAGCTTCCAATGCATATCTGCACAACCCCTCTATAGTCACTTTTCGCACGAGGTTGGTAATAATGTTAGGCTCTTGATCATCCCCTCCCCGCCCCCCAGGATATGGGGGAGAAATATATGCATTCAATTTTACCACACTCCCTAACTAACAATCGGTATACCCGTCGTGGGTGAACAGGAGCTACGATGTAACGCCTACGCCGCGGGCAACAAGGTCGCCCCTCCTTCAACTCTAGCTGCTTCTTCTACACGGACGTCAGGTTTCTATGCAAATGATTCGCCAGCGACGGCATATTTGACGACCACTATCAACCCCGGCTCGCCCGAGTTTTTCATGAGCATAACTGCTGCACCAGCATGTGAGAAGCGGTCTTTTGAGGCAAGGACATGTGGTGCATCTGGATCGCCCACAACAAATTAACGAGCTTTGGAATGCACAGGAACTTCGAATAGAATATCTCTCGAGTCCGAGAGCGCAACCTCCAAGCACCAAAATCCACGATCCGTTACTTGGACGTCCTCGCGGAGACGCATTTTCTGTCACGCAACCAAGCGCATTGCGCATGTTTTGAGTCAGCCCACCAGCAGTATACCCCCAGTTCGTTGGCGTCCTAGTTTATGTACTACTGTTGTAGAGTGTAATATGTATCAACATGCCGCCGAACGCCCATTCTAGGCATCAAATATTGAACTCATTCGAAGTACGTAGTCTAGACGCGCTTTCAAAGTTCACATCGACCTACTCGTTACACTAAAGTTGTAGTTACATTCGGCATCCTGCTTCTGCAGACATACTATATAGTACATGGGTTCTCGATAATCGTTCTGCAACATTACAGCGCAGTTTACACGTTCAAGGAAGACTGAGTACCGTAGCCATGAATTGGTCATAATCGATCTGAATCCACCCATCGTTGTCGATATCCAACCTCTGGAATGTCTCCGTGAGCTGTTTGACCACGACACAGGCGCGAACGAAGCGGTCGAACGAGATGCCAGTTGGAATGATGCCGCGATAATCGGGATTAGTTGCAGTAGCTTTTCAGGAGAGACCAATCCACGTCAGTTGTATTAATGGATAACGAACCGCATATCGACCGGATAGAAAACGTACCGTATTTCTTCTGGACAAGCTGTAGGAGGCGTGGGCTAAGGTTATAGCTAATGGAGGCAGGGTGGTTAGTTTGACTTGACCTACGTATCGTTAAAAAAAGGCGGCGGTGACTGACCCAAACCGGGAGAGTGCGTTGCGCAGCTCGGAACCATCAATCGTGCCAGAGCGATCCCGATCGAAGTGCCTGAACACATTCTGCCAGTCCTGTGTGTGGTGCATACCCGATTAGTAAATTCAGCAGTGACAGGAGTACTATCGTGCGTGCCTTGATGTACCTGGAAAGACGCTGGAACTGTGAGACAGCAGGATTCAGAGGTGCTCGATGATCAGCAAGGTCGGTATACACAAGATAGGCAATGGCAATGTCTTACTTCTTCAAATCCAATCATTCCATCCCTATCGTGATCCTGTTGCCAAGTCATCAGTATTCGAAACTTTGATAAGACGATTGAGGGCCTCAACAAAGAAGTTCATGAGAAGCTTGATGGTATCGAGATCAAAAGCTGTACAACCAGCAGTCAGTCCATGGAAAAAAGAATACAACAGAGACAGGAAACACCTACGGGTGAAGTCGGCATTAGCAAGTGCGCTTTCTGAAATTCGGATTCAGCCATTCTGGACGATCGAAACTCCAGAGGAAGGGATCGCAACGCACGAAGTTCCGTGGCTGTGATCGCTCCGTTGCGGTTGGTGTCTACAGAGTTGAATCGAGCCCACAAACTGTTCCATTATGGAAATACATATTAGACAACCAAAATTTTCTAGGAGAAATGGTAGACGCACGCAGGATCAGCGCCGGGCACGGGAGGAGGACCACCAGCGGCATATCCGCCTGTGCCGTAGCCGGGTGCGTAGTTGGGGGCGTACTGTATACATTGAGTCGACTGAGCAAGGCCAGCTTTGGGATGAACGCACGTAGGACATGAGAGTTGGTCTCAGTGATAATCGATTGATCAGCCGCTCAAACGCGCATATTAGCCGATGATGCATGTCTGTCCATTTCAGGAAAAAAAGGGGCAGTGCGTTGGAGAGGATGCTCCAAAAGAGAACCAACCAGCCCGACGTTAAACTGAAATTGTACGTGCAATGAATGTCTAGAATATACTACTGACATTCTTAGACCTTTCTTCCAGTGCGCCATCCGCACCAATCCGGATGTCTACCACTGCACATCACTACGGAAAGCATCTCTCGTAGCACGGATCTTACACTCTCAGGTATTGGCGCCCCCGAGATACCAGAAGGGGCGAAGACTAGCCTCAGAGGTGGGCGTCCCGTGAGCCCCATTGCTACGTTTTCACGTGTCGTGCAGTGTGCTGAAGCCACTGGGGACTCGGCTCATGGTGTCGGCAGCGGAGCATCTAGAATAGAATCGTCAGCAGTACTCCGGTGATGAGGCCATGGAGAAGTTGGGCGGGTGGTTACTGAACCCTCCATCTCCGCTCACCGTACTGAAGCGACAACTGCCCCTCCGCTTCCCCTGCTCACCCCTCAGAATGACCTGGAATTTGTCTCGCAGACGTACATCTTGCTATGCACCACTGAGTCTTTCGCCCACCCCGTCGCGGCGCACTTCCGCTTCCACCTCTGGCCGTGCGTTACTCGAGTGACTACCGCCGAGTTGTGTAATGCGAAGCCGGAGATGATTCAGGCGCCGTACAGGCATGACTGACCGGCGGTGTCGGTGCTGGTAGTTGTGAGGACGGTTCGTCTTCGCCTGCAGTGGGTCGTCTGCCGTGGCTTGGAGTGGCCCGGGAAAAACACTGAACCAGCTTTTCCGGATGTCAGGGGGTGTACCTTGAGGCGACGCCGGCAGATAAGTATGTCTCATAGATAGGAGTTTGTGTCTTGGGGGGGTACATCATCTTGCGTGTACGGTGTGGCTGGATTTGCAGAGGCTTACGTGGATCGCTGAAGATGGGCCTAGTCGCATGGATGCAGGTACGGAGGAGGGTGGAGCTACGGTGCTTGCGCTACTGGGCGATCTGAGTCAATGGTCTGGTTCTCTTGGAGGGACAAAAAGGCGGTCTAGAAAATTACTGTATACTATACGGAGTCCTAGCGTCACTGTGCCTCATGATCCTGACTTCAAGTATAGGGTTGGATACCATAGTACAAGTTCAACGAACATACATACGATGGTTTGGATCTAGCACCGAGCTAAACACTTCCACTACAATTTACCCAGGCTGTTGACCGGATCCTCGTGCGGGGTCGTCAAGTCGTCCGTGAGTTAATAACCGGGCTTTGAGTTATTGTCACTCGCAGAAGGCTTTGGAATGACATGAAAACGGGCATAGTCAATTTCCTAGTAGGCAAATCGGATTGACAGTGACCGTTGTTCTGCGCGCCAAGATGCCTGTCTCCAAAGGACCCAACACATTCTCCCGTGGGAAAAGTGGCGATGAGCTTCGCGTTTGCGACAGCCCTTTGCCTCACCACTACGACGACGACGACTTCATATTGATCCCCGAGACGCTTTTTTCTCTACGCTACTAGGTCTAAACAATCATTTACATGGCTCCTGATCGTGTCGAAGAGTGGCTCGAGTTGCGGAACCCGCTTGCAAGCAGTAGTGGTTCTCGTCGCTTCGGCGGAAGCGATGTAATTGATATCGCTCCTGGTGCCACTGAACCTATGGTTGCAGGTACGATTGTCTTAGTTTATGACAATATGAGGTACTTAGGGTGGGAATACAGCTACTAGCAATCGTGTTCCGGCTGAGATGGAAGATACTGCACTTGGTGTGTTCGTCACATCTGGTGGAAATCCAAACTTTCTAATACCAAGTTGCACCAACAGCAACTTCTAAACCTTGGATATCGTCTTGACTCTGAAAAGGCTAAAGAGTACATGAACAATATTGAGCAATTTTGAATTCTGGTTTTAGGCAGAGCAAATGCAGGTAAAACTACCATCCTTCAAAGGGTCTGCGGCTCTACAGAGCTACCAGAGGTTTTTGATGAGGAAGGAAACAAGGTACAGTCTTATGTTTAGGGTCAGTTACACTTATCTGACAATTCTCAGATTCATGGTGTTGTTGTGCAAGGCACTTCGACAGTAAGATGCCATTTTGACCCTTGAAAACTGAGGTTGAAACTGAGTACTCCAGTGTGGATACCATAGTATTAAGCATCAGTTCGTGTTTCAGAGTAACCCAGGCTTTGTTTTTCATGATTCCTGCGGTTTTGAAGCTGGGTCCACAAAGCAGTTTGATGAGATGAAGAACTTTGTGATTGAGTGAGCAGTGGAAATGAGGCTGAAGAAGTGGATCCATGCAATTTGGTAAGGGCCGTATTGTGGATGGCTGTGGGCTGGGATAACAGATAAATCTAGGTATTGTATCCCAATGACAGAATGCAATAGGACAGTAACTGCTGCTGAGAAAAAATTCTTTAATGAATGTGACACAGGATATGGTAATTATTTTTGGTCATGTATAGCTTGTCATGTGACTGAGCATCTACTCAGTCCCTGTGATAATGTTATTGACAAAGGTGGACACACTGAATCGTGAAGCCATTCAAGAACGTGAAAATGAAAGCTTGGAGATTGAAGTAACTGATGATAGAGTTGAACAAAAGGAGAGAGAATTACTGGAGGAGTGGCTTGCATGTGTAAAAGATGGGCTTGATGAGTGCAAGTTTCCACCTAGAGCATACATGGCACTGCAAAGTGAGTGTTTCATTACTTTGAAAAAGTCCTGAGGGAAAATATGGATGTCTTGGGGCAGAAATGCAGGAAGAGAATGCAGACTGCACTGCTTTGATGCAATGCACAGCAAATGCTTTGAATGAGAAGAGTCTGCAAAGGCTACTCATATCAACACAGCAGTCAAATATCATGTTGTGTGTTGAATTTGCTGTACAGAAGTAAGTAAGCAATTGTATTTTGTGCACAGGTACTCATGTCATGAAGGACATTGAGAAGAGCAATGGAGTTAGGGTTTAGGCACAGACTTCAGTTGGGAGTGAAATCTTTGGAAGATTGTCTGCTGTGTTGGTTTCCAATGTGTGAGGTTGGTACCTAAATTCCACATCATTAAAGATTTACATGGTGAACTGAATAACTTATGTTGCCTTCATGTTGGTTGCATGACAGAAAGTGAGTGGTTTGATGGAAAGTCAGTTGAGTTTCTGCTGACTGGGTTAACTGACACTTGTCCTGCTGGCAATATAGAATGTAGGTTATTTCAAGGCATGTTCAGCCACATGATTCAGTCACTTGTAGTCCTAAAAGTGGGTCATCTGACATGTACATTTCGTCCTGAAACTGGGACTAACCAACATCGGCCAGTGGTCCCTAGGGTTGGGTAGGCCGGACTGTGAAGGTGGGGTCGGCCTATGTCACAGGATGATGGATCAACTTCCCTGGAAGTGGGGTCAGCTGACATGACTATAGGATGGATTGATGACCTGGAAGTGAGGTTGGCTGATGCAGCTATGGGATGAATTAGTGTCCTGGAAGTGGGGTCGGCTGACACAGCTATGGGATGAATTAGTGTCCTAGAAGTGGGGTCAGCCAACACAGCTATGAGATAGATTAGTGTCCTAGAAGTGGGGTCAGCTGATGCAGCTATGGGATAGGTTAGTGTCCTGGAAGTGGGGTTGGCCGACACAGCTATGGGATGAATTAGTGCCCTAGAAGTGGGGTCAGCCAATGCAGCTATGGGATAGGTTAGTGTCCTGGAAGTGGGGTTGGCCGACATAGCTATGGGATGAATTAGTGCCCTAGAAGTGGGGTCAGCTGATGTGGCTGGGGGGAATGAACCATGACCTGGAGTTGTGGTTGGGCAGACACTTTGCAAGAAAGACCAATATCTTGCTAGTGGGTTAGTGGGGCTGGCCAATCTTATTACTCAGTACACTACTTCCTTGGTAGTTAGCTGGCTGAACCCACATGGTTGTGGAAAAATCCTATATCCTATCCTTATCCTGTGGTATTGAAGTTAACTCTACCAATCTGGCCATTGTATTGGAATTAACATTGGGCAAATTTACTCAGTTGTGTATCAGTACTTAAGGAGGAATTGTCCTGCAGGAAATTACTTTTTTTTCTGAACATTCAATGTCATATGAAATTTGAAAACACAAAGCAGCTATTTTTGATTGTAGTACATGCATATCATATGTATCAAGGTAGGGTATTTTACAAAGATTCCAACAGCCAGGATGATGTTTGCCCCTTTCCCTGTGTCAGTTTGGTAGCCCCTTTGGACATGCAGATAGTATAGGTTTGGGGAGGCTGAGATGTGCCTTGTGTGTCCTTCCCACAGCCAGGATTCTTGCACTCATAGGAATAAGTCTGCCCTGAACAACCAGCTTCCCACTTCTGAATGCTATAACACTGAGGGCACTGGGCAGGCAATTGTTGTCCCCAAGGCCTGATGAACTTGTCAGTCCAGACAAATTTCTCCACCACTACCTTCTCCTGCCACAACATCAGGATGATGTTGGAGTGCCTACCCAACATACCACAGTCATTCAGGGCATACCTGACTGCACTTTGGACATGGAAGCCTTGAACAAGGGTGGAGTCAAGGACACTCATGAGGAAGGGAATGGTGGTGACTAGTTGAAGTCTCTCAGCATCAAAAAGCAACATGGACCTTGGCTTGAAACTGATATGGTGTCAGCCATAACCACCAACATTGAAAGAAAACCTACTGTTGCACAGCTGCCTTCAGTCCTTGGAAGCTCTGCTCCTTCCTTACAGTAGAACCACATACAAAGAAGATGAGGTCTCCACCCTTGACAATGTTGGAGAGGGGTAACAGAAGGCCTTGCAGAAACTGCAACTGGTCAGATGGGAGTGACAGTCAAACAATGGTGACTTACCTCAAAGACCTCTGTGGCTATTGGAACCTTATTCTCCATTCCAGAGAACAGATCCCCCCTGTCTTCATCAGTATGGGTAGTAAGGAAAATGACTACCTTAGCAAAGGTAGTCAGACTTGAAGCTAGCTTTGATGCTGCAGTGTCATAGGCAGCTCTGGACTCCTCAGTGGCAAAGTTGAAGGGCAGTTGTGAGAAGTGGTAGGTGTCTTGTCTGAAATATCCCTGCAACATGGTGTGAAGGATATGCACAGGGGCATGGCCAAGCTCTAGAGACTCAAGGTGGAGGTGGATAATGGCAGTAGAGTTACCAGCCACTTCAGAGGTGGTGGCATGCTCAAACCCCCCAATGACCACAAGAGGGTGTTTCAGGACTGGCTTGCCTGACAAGTAGAAGCCCTGTACTTGGAGTTAGAAGTGATTGGGGTGGCAATATGCACTTACAAAATAGGGCTGAGGACTTTCAAATCTTGTCATTTTCCAATGACAGGAAACACACCTGAAGTTCATCCAGAGTTTGAGTCAATGGAATTAATTCATAAAAGGGAGGTTAACACACCTGAAGGTCACAGGAAGCTGGGTGACCTCTGCAAGGCAATCCTCAGGTACTACAACACACTTGTTACACACTACCCTTCTGCAACCTGCCTGATCACAAGGCCACAATGTCCCTCCATCCCTGCACATCACACAGAACTGCATAGAATGTTAGAAAGATGGATGGAATATAAAAAGAGACTTGCCAAGTTCCTCATCCTTCTCTTCTTGGCAACAGGGGCCTTCCTAGCATGGGCCTTGCTTGACTTGGCAGCATGTTTTTCCCTAGCTTTCAGACCAGCAAGAGATACCCTGGGAGCTCTACCCCCAGTAGTCTTCTTAGCTGTCTGCTTGGTCTTCACCATCTGAGTCTATTATGCCAACATTAGTGAGTGGCAGCAACATATGACACAGAAGGGAACAGTAGCATACCTTATTATCTTTACAAGACACAGAAGGTATAGGGGACAAGCAGTAAGATAACAATAAATGCATTTAGTTTAGTACATATATCATGCAGCAGGGATAGATATCTACATATTTATGGAAAAGAGAAGCCAATGTATGCAACTACACAACACTGGGCACTGGATAAGCAGACCAAAGAGGGTGATATGTAAGTATCATCTGGACACCATGAAGTAGAAGTCCAACAACATACCTTATTGGATGAGACACAGCAAGGGAGATGCAGTGTGGCAGGAGGGAGATATGAATTGATAGTCTACTAGTGTGTTTTGTGAGTGGTACAGGGACACCAGGAACTGGGACAACATACCTTTTGTAGGATGAGACACAGCAAGGGGGTGTTCTGTGAGTGGTAGAGGGATGCCATGACCTGGGATGACATACCTTTTTTTTTGATAAGGCACAGCGAGGGGGTGTTCTGTGAGTTGTAGAGGGACACCGCAAAGCTGGGACAACACACCTTTTTTTTTGGATGAGCACAGCGAGGGGGTGTTCTATGGGTGTTTTGTGAGTTGTAGAGGGATGCTGCGTGAGCTGGGACGACATACCTTTTTTTTGGATGAGGCACAGTGAAGGGGTGTTCTGTGAGTTGTAGAGGGATGCCGTGAAGCTGGGACGACATACCTTTTTTTTTGGATGAGCACGGCGAGGGGGTGTTCTGTGAGTGGTAGAGGGATGTTGCAAAGCTGGGATGACATACCTTTTTTTTTGGATGAGCACAGCGAGGGGGTGTTCTGTGAGTTGTAGAGGGATGCCATGAAGCTGGGACAACACACCTTTTTTTTTGGATGAGCATGGTGAGGGGGTGGTCTGTGGGTGTTTTGTGAGTTGTAGAGGGATGCTGCACGAGCTGGGACGACATACCTTTTTTTTGGATGAGGCACGGTGAGGGGGTGTTCTGTGAGTTGTAGAGGGATGCCACAAAGCTGGGATGACATACCTTTTTTTTTTGGATGAGCATGGTGAGGGGGTGTTCTGTGAGTGGTAGAGGGACACTGCAACCTGGGATGACTTACCTTTTGTTTTTTGATAAGGCACGGTGAGGGGGTGTTCTGTGGGTGTTTTGTGAGTGGTAGAGGGATGCCATGAGCTGGGACGACATACCTTTTTTTGGATGAGGCATGGCGAGGAGGTGTTCTGTGAGTGGTAGAGGGATGCCGTGACCTGGGACAACTTACCTTTTTTTTGGATAAGGCATGGTGAGGGGGTGTTCTGTGAGTTGTAGAGGGACACCATGAAGCTGGGATGACATACCTTTTTTTTGGATGAGCACGGAGAGGGGGTGTTCTGTGAGTGGTAGAGGGATGCCGCGACCTGGGACGACTTACCTTTTGTTTTTTTGATAAGGCACGGTGAGGGGGTGTTCTGTGAGTTGTAGAGGGACGCTGTGAAGTTGGGATGACATACCTTTTTTTTGGATAAGCATGGCAAGGGGGTGTTTTGTGAGTGGTAGAGGGACGCCAGGAAGTAGGACGACATACCTGTTTTGTGGATGAGACAAGGCGAGAGGGTGTTCTGTGAGTGGTAGAGAGATGCTGCGCACTGGGATGACATACCTGTTTTTTGGATGAGACCCGGCGAGAGGGGGGGGGTGTTTTGTGAGTTGTAGAGGGATGCTGCGAGCTACTTACCTTCTTTTTGAATGAATGGGCTTTGTGAGTAGTATGGGACACTGAACAACGTGCAATAGACTGAGAAGAATGGCAGCGTCCTGGTGTGTGATGTGAGTGTTGAAGCCATGAGAGGTTCGACAACATACCTTTTTTGTTTTTTTTTTGAAGGGAGATGCGGCATGACATACCTATTTTGTGTTTAGAGAGGGAGAGGCGTGAGAGATCCAGAGGACAACAACGTACCAAAAATTTTGCTGAGACGCAGCGGGGCCAGAGAGTGGGATAACGCAACAACAGTCGGTGAGGGAGACACTGTGTGGCAAGAGGAGAGAAGCAAAAGACCATGTCAATCCAGGGTATGGAGTGATAATCTGTAGGGTTTTGATTTCTAACTCCCCTCCCCCCTTAGTGATACCATAATGAGGCAATATGTCATGGATGGCAACTTCACTGCTCAGCATATGAAAATGAACAAGCCTGAGTTGGATGTGTCATTAGCAGATGGAACTGGTTACATGGTTGCTGAAAAGCCCTACCAGGCCCATCTTGAGCAGTCTTTGGATAACAAGGAGGTGAGTTGTCCCAAGGTCATGGAGTTTAAATGACCCACTGTACTGGTAGAGATCCACCTGCAACAATCACAGGGCAATCAATGCTGCTAATATTAACAAGTCCAATCTCTGGTCCACTGGGATTGGTGCCACAGCCTGTGCTTGGCATGGTTGCTTTGTTCCCCATTCTGTGGTGGACTTTCAGAAAGGGGAAAAGTGAGTGGACCTGATGGATGTACTGGAAGCCTTTGGAACTCATTTTGTGCTAGGTACATGAACACAGATTACTCCATCTGCAGTGCTCTTGATTATCATTCAGAAAGCATCACAAAGGCCCTTGTCATTTATGATGTTGGGTGCCAGTGGAGTATTAACTTCCAGAGTCAGGTAAAATCCAGCTGCTCTCTCCATCTCCCTCCCTCCCTGGAAATCATTCCTGCTGTGGGGAAGTTTCATCTTGCTGCCCACAAACTCTCTTGCTTTCCAAGATATAGCCTCAACTTTATCAAGGGTGCTGGTCATCTGGATGGTGAAATTTTGGAGACATTGTGGGCTCCATTCAATAAGATCTCTCCCACTGCAAGGTCTATGACTCAGGCCCACAGACAAGAAGTGTATGATGACCATATGAGAGATTCTAACTGGAAAAAAATTGTCAACATGGGTGAGAGACCTTTTCTTCAAAGAGAAGTTAATTTACCCTGTACATCTCAGTTCCTGCACTGTTGAAAAAATACAAGACCTCACACAAGTGCCTAGAAGAAATGAATCAGGCATATGAGCAGTTGACAGCTGTTCTAGACCCTGGCCAACTTGCCCAATGGGAGTCAGATGTTCTTGAGGCAGAAGCAAATTGAGGTGATTCCCTAGACATTTATTTGTTGAAAGGGGAAAAAGGTCAGTATGTTCCTAAGAAACCCTGGGCATGTCTGATGGCCTGTAGCCCCTACCATGGGTGAAGTGCAGTTAAAGCTCATGAAAAATCCACCTGTGTCCCCAGGGAGCCATGGTTCTGTGGCTTGGCTTGTGGAAGGAATTAGCATAGAGGATGCACAGTATGGTCTGTGGTTTCCAGAAGCAATAGGTTGCTAACCAGACCTGCAGGGACCAGCTAAGATCTGAGCTTAGATAGAGCCACATGTCTACCAGACAAGAAATCAAAGTCTCAGAGAAAAGAAAAAGACTTTCTGCCAGGATTGACAAATTCCATGGCACCAGCCAGGCATTTCTCAAAGGTTTGGAGGTGGATGATGTCTTCATACCCCAGGATGATCCAGCATTCCTTGGGCAAGGTGAAGAAATTGATGACAATGGAGAGTACTGGGAAGATGATGAGGATTGGGAGGCTACAGAAGAAGGAGAGGAGCTACCTGCTGAGCTCATGAGTATATGGATGCCCTCATCCATTGGAGCAACCAAACTGATGGAGCTTGGCCTTCATGACCTCCTCAAAGAAGAAATGGAACTCAGGATTGGGCAAGCTAATGATTGTCTAGACCAGCTCTGAACCAACCTTGGACACAAGGCAATGTTATACAGACAGAACTTCTGCAGTGCACAATCAACTAGGGAAGGTACAAGAACCAAGCAGGACATCCAAAAAGTGGTGGCTCAGATAAACAAGCAGGTCAGAAGTTATCAGAGGGCAAGGCAGGCCATTCTCCAGTTGGAACCCAATCAAGAGATTGGACAAAAATATCAGGCTATTCAGCCCCAGGACCTGGCAGTGAGTAAGGATGTTACAGAGGAGAACCGGTTTGGGCAGGGAACCAGCAAAATGGCATGGTTTTGGATGATGGATGGTGAACAGGGTCAACTGAATGCTGAGAAGGGGGGTTTAATGGAGGAGTGTAAGTGTTAATACTACTCAAAAAAATCTCACCGATAAATTGTGGGGCAGTTTACAGGATCAACTGGCTCAAAGCAAGGGCAAGAAGGGACAGGTGGAAAGAAGAATTGTCATTGGTGAGGCATGAGATGGTTTGGGCCATCTTATGGTTTGAGTTCCAGAAGGACATATGGGAGAAAAGGGCTCTACAATTGTTGGAACCAGGGAAAAAGGCTTATGCTCATAAGCAGATAGTGTTGTGGACTGACTTTTCCAAAAAGGCCCAATTGATGTTCCAAGGTAAACAAATGGATTGTATTTAGAACATGGGTATATGTGTATAGTTTTCCGATTACCCTTGCTTTGCACTTGGTATCTGAATCAAAGTGAATAGCAAATACATCAAAACAATCATACCATAATGGTACCTTTCCTAAAAGAGTGATGGCCAAAAACTTCAACCTCCTGCCTAAATTGGGAAAGGCTGAAAAATTTTCACCTTGCTTCCAACCTCCATCATCTGTGCTGCTAATTATCCCCCTGATTTTATTCTCTCATGGCTGATTGGTCTGAAGTCTACTCTGATCTGCTGTCCTCCTATGTGGAGCAGTACGCAGATGCCCGAGGGAATCCTGACCGCAGGGCCCAGATCCTGGCTGATGTGAAATCCCAGATCCTTCAGCAAGCATCTTCAGGATCTGTGGAATTGCCCCAGAACTTGAGAGTGGTAGGGTATCTTTTTCATCAAGTTTCACATATCTCAAGTGTATTTAGGCCATCAGAAGGGTGTTTTTGCCAGAACTAGACCCTGAAGACCAGGATGATGAGGAACACATCATTGAGAGCATCCTGGCTGCAACAGACAAGAGGAAGGAGCAGCCTGGGACTGGTGAGGATGAGGATGGCAGAGAGGAGAGGACCAGACCTACCAAGGCTGGAAATTACAGAAAACCCTTCACTGATTTTACTGCCTCCCAGCAGCTCTTCAAAGAGGACATGGATGCCTATGATAGGGAGAGGAGGGACACCAAGGACCCCAAGACCATAGGTCAGAGGACCAAAATCATCCAACAGTGGTGGGAGTCTCTTGCAGATGACAAGAAGGCTGAAGCAGGGAGGGCTGCTTCCAAGTGGAATAAGTTGGGAGCTCCAAAAGAAACTCATGAATTGTCAGTGCTGGTCTACTTCAAATGTCTTATACTAATCATGCAATAATTCAGGTACAGGAGAAAAAATTTTCCCAACATGGCCAGAGACTTTATTGAAACAGTCAGGAGGACCATGGGGTCAAATATAGTGATGTTTCTGGCTCATGAGACTACTGATTCTCAGATCAAGATGGCAGTGTAGGTTCCCCTTTACCTTGTCTATCCAATGCTAATGAAGAAACCTAGCTTTGAAACACAACCCCCTGATGGGAAGAAGGCCTTCTCAGAGTCTTCAGAGCCCACCAAGGATTGGGTTCCTAAAGGGAGAGCAAATGTTAACCAATTATCTTTTGACTGAAGCTGGTAAGTGATAAACAGTTGGTGATCAATGTAATATGTGTACCTAGGTTGATTCCATACTCAGCTGAGGAAGATTTGAATGATGAGAATCCAAAGGTGGAGATAGCCTTGGATGATGAAGGAAACCCAGAGGTACCAGCTTGGACTGGTCAGAAACTCAAGGTCCAGCAGAGTTTGGCAAGAATGGTCTTCCAGGCTGCCTATGGTATGTTCTTGATTGTCAAGTGCATCTACAGTTGTTGATGGAAGTTGGAAACATAGCAAAGTTTACAGGGAAGCCCAAGGCCAAGGTTCCCTGGGGCCTGCTTATCAAGTCCCATTTGGAGTATCTGAGTTCCGATTCCATCCCAGAAGGATTTGTGATGAAAGATCCTTCAAAATGGACCAAGGCCAACATGTGGATGCTTTGGAATCATTGGAATTCCCAAGAGGAGGAGGATAAGGTGATTGTTTCATTCATCAAGTGCAAAAAGGAGGACAAGCCATTGGGAAGGCCCTGGAACAGGAAAACCCCATCCAAAAAGAGAGAGTGGATGAGCCCTGGGGAGGACAGTGAAGCTGGGGTGGAGGCCAAGCCCTCAGATTTAGGGGAAGAAATTGGTGGGGCTGGTATGACCCCTATAGCAACTTCATCAGGGGCCCAGGATATCCTTGACTCTGGGAGGGCCCCATCTGAAGATACCCCTCATGAATCCAGCCCTGCTTGTCATGCCAATGGGGACAGGGTGAAATATTTAAAGTCCCTTTGCATCATGCCCAGGTACCAGGAACTTGTTGAGCTTGTAGATGGCTTGCCAGAGACAGTAAGTGATAAACTTTCTTCAAATACCAGGTTAACAAACATTTTGTACAGGAACCTGATGCTGGACCAGTCAACCTGCCTGTCTGGGCATCTTGGGCCTGGAGTGCCCACTATTTGCCCCAGGAGATGCATGGCAATGGGGATTCCTTCTGGAAGGCACTGTATCAATTGCAAAGTGAAAAGTTTGCATCCACCCAGAAAGGTCTTACCATTGTACTGGGATTTGGTTTGTTGTGGAGGGAGTGCAAAAGAGCACAGGACATAGAATCAGATGACCCTGAAGCTGCTAATCTGGGCTTTTTGCTAGGCTCAGGTCTTGATATCCACAAGGGGGAAGATGTTATGGGTGCAGTGGGGCTGGTAGTTGCAAGACTGCAGCAGAATTCTGGTGGCTCAAGCAGAGGGATTGGTGCACAGGAAACAACTGGGGTCAGTGCAGGGGATTCCTGTCCCACCCAGGGGGGTGGCATGAAGGAATCCTGGAATACAAGAAAGGATGTGAGGAAAAGAAAAAGGGGAGGCAGTGGGGATGTTGATCAGAAGATGGCAAAGGAGGGTGAAGAGGCAAGCAAGAAATCAACTAGAGCTCGTCAACCAACCAAGAGAGCTCTGGGTCTTGGTCTATAAATAAACTGTAGATGGTGTGAATCAAAAGGATCCCTATATATGGCTACCCATGCTCATTGCAAGTTTCAAACCCTGTGAGATCACTGACATCACCTGGAGGTGAAGAATAACCATGGATTCAGGGGGTAAGGCCACCCCCCAGTGAGGTTGGCCAACACTGGTCTCAGGGGGTATGTCCATCTGGAAGTGTCATCAGAGTCAATACTTCTGGTAACATCTAAATTGACAAGCAATTGATTATGCCAAGGGAATTTTCAGGGTTTGGCCAACCCTACTTCCAGGTGGTGAGGTCTGTGTCCATCCCCCAGTGAAATCGGCCAACACCACTTCCAGGGTGTGAGTCCATTGCCCAGTGAGGTCGGCCGACACCACTTCCAGGGTGTGGGTCCATCCCCCAGTGAGGTCGGCTGACCTCCCTCCAACATGTCGGCCTATCCACCATCAGGGTCCATAGGCCAATGTCAGTTAGTCCCACTTTCAGGACCAAATGTGCATGTCAGATGACCCACTTTCTGGATTACATGTGACTGAAGGGTCTGGTTCAGCTGGATATTTGATGACTGGGCCCACTTGCCTGCTTTGCATGGTTGATATAACAGTTTGTAAGTGATTGCATGGTATGACCAGCTGGGTATCTGCTGACTGGGAACAATTGCATTCTACATATTGGGGACATAACAGGATGTGAGTGATTTCATGAAATGTTCAGCTGGATTTCTGCTGACCAGCAATTGGTTGTGTTGGTGGCATGACAGGAAGTGAGTGATTTGATAGCATGTGTAGCTGGGTATCTGCTGACTGGGTGGACTCGAACTCATCATGTTGGTGACATTACAGGGAGTGAGTGATGTCATGGCATGTGTAGCTGGATGTCTGCTGACTGGACTCACTTGCACACATCACACATGGCAGTTTGTGAGTGATGTGATGGCATATTCAACTGGAATTCAGCTAACTGGGCTGGCATCTGCTCTTCATGTTGGTGGTATGACAGGAAGTGAGTGATTTTATGACATGTGCAGCTGGATATCTGCTGACTGGGTGGACTGGAACTCATCATATTGTTGGTATGACAGTGTGTGAGTGATATGAGGGTATCACCAATTGGATTCTGCTGACTGTGGTCATTTGCAATGTTCATATTCTACTAGATCTCTGCTGATTGGGATCCTTGCATTTCACATGCTGGTTGCATAACAGCCTGTGAGTGTTTTGATAGCATATTCAGCTCAAGCTCTCCTGACCAGGCTCCTTTGCAATCTATCAATTGGTGGCATGTCAGTGTGTGAGTGATTTGATGGAATGTTCAGCTGGATCTCTACTGACTGGGCTCATATGTAATAGGGAGTGAGTAATTTCATGGCATGCTATGCTGGTTTCCTGCTGACTGGGCTCATTTGCACCTCTAATGTTGGTTGTATGACAGACTGTGAGTGATTTGATGGCATGGTCAGCTCAAGCTCTTCTGAATGGGCTCCTTTGCAATCTGTCCATTGGTGGCATATTAGTGTGTCAGTGATTTGATAGCAGGTTCAGCTAGGCCTCTACTGACTGGGCTCACATGCACTCTTCATACTGGTCACATATGTAACAGGGAGTGAGCAATTTCATGACATGCTATGCTGGTGGTCTATTGACTGGGCCACTTTGCAATCTTTCCATTGGTGGCATGATAGGAGGTGAGTGATCTGATGGCATGTCAGGTTGTGAGTAATTTGATGGCATGTTCAGCTCAAGCTCTCCTCAATGGGCTACTTTGCAATCTGTCCACTGGTGGCATGTTAGGTTGTGAGTGATTTGATGGCATGGTCAGATTAAGCCCTGCTGACTGGGATCCTTTGCAATCTGTCCATTGGTGGCATGTCAGGCTGTGAGTTATATGATGGCATGTTCAGCTCAAGCTCTCCTGAATGGGCTCCTCTGCAATCTGTCCATTGGTGGCATTTCAGTGTGTGAGTGATTTGATGGCATGCTCAGCTAGGCTTCTCCTGACTGGGCTCCTTTGCATTCTGTCCATTGGTTGACATGTCAATGTGTGAGTGATATGGTGGCATGCTCAGATCAAGCTCTCCTGAAAGACCTTCTTTGCAATCTATCTATTGTGGCATATCAGGGTGTGAGTGATAGGATGTCAAGTTCAGCTCAAGCTCTTCTGACTGAGCTACATGCATTCCATATGCTGGTTGCACAACAGCCTGTGAGTGCTATGGTGGCATGTTCATCCTGAGTTTTTCTGACTGGGTTTTTTGGAATCTGTCCATTGGTGGCATGTCAGTGTGTGAGTGATTTGATGGCACATTCAGCTCAAGCTCTCCTGAATGGCCACATTGGTCACATGTCAGACTGTGAGTGAATTAATGGCATGTCCAGCTCCAGCTGTCCTGATGGGGCTGCTTTGTGATTTCTCCATTGGTGGCATAACAGTGTGTGAGTGATTTAATGCCATGTTCAGTGCAAGCTCTCCTGACTGGGATCCTTTGTGATATCTCCATTGGTGGCATGTTAGGCTGTGAGTGTTTAATGGCATGTTCAGCTCAAGCTCTCCTGAATGGGCTCCTTTGCTATCTGTCCATTGGTGGCACATTAGGGTGTGAGTGATTTGATGGCATGTTCAGCTGGTCAAGCTCTCCTGAATGACCTTGTCAGGCTGTGAGTCATCTGATGGCATCTTCATCCCAAGCTCTCCTGACTGGGCTCCTTTGGGAGCTGTCCATTGATGGCTTGTCAGTGTGTGAGTGATTTGATGGCATATCCAGCTCCAGCTCTCCTGATGGGGCTCCTTTGTGATTTGCCCATTGGTGGCATATCAGTGTGTCAGTGATTTCATGGAATGTTCAGTTCAAGCTCTCCTGACTGTGCTCCATGCATTCCACATGCTGGTTACACAACAGCCTATGAGTGATTTGATGGCATGGCCATTCCAAGCTCTTCTGACTGGGCTCCTTTGCAATTTGCAATTTGGTGGTATGTCAGTGTGTGAGTGATTTGATGGCAAGTTGTCATAGTCATGTCTTGACCCCAGCCACACTTGGCCTCACATTCATTCAGTCTGGCCTCAGCCTCACCAATCCCTTATCCCCAGATGGTCTAGTGTGGTACACACTGCTTTGCATTGTGGGTCACTTCGGTTGAATTCTGCCCAGTCTTGTCCCTGGTTTGCCCTGTCCCAGTCTCCATTACCTTAGTCATACCTTACTAATACTTGTCTTACCAATCATCTTAGCAATCTTTGTGAGACCAGCATTACTGGTCTCTGTACTATAGCTACTTCTAGTATATAAACTCTTAGATACTTGGCCTTTATCCCCTCAGTCTGAAATCAACTAAGTTACTCTGATAATCCTGCCTCAGCCTCAGACTCAGACTGAGACCCATGCAAGGGAATAGTGCTGTAACCTCAGTTGCCAAGTCCAATCAGTCCACCCTTCTGTATCTCTGCTACACCTCTGACCCTGACCCCTCTCAGCCTCATGCCCACTTTGGTCTCCAGTCTGGCCTCAACCTGGACACCACGAACTTGACAGTATTTCAGACTGGCCACTTGTGTGGGCCTAACATACCATGGCAACCAAGACTCATTTCCAACCTCCCTGTGGCCATTCTGCCACCAACCCTGACTCCACCTCAGCCAGTGGAACTCACCATGAGACAGTGCTAGCTGCCTTGGGCACCTCTAGGTGCTCTCCAGATCCTGTTAGTCCTTTCAGGGGCTTTTCAGCCCAGACATCCAATACTCTGACCCTACATCATCCCACTGCTCCCATCCCTGAGGATGACCCCAGTGATGATGGGCCAGGAGATGATTATAACAACAATCCTGATGATGATGACCCTGGCAACAGTCCTGGTGATGATGGGCCCAGAGATGATAATCTGGAAGAGAATGATCCAGAGGATGAACTGGATGTCCCAGATCTGGACACCAAGCCTGCAATTACAGTCCTGGACAACCTTGCAGAGGCCATCAAACTGCTGGCTCACAATGCCTGCACTAGTCCTGAGTCCTTGAGCAGGACCAAGTTGTGTAAACCCGATACCTTCAATGGCACTGACTCCAAGAAGCTTCATGCCTTCTTTATCCAGTGCAAGCTGAATTTCCAAGACTGACCCCAGGTTTTTAGGACCAACTGCACCAAAGTCATCTTTGTGCAGTCCTACCTCAAAGGCATGGCTCTCGAATGGTTTGAGCTGGACTTGCTCAGGGTCAAGGACCCCAACAACTGGCCTCTCTGGATGGACTCCTGGAGGGAGTTTGTCCTGGAGTTACAAACCACTTTCAGACCTCATGACCTGGTTGCTGATGCTGAGAGTCAGCTTGACCACTTACATATGAAAGACACTCAGTGCATTAATAAATACATAGTGGACTTCAACCAACTTGCTTTGCAAGTCTGGGGCTATGGAGATGGTGCACTGTGTCATCATTTCTACTCTGGGCTCCCAGACCAGAGCAAAGATGAAGTATGTCAGGTTGGCAAGCTGTGGACTCTACACAAGCTCCATCATCTTGCCCAGGAAATAGATGTACACTATTGGGAGCACAAGGAAGAAATCCAACAGGCAAGTAAGCACCAGGGCTCCTCCTCCTCCAACAACAACAAGTCTGGTGGTTCTGCCAGCAACAACCAGTCCAAGACTGGCCAAGAGAAAGCCAAGACTGGCAGTAACAATACCAGTTCTACCCAGTCCAAGCTGGCTTCATCAAAACTGGGCAACAACAATAACAGCAATTCATCCAAGCCCAAGTCTAGCAAGCTCAGCAAGGATGGAAAACTCACCCCTGAGGAATGCAAGCATTGCATGGACAGGAACCTCTGCATGTTCTGTGGAGGGTCTGGCCATTTCACTGACAAATGCCCCAAGAAAGCTGGAAAGGCCAAGGCTTGCACCACAGTCACTACTGAGGCCACACCGGCCTCAGGCTTGGGTTCTACCCCCAAGACAAAAAAATAGGTAGTGGCTCCCAGGACTCTGCACAATCCAGGAGCTGTGTTGACTCCAGTTGTGCAAACTCAGAGGCTAGACTCAATGTGTCCACTCTTTCCAGCCCAAATTCATTGACACTGTACATCACTATAGAAAATCATGATTTACCTCAGCTTTGTACTTTAGTGGACTCTGGTTCCACTCATTGTTTTATAGATAACCAATTTGCTAATCAACATTCATTTACCCCTTACTTGGTCTCCCCAATCCAACTCTGACTCTTTGATGGAAAATCCACCTTCACCATTACCCAAGCAGTAGATGTCAATATCCACTTTGCATCTGGTGATGTCACCCCAGTAACCCTGTTTTTAGCCCCATTGGATTCTGAGTGTAAGATAGTCCTCAGACATGACTGGTTCACCTGCTACAATCTGTTGATTGATTGGGTATTGAGTAGTCTAACTTTCTGGACTCCTATACAAGGAATGCCAACCCTGTTGACACCCCCGGTAAGCCCAGTCCCCACCAGTCTTCCTGACCCCAGTCCTAGCTACCAACCTGGCCTTGTGCCATCTGTACTGGTCACTGACTCCCCAGCTTGCACTCCCCTGAAGGCCCCTCACATATCCCTGGTTAATGCAGCCACCTTTGTATGTGCCTGCAAACTTGAAGGGTCCACCCAGTTCCAACTTCAGCTCTGCCCCTCAGACTCAACTCAAGCTCAATTGGCCTTGGCCTCATCCCCTCCAGACTTACCCAATGTCCTGGAGGACTACCATGACTTCACTGATGTGTTCAGCAAGGCCAAGGCCTTGACACTCCTGCCTCACCAGGAGTATGACCTGAAAATAGAGCTTGAAGAAGGAACAACCCTGCCTCTTGGCACTATCTACTCACTGTCCCTGGTTGAGCTCCAAGCTCTCCAGACTTTCATCAATGAAGATCTCACTACTGGCTTCATTTGTCCGACCTCTTCCCCCTATGCTGTGCTGGTCCTCTTCATTAAAAAGAAGGATGGCTCCCTCTGGCTTTGTGTAGACTTCTGCAGCCTGAACAAAATCACTAAGAAAGACCGATACCTGCTACCACTCATCTCTGACCTCTTAGACTCACCAAGCCAAGCCAAAATCTATACCAAGATTGATCTCCAGCATGCCTACCATCTTGTCCAGATTGCTCTGGGCAATGAATGGAAGACCACATTTTGAACTCAGTATGGGTCTTACAAGTGGTTAGTAATGCCTTTTGGCCTCACCAATGCCCTGGCCACCTTCCAATGCTTTGTGAATACCATTTTTGTGGCCCAGCCTTAGGACCTTTGTCAAAGACTACATCCAGTCTTGCACTGCCTGTGCTCAGGCCAAGGTCCCCTGCCACTGGCCTTATGGCCTCCTCAAGCAACTTCCAGTGCTGGAGAAGCCATGGAATTCCATATCCATGGATTTCATTGAGCAACTCCTGGCCTCATCTGGCTTCATGGCCATCCTCATTGTAGTTGACTAGCTTTCCAAGCAGGCCATATTCATCCCAACCCATGACACTATCACAGCCCCAGAACTTGCTAAACTCTTCTTACTCCATGTCTTCTCTAAACATGAAGTGCCAGCCCATGTAACCTCAGACTGAGGCTCAGAGTTCATCTCACACTTCTTCCAGTCACTTGGCAAGGCCCTAGACATGAAGCTACACTTCACCTTGGGCTACCACCCTGAGGGTGATGGCCAGACCAAGTGCACTAACCAGACCCTGGAACAGTATCTCCAAGTCTATTGCAACTACCAGCAGGACAACTGGGCTGATCTCTTACCCTTGGCCAAGTTTGCATGCAACAATGCCCCTAGTGCTACTACCAGTGTATCACCCTTCTTTGCTAATAAGGGCCACCATCCCAACATTTTGGTTTACCTGGAGTGCAACCTCACCTCCACTTGGGCTCATGACTATGCAGTTGACCTGGACTCACTGCACCAGTACCTCTGCGAGGAGATGACCCTCACACAACAACATTACCAAGGACTGGCCAATGCCAAATGCATGCCAGCCCTGGACTTCAAGGTCAGTGACAAGGTGTATGTCAAGGCCAAATACTTCCAGTCAACCCAGCCTTCCAAGAAACTCTCAGAGAAGAACCTTGGACCATATCTGGTCATAGCTCAGGCTGGTACCCACTTGTTCACACTGCACCTGCTGGACTCAATGCATGCAGTCCATCTGGTCTTCCACATCTCCCAACTTGAGCTGGCCATCCCTAACACCATCCTGAACCAGACTCAACCACCACCCCCACCAGTCAAGGTTGATGGTGAATTAGAGTTTGAGGTATCTGAAATCCTCAACTCCAAGGTCAACTGGCATTGCTGGTGTTGGCTACAGTACCTAGTCTGGTGGACCAGCTGTGAAGGGACCAATGAAGAAACTACTTGGGTACTCACTACAGAGCTGGACAACACATCTGAACTCATACAGGAATTTCACTCCAGCTACTGTAGTAAACCTGGCCCATCCCAATGAGGACTGGCTTTGGCCAGCCTCAGTTCTCTTTTCTGTTCTCTCCCAGTATCTAGTTTCCTTTGTCCTTTTACTTACCTTGTTTGTTTCTTCTTCTTCTTTGTTCCTCTTACTTTACTGTATGAGACCAGACACTGGGCATGACATTTGCAGAAGAAGGGAAAAGAAAAAAGGTTCTACACTAAGGCCTACTCAGCCTTGGCCATGGCCTCATCCTCCCCTTCAGCCTCCTCTTCCTCACCTCCAGCCTGCAACCACTCTGCCTCCTTGTGCAGCTTGTCAGTGTTGAGCTCAGATGAGCCCAAGTCTGAGGGGGTGGCCAGCATCCCATACCCATATAATTCATTGATAATTGCCTCCAGGGTGTCAGTGATCTGGCCCAAGTTCACTATGGCAGTCTCCTGCAGGTTGCAGAGACTTGCCAGGTTATTGGCAATGAGCCCCATGGCCTCAATGAGGCACTTGAGCTTGTCTTCCAAGCCTGAGTATGCACCAGCCTCACTACTACTGACCCCAGCTTCATCACCCTTCATGGCCTCAGCCTTGCATTTATGCTTGGCCTCTCGTCTCTCTTCCTCCTCATGCACTCTCTTCTCAGCCTTGGCCTTCTCCCTCTCTGCCCTCTTGGCCTTGGCCCTCTCCCTCTCCACTCTCTTGGCCTCAAGCCAAGCCTGTTCTTCTTGCTGGGCTTGTTCAACTGCCTTTCACCTCTTCCTTTCTTTCAACTTGGCCTTCATCACTTCCTCCTCCTCATCAGTGTTGTACTGAATGGTGTCATCTGACACTTGGGTCCAGTCCACTATGACCTGGCCTTTGTTGTTGTTATCAGTCATGGAAATTGGTCTTGAGTTGGACATGATGGATGAAGCACAAAGGAAAGATGCAAAGGGCTTAGTGGGCCACAAGTACCAGTTTTTCAAACTCAGCCAAAGTTTGGACTCAGCCTACCACTCTCACAGGGGTCTCATGGGTTTGACCCCTAAGAGGGGGATACTGTCATAGTCATGTCTTGACCCCAGCCAGACTTGGCCTTGCATTCACTCAGTCTGGCCTTGGCCTCACCAATCCCTTATCCCCAGATGGTCTAGTGTGGTACACACTGCTTTGCATTGTGGGTCACTTTGGTTGAATTCTGCCTGGTCTTGTCCCCAGTTCACCCTGTCCTGGTCTCTGTTACCTTAGTCATACCTTACTAATACTTGTCTTACCAATCATCTTAGCAATCTTTGTGAGACTGGCATTACCAGTCTCTGTACTATAGCTACTTCTAGTATATAAGCTCTTAGATACTTGGCCTTTATCCCCTCAGTCTGAAATCAACTAAGTTACTCTGATAATCCTGCCTTGGCCTTGGACTCAGACTGAGACCCATGCAAGGGAATAGTGCTGTAACCTCAGTCACTAAGTCCAATCAATCCACCCTTCTGTATCTCCACTACATTTCTGACCCTGACCCCTCTCAGCCTCACACCCACTTTGGTCTCTGGTCTGGCCTCAACCTGGACACCATGAACTTGACACAAGTTCACCTCAAGCTCTTCCAAATGGCCTCCTTGGGGGCATGTCAGGCTGTGAGTGATCTGATGGCATGTTCATCCCAAGCTCTCCTGACTGGGCTCCTTTGCAATCTGCATACTGGTGGCATGTCAGTGTGTGAGTGATTTGATGGCATGTTCACCTCAAGCTCTCCTCAATGGCCTCCTTGGTGGCATGTCAGGTTGTGAGTGATCTGGTGGCATGTTCATCCTAAGCTCTCCTGATTGGGCTCCTTTACAATTTGTCCACTGGTGGCATATCAGGCTGTGAGTGATGTGGCATGTTCAGTTCAAGCTCTCCTGAATGGGCTCCCTTGCAATCTGTCCATTGGTGGCATTCCAGTGTGTGAGTGATTTGATGGTATGCTCAGCTAGGTTTTCCTGACTGGCCTTCTTTGCAATCTGGCCATTGGTGGCATGTCAGTTTGTGAGTGTGTCGCAAATTTCTTGGGCACATGATAAGAACCTTATAATACATGTTAAGGGTGGCTGTTCACACTTCCATTATAAGCCATGCCAATGCCACCCATGTGTCATTGAAAGATTGCCAAAAATGGGTATTTGTACATAATATTTTACACATTTGCACTATATCTTAGATAAAATCTCACATATTTGCTATAATCTAGCCAAACCTGACTATTATAATGGCAAGTGGTCCATTACATGCTGCTTACAATGGGGGCACGTGACAATGGACCAAATAAATTTGTGACATGAATTGATGGTGGACTCAGCTCAAGCTCTCCTGACTGAGCTCCTTTACAATCTGTCCATTGGTGGCATGTCAGGCTGTGAGTGATTTCATGGCTTGTTTAGCACAAGCTCTTCTGACTGGGCTCCTTGAATTCCATATGTTGGTTGCATAAAAGCCTGTGAGCGAATTCATAGCATATTTATCCCAAGTTTTCCTGACTGAGCTCCTTTGCAATCTGCATATTGGTGGCATGTCAGTGTGTGAGTGATTTGATGGCATGTTCAGCTCAAGCACTTCTGACTGTGCTCCTTTGCAATTTGTCCATTATGGCATGTCAGGCTGTGAGTGATTGAATGGCATGGTTATCCTCCTGACTGGGCTTCTTTGCAATTTGTCCATTGGTGGCATGTCAGTGTGTGAGTGATTTGATGGCATATTAAGCTGGCTCTCCACTGACTGAGCTTCTCTCATTGGTGGCATGGCAGGTTGTGAGTGATTTGATGGCATATTTAGCTGCATCTCTCTTGACAGGACTCCTTTGCAATCCATCCATTTGTGGCATGTTAGGGTGTGAGTGATATAATGGCATGTTCAGCTCAATGTCTTCTCCTGAATGGGCTCCTTTGCCATCTCTCCATTGGTGGCATATCAGGGTGTGAGTGATTTGATGGCATGTTCAGCTTGGTCTCTACTGATTGAGCTCTTCACATTGGTGGAATACCAGCTTGTGAGTGATTTGATGGCATGTTTAGCTGGATCTCTCCTGACTTGGCTCCTTTGCAATCTGTCCATTGGTGGCATGTCAGGCTGTGAGTTATTTGATGGTATGTTTGGCTCAAGCTCTTCTGACTGGGCTCCTTTGCAATCTGTCCATTGTGGCATGTTAGGCTGTGAGTGATCTAATGGCATGTTCAGCTCAAGCTTTCCTGACTGGGTTCCTTTGCAACTTGTCTTTTGGTGGCATGTCAGGGTGTGAGTGATTTGATGGCATGTTCAGCTCAAGCCCTCCTGACTGGGATCCTTTGCAATCTGTCCACTGGTGGCATGTTAGGCTGTGAGTGTTTAATGGCATGTTCAGCTCAAGCTCTCCTCAATGGGCTCATTTCCCATCTTTCCATTGGTGGCACAACAGGGTGTGAGTGATTTGATGGCATGTTCAGCTGGGTCTCTCCTGACTGAGCTCTTCACATTGGTGGCATGACAGCTTGTGAGTGATTTGATGGCTTGTTTTGCTGGAACTCTCCTGACTGTGCTACTCTGCAATCTGTCCATTGGTGGCATGTTAGGTTGTGAGTGTTTGATGGTGTGTTCAACTCCAGCTCTCCTGAATTGGCTCCTTTGACATTTGTCCATTGGTGGTACATCAGGGTGTGAGTGATTTGATGGTATATTTAGCTGGGCCTCTCCTGACTGAGCTATTCACATTGGTGGCATGAGAGCTTGTGAGTGATTTGATGGCTTGTTTAGCTGGCCCTCTCCTGACCTGGCTCCTTTGCATTCCATTTATTGGTGGCATGTCAGTGTGTGGGTGCTCCAATGGTACATTCAGCTCACACACTGCTGACTCAGCTCCTTTGCGATTTGTCCATTGGTGGCATGTCAGTGTGTGAGTGATATGATGGCATGTTCAGCTCAAGCTCTCCTGACTGGGCTACTTTGTGATCTCTCCATTGGGGGCATGTTAGGGTGCAAGTGATCTGATGCCATGTTTAGCTCAAGCTCTGCTGATTGGGTTCCTTTGCAATTTGTCCACTGGTGGCATGTTAGGCTGTGAGTGATTTGATCACAGTGTAGTTCTGCTCCTCTGAATAGGCTCCTTCCCACCTGTCATGTTGGCTGTATGACAGATTGTGAGTGATTTGATGGCATGTTCAGCTGGGTTTCTACTGACTGAGCTCTTCACATTGGTGGCATGATAACTTGTGAGTTTGATATGAACATATGGTCAACTTGATTCTGCTGACTGTAGTCATTTACACCTGGTTGTATGACAGGTTGTAAGTGATTTGATGTACTGTTGTCCAGGGTGGTTCTTCTGAATGCCCATACTTCTATCTTTCATGCTGGTGGTATGACAGGTGGTGAGTAGTTTCATGGCATGTTGAACAGGATCTCTGTTGACCTGGCTTACTTGGTTGATGGCATGACAGCATGTGAGTGGTTTGATGGAATGCTCACTTGCATGTTTGCTGATTGGACTTACCTGCAATCCTTACATTGATGCTGGGACAGAGTGTGGGTGATTGCAAAGTATGTTCTGGTCAATATCTGCTGAGTGGCCCACTTGCACTTTTCATGTTGGTGGAATGACAGCTTGTGTGTAATTTAATTCCACATTCAGTTGGATGTCTGCTGATATGTCCTGCATGGATCTTCACAATGCCTTCTCAGTGTGTGAGTGATTTGATGCTATGTTTTGCCAGACCTTTGCTAACTGAGTTCCTTTGCATTGTGGCATGACAGTTGATCAGTGACTTGACTCTGTATGTTTAGTTGGATGTCTGCTGATTGAATTTTTTTTTAGAAAGTAAGTGATTTGATGGCATGGTCAGCTGGATGTCTGCTGAAAGGCCTCACTTGCACTCTTCACAATGGTGGCATTGCAGTGTGTGAGTGATTTGATGGATTGTTTAGCTAGTTGTCTCCTGATTGACCTCACTTACACTCTTTTTATTGGTGGCATGATAGTCTGCGAGACATTGTACAGTATGGCCAGGTGGAGACCTGCTGACTGGACTCACTTGCACTCTTCATGGTGGTGCCATTGCAGCAGGTCAGTGATTTGATGGTTTGTTGGATGGCTGCTGACTGGGCTGACCTTTTTCCACATGGGCAGCATGACAGTGGGTGAGTGATTTAACCATATATTCAGTTGAATGTCTGCTGATTTGGCTTGCATTTGCACTTTACATGTTCATGGCATCACAGGGAGTGAGTGATTTGATGACATGTCCAACTGGATCTCTGCTGACTTGGCTCACTTGCATTCTTTACATTGGTGGCATGATAGTGTGTGAGGGATTTCCTGACATGTCCAGCTGGATATCTGCTGACTCAGTTCACATGCATGTTCCATGCTTGTGGCATTGTAGGGAGTGAGCAATTTTATGACAAATTCAGCTGCATTTCTGCTGACTTCACCTGCAATTTTCATCCTGGTGGCATAGCAGCTTGTGAGTGATTTGATGGCATGTTCCCCTGGATGTCTGCTCACTTGGCTCACTTGTCCTTTTAATGCTGGTGGTATGACAGGTTGTATGTGATGTGGCATGTTCAGCTGGATCCCTGCTCACTGGGCTCATTTTCACTCTATATTGGTCACATGCCAGGATGTGAGTAATGTCATGGCATGTCAAACTTGACATATGCTGAATGGGCCCATTTGCACTCTTCATGTTGGTGGCATCATGGTTTGTGAGTGATTTGATGGTATGTTTAGCTGGATCTCTGCTGACTTTGCTCACTTGATCTCTTCATGTTGGTGGCATGATGGCATGTGAGTGATTTGATAGCAGGTTCAACTGGATTTCTGCTTAATGTGCTCACTTGCATTCTGTATGCTGGTGGTCTGGCAGTTTGTGAGTAACATCTTCCACACACCCACACACACAATGATTGCTAGATGTTTTCTCACCTCTGCTCTTTGGCATGCTGGTGGCATGTCAGAAAGTGAATGACTTCATGTATGTTTTGCTGAATGTCTGCTGAATGGGCTTGCTACTGTTTGGTATGTTGGTGGCATCATAGAGGGTGAGTAATTATACATAATTCAATGGCATGTTGAGTTGGCTATCTGTTGACTGGGTTGACTGGCACTCATTATATTGGTGGCATGTCAGAATGTGAGCATTCAATGGCATGGTCATTAGGTGCTTGCTGATCTGGCTTTCTTGTGATGTTGATCTGGTGGCTTGACAGAATGTGAGTGATGGCATATTTATCTGAATGTCCACTGATTGGGCTCACTTGTGCTCTTCATATTGGTGGCATGACAGAAAGTGAGTGAAATGATGCATGTTCAGCTGGATGTCTGCTGATTGGACTCACTTGCACTCTTCATACTGGTGGTGTAACAGAATGTGCACAATTTCATGCATTGTTTTGCTGGTTTCTGCTGACTTGTCTCATTTGCAATGTTCACATTGGTCACATAACAGCAAGTGAGCATTCAATGGGAGATTAAGGTCCATTTTTTCTGACCAGAACATGTTTCCCTGTTGGTGTTGGGGGCATGATAGCATGTAAGTGATACCTTGATTTTTCAGCTGGAACTCTACTTAGCATTACTTTCATTAGCCAGATGTGAGTCAGTTCCATGGAACTGCAGATCCTTCCTAATCACTCCCATTTCCATTCTTGTTGCACTTTGCCAATCAGACTGTGTGTAAATCTGCCATGTTGACCTGGATGTCTTCTGATTTTTATGCCAATATGTATGGTAGTCTGTAAGTGCTATGTTTGTGATTTGCATCATTTGATTGCCATCACCCTTGGTGCATTGATGTGATATTTTTCCTGATAGGAGGTGAGCAATGTCACAGGAGGCAAAACTGTGCTCCCTTTATTGTCCTCCCTTACTGTGACTGATTCATGGTTCTGATACATCTGGTTCCCCCATCTCAGCTTGTAAGTATTGAATCAATCTTTCCCCATGTCTCATCAATAAATGTATCATTCCAGCTTGCATTTGGAGTGGACCCTAACACTGGCATTCATGATGTGCTGCAAGATTTCAGTTTCTTTGGGAGGTTCCTGACTGCCCAGTCCATAGCTAAGCATTCTATTGGTAATATTTTATTCAAAAACACCTACACCAACTTAATCACTTTCCCAGGATACTTGCTTATTGTGGAGTATTTTTACTTTCTAAAGCAAGATAGATATCATCATCAGGAGGCATTGTCATTGGCTGTGGAGAAATATAACAGCTTAAACATGCAGACTACCATTTCTCAAACTACCAATGTAGTTTTTCATGATCACAGTGGGGATATGGATGGTTTATGTGAGGCTATTATTAAAGTCATGTCAGAGAATTGCATTTGTATGTGGACATTTTCAGTGTTTAGAAAGTACTCATTCTGTGATTGTTTCAGCAAACAAACTGTAGGAGGAGCAAGGAGCCAAACAAGGGTTTTACATCCAGGATATTGCAAATATAGCAAAAGATATGGAATTTACATGGATTGAATTGTAACTGTTGCTATCACTCATTGTAGCCATGTAGACTGTGGACAGTCAAGCTTTAGGTTCAATACTGTTCAGGCCAGAATGTTCAAGAACAATGAATTTGAGGATGATGCTCCCACTCAATCAGTATCTGAAGTTTCTCTAATGACAAGAAGTCAGTTAGCCAACATGTCACAACCATCCTTCATTCTAGCATTCCCTGCACTTCTCTGCCTTCAAATCAGCATTTTGACAACAGTCTAATTTTTACTTGTTTAACCTTATTTATCTTAAGTTCTATTTTAAGTTCAATAAGCCACATTGTCCTAAGAGATGAACTAGTGACAATGCTGTGATCTAGAGTTGCTGTAACTTGGGCTTTTTATTGACTCCAAGCTGCAGCCATTATCAGCTCAAGCTGAGCCACTGGTAGCTGGCCCACAGCAAAAACCATGCACAGCCACAGATTTTCATGTGGCTTGAGCTTCTTTGAGCTTGCCTCTATTGCTGCACCTATGCTTCAGTGTTATTACATTCATGTCCATGTTGAAACATCTAGTGAGTGGATGTGTCATAACCATGTCTTGACTCTGGCTGGACTCAGCCTCACACCTACTCATCCCAACCTTGGACTTGTCTGGTCTAACCTCTAGTTGGTCTAGTGTGGATGACACTGCAAAGCAGTGTGCATTTGAGGTGCTAACTCAGTTGAGCCAACCCTGGCCTCATCCCCATCCTGCCTTCTTCTCTGTCCTGGTCCCCCAGTCTTTGTCATGTTCACTAGTACAGCCTGCTTATTCAGTCACATTACCAAACCTTACAAGACTGGCATTACTGGTCTCTGTACTATACTTCATCATTGGTATATAAACTTGTATCTACTTAGCCTGTATCCTCAGTCTGAAATCAACTAAGTCTCACCCTGAAATCTCTGTCTCTGTCTTGGTCTCAGACTGCATCCCATGCAAGGGAATAGCACTGCACTCTCAGTCACTAAGTCCAATTACACCAGCATGCAAAACTGTTGGCTCCTGGTTAACCATAGGCAGACGCAATTAGTGTATTCTATAATTGAGAATGCAGTTAAAAAGGGAATTCTGTCTGGTGGTTACAATGGACTCTGCTCACCAAATTTTGGTTGTTGCTGGTTGTTGCTGGTTGAAGTAGAATACAAGGTTTGCTCTGTGATGTTGGATGGGTGAGCTCGGCAAATAATATGTTTCAATGTAGCTGAGCCATAGGTTGAAGAATAGTTGGCCCACAGATTATTATGCCACTGCCTCAGGTTGTAATGCATGAATTTGTTGTCTATTCACTCATTTGGCTGCTGCTACAGATCACATATGAATGCATTATGGTATGAGGACCATGTGTCACACGACAAGCTGACAAACAGTGACAACTCTCAACTGGATGTCATGCCAAGCAGAGTACATGCTGGGGAGGAGATTGAGGATGCACTCTCCAACAGCTGTGATCACACATGTGGAGTTGGATGCTCAAACATTGGGTGATGTATAATGAAAGTGGGTGTAATGCTCAATGTAGACAACGTCCTTTAATCATATGGTACTAAAATGTATGGAGTGTTGTGCTATGGATGACAGGAGATTGAATAGGGTACAGTACAGATGTAAACCATCAAACCATTTCTTGAAGGAGATCCTCAGCAGCCCCAAGACCAGCTGAAGTGATGGGCCCAGTGAAAAACCTGTCATCTGTGTGCACATCT
Organism: Pisolithus orientalis; assembly: GCF_024613125.1. Lineage (NCBI taxonomy): Eukaryota > Fungi > Basidiomycota > Agaricomycetes > Boletales > Pisolithaceae > Pisolithus > Pisolithus orientalis. The sequence goes on along the minus strand of NW_026260794.1, from coordinate 831,909 downwards.
TCCATGAATGGGTTGTGAATGACATGGACCTTGTATCGATCTTTGTCCTTGGCAATTGTTTCTGAGATGTAGCTAGAGCATAGGCAGGTGTTAGCATGACTGCTGTGTGTATGATGGCTTGTATTCTCACCTGTTCCAGTTGGGTGTGGTCCATGAATTGCCCCATTGCTTTCTGTGTGCATCAAACCATTTTTCCACTTGCAACCAGAAATCCTCTCCCCTGGGGACACTGGCCACCATGCTTTCGCTTTTTCCTTTGAGGCTCTTGGGCAGAGTGGTGCCATGAGCCTGAGTCATCTTCCATTGGTGGTGAATTGTCCTCAACATCTTCCTCACAGTCAAGGAGCTCAGGATTTTCATAAGCAAAACGGTGCTAACACACAAAATTAATACAAAAATTGTAATTGGTATGTACCACTTACAAGTATAGCAAGTCAAGTGGTGCATGCTGGTGTGAGGCCCAAAGTGGGGCCACCAATTTTGTACTGCTGCACACTTTCAAACACAAAATCAGAGAGTGTGCATGTTCCATTTCCAATGACACTATCTCGCAGCTATGACAAATGAATCAATCAAGATGGAGTTGGAAACAGAAAATGAGACATACCAGCTCTCAGAATGAATTATGAATGCTTGAGCATTGCTGCTTGATATATGCCATTAGGATTTTCTCTCAGTGCTGGGTTACCATAGATATTTGTGAACCATAATTCTTTTTGGGATTGCTGGACCTTTGACTGGTGGAATTAGAGTGACTTAGAATCAGTATATATGGTTGTGAACCTCAACGTCAAAGTGGATTGTCATAAATGTGATCCAGCTAGCCTCAAAAATTATGTCTCCAGCAACAATACAGACATTAGCCTACAAGAAAGAAACGGATGAATGGCTGAATTTGTGTGCTAAATAAACTAACCTTCTGTTCAGTGTGATAGTGTAAATGTGTTTTCGAGTCAAATTTGCAGGTCTGTGAGAAGTTGTTGTGTGTTGCAGTGTGCATTGGTCATTGCCCAGTTTTCCTTGATTAAGCTGAAAATGGCTGCAAGTAAGTATGAACATGTAGCAATATCTGCTTTCTGGAGGCCATGCCCCATCTGCCAATGTATTAGTATTATGATTCTGTCAAAAAGAGTTACCTGCCTTTGCAAAGCCATGGAGGTTACACCATAGGTCCTGCTCGGAATCACCAAAACTAAACTGATTAGCGAGGGCATCAATAAAGCAAGCTGGGATGACATCTTCATCCAGAAGGGTGGGATCAATATTGGGATTGTTTTGAGCAGGGGGGAAGTGTGGGGTGGTGGATGGGGTATGGGTGAATGGGGTGGCAGATGGAGTAGGAAATGAATGACTACTAGACTGAGTAGATGGAGAGTTCCCAATATTAGAAAAATTGAAAGACATTGAGGGTCTTGGGTACAGTAGTAGAAATAAGTGGAGTGAGTCAACAGACTGGGGGAACCATGGAGGGCAGCTGAGTGAGTTTTTATGCACATTGGAACCGAGATAGGTGTCCACATGTTCATCCACATGTTTCCAACATGGACTGGTAGGATCATCAAAAGGCTGCACACAGGCATAACAAGACATGATGGTTTGCACACCACATCCAAGAATGAGGCCCCTGCACTGGTTTCACAAAGGTGTATCACAGTGCAACTCACAGTGATATGCTGACTAAGGAACACATGACCAGTAATATGAACAATACATCTATTAGACTTGGAGCATAATGGTAGCATCTACTATTTAATCAGCCTAATAGAATGCCCTGATGAGCTCGCCCAAGGTTGGGGGATATTGTTTGGGTATTGTGTAGATTTTTTATTGTCTATCTCATGAGCACAACCCTCCATAATTGCATGATCTGTGCTGAGTGGAGTTAGGGGTTCACAAACTAGGGGCAGAATGTGCTTGGCATCACGCATTTTTGCAGTGTTTAGCACAAAATCATTTGGGTTTCCCTTGTGAACAATACTGGGGGAGGTATTGGATGTTCCCTGGTGAGCTGCAGCACAATTGTGGATATCACAACAATGCTGAAGGTTGACTGAGCACAGTAACTGCTACTTGAACTAAGTATCATGAATGGATAAATGTAGTAAACTTACCTCAATGGGGAGAAGTATATTGGTATCATCATACTGCACCAATGGCATCTGATAAGGTCTGGTGGACCCCTGTATTTTTCCTGACTGAAGAAAAATGGCATCTGGGGAAGATGTCATCTCTGCAGTTGACCCTCACCTTTGAATAATCTCCTTCACCTGTGCAACCAGAGGTTGCTGACCATTCTGTTGGTGAATGAGAACCCATTGGCCTGGAATGCATCTGTCCCCATTCATCAAGATCATAGACCTGCATGTATGAAAATTATTGTCATGGAGTATTTCCTGGGAAAGGGAAGAGAGAGCTGTGGGGAATTGTTGGCCAGTCCTGGTTTCATGGTATGGATGCCAGGGCAGGTTGTCCTTTACACAAGATCCTGGCTTTGACAGAGAGGAGCTATCCATACCCAGATAATCTGTGATAATATTGGGTTTACTAACAAGTGTCAGCAGGGCTGTGCCTGCAGGCCACCAAACTCCAGCATCTCCAGCATTCAGGGCATCCAGAGGTGGCTTCTCAATCAGCTTCTTTATTTGAACTCCAAGGTTGGGGTGATTTGCATGGATGTGTAATGGAGCACCACTGAGAATGTGACAAATGTGGTTTCCATGAGCAAATGCCTTTGCAATGTCATGTGATGGAGATTGTCGGTTTGAGTGAACACTTTTGGCACAGATGACTGCATTGAATGACTCAAATCCTTCAGTGTCAAACAAGGCAGCAGGACCAAAATGATGGATATGCTCTGGAAGGTGGAGCAATATATGAAATTTGGGTTTGTTGAACCAGTGAGGTGTCCAGCATGCAGTGCGAGCAAGAAATTCTTGAATTGCAATTTCAAGTTGTGTCTGGTACATGAAATAAGTCTTAAACAAAAGGGGAAGTTCTATTCACTTACCAAGTGAGCATCAACATCTTCAATTTCTGGTTTCCAAATGAGGGGGATCATTTTTGATAATGCTACCCAAGCCTCATAGCATTCTTGTGGAACAAGTCCATGGAGAACAAATGGTGCAGCCTGTGCTATTGCATGAAAGTCATGGCCCACCAATGATCCAGCATACTGGACAAGGGTGTGACCAGACAGGGGTGGTATCCCTAGCCCTGTTGTATCAAATGAAGACAGGCAAGCTTCAAGAAGTTCATGCTTTATTTTGTTCTTGCCAACCCTGATGTTCACCACATCTCTCTAGAAATACTTGACAAATCCTAAAAGAACAGTGTGCAGCACCTCCACAGGAGTGTCTGCATGAGGATTAAGTCCTATGGGGTTGTGAGGATTTTTTTCTTTGTGTCACATATCAAGCCATTCACCTTTGATGCACCACACTGGGCTATACACATTCTCAGGAAGTCCCTTGATGAACACATCCAGTGCCTCCTGCTTTGAACTGCTTCCATGCTGCCTCTTACATGATGCTGCCATCCCATTGATAAAGTATTCAAGATATGTGTCTTTCAATCCAGTTGATGTCATCTTCTCCTTGATTTTGGTTTGATTCCCTATGGTAGATGCCATTGTAAACATTGATTTGAGCTCAATTATTGACTGCTCTCACTGGTGAGGTTCACCAATCTTGGTTAAAATTTTAAGTAGTTGCCTAGACAGTCATATGTGCCCATACCTTCAGAAATCACTTAATTTGAGAAACTATACCACTCATTGTCTCTTTCCCTTTTCCCTTCTTTCTACCACTAACTGACTCCCCCCCTGCACTCCTGACTGACCTCTGACCATCACTCTGTCCTCCATCACTCTGCTCCAGTGTTTCATCATTAGCATTTGTGTCCAAGTCTTGAGTGTCATGGCCTTTGACATTGCAAACATGACAGAAGTATTTTCCTGTCAACCCTACATGACAGGCAAGCTCACTTTGCATTGGATTGTCCCCCAACAGGGCTAAGACAGAGGGAATCATTAACACTTGCTCCTTGTGTACACAATCCCATGCCCATACACCTGTCTCTTGAGCAGCCCTAGAAAATATGTATAAATCAGAGTGAATACCAAAAATAACATAAACTTACTCAAGCTGATTTACAAAACCATCCAACATTTCAAGGGGTGGTGCAACATTAGATGTGCATAGGAAGTGAACATTGTATTCCTGATGCACTGCAGCATGTGGCAAGCCAGCTGGTGTGAACAGGAATGAATGGTGCTTGTTCCAACATTTTGATACATTCCTTAAAGTATCATCACAGTAAAGCCAGATTGGAAAACCATAGACATAAGCTCCATTTGCAAGCACACACCAATGATTTCCCTCATGTGGGTTTGTGAGTGTCCATGGTTCCAACAACAGTCCAGCCTGATGACTATTTTCAATTCCTAGTTGTTTTGAGTAGGACAAATGTAGTAGTAAAAGAAACATGCCTAAGATATTGTGTGCAGGAGGGAGAACAGATGTTGATTGACTGATATTCCAATTCTTGAATGATACCAGTAAGTTTCTTTCTGAGATTTCAATCTCTGTGTGCCCCTCAACTATCCAACCACTTCCTGTGTCATTAACAACAGCACAAAGAGACCATGCCTTGGCAAAAAAAAGCCTTCCACATTTAAACCACCTTATAGGCATGCAAACCTGCCCATTTGACAAAAGGGCTGGCTCAAATATGAAAAAATCTTGACCATGAAGGTGAATCATAGGAGTCAGCTGTGTTGGATCCATTTCTTTTAACCACCTTCTGGCCTGGTATGCCTCATTCAACTGTCCTCCTGAATTTTCTGGGTAGAAGTGAAGTTGTGGTCGAATATGTGGGTTAGCCATCTCCTATATTATCATAATCAGTATTTGTCAGTTGTGGCAATGAACCACCAACCTGCCTGATAATGTCTGAAAATGAATTCATATAATATTGGTGCCCAAAAGCACCAGTGAAAGGCAAAGTTTCAATACCACAGATTTTTTGAAGGCCATCTTCAAGAGTCTTCATTGTTCTAACAGATGGTACATCTTGAATGACATTGATGTGTAGTAGCCACATCAAGAGATCAAGTTGATGCTGTGAGAAGACAGAGCGAGGGATGTGCATCAAGATATCTATTGTACAAGACTGGAGTATTATTAGTGAATGTCAGTCCTCTCTGTTAATAGCTGCATACCAATTTGTTTGGCCATGGAAACCACTCATTTCCCTCAGAAGTAGTCATCCATCCATCAGATTTCATTCCAGTATCCCCTTCTAAAATTCAGGTCAAAAATCACAAATTTGACATTAGCAGTAGTAACCCATACCATTTCCAGTCCCCATAAACATATTCACCTCTGATTCACTATCCAGTGTCTCCCCATCTTGCTCCCCTGGTCCCTCTTCATCTGATAATTTATCCTCATCAAGTAAGCTAGAAAGAGCTGCTGCAATTTGGGCATGGCTCTTCTCAAGAAGAGACCCCTGAAACTGAACCCCCCCCTCACCAAAGTCTGCACCAATGTATTCCCCAAAGCCATCCTCCACATTAGGGACAGATATCTCCTCAAGAATAAGGCCAATACCATGCATGGATTGATCATGGGTACTGGGGAACTTTTCACCATCACCTGGTACACAGCCCCCTGCATCAAAAGCTCCCTGGTGCTTAGAACAATGATACTGAACAGAGCTCAAATGTGTCTGTGTTTTTTCATGCCTCCTTGCATGGTCTCTTGAGTGGACTTTGTTGTCCCAGCATGCCAAGCATGTCCATCCATTTTTTCCAACTTGCCTCCACCCTTTGAAAAGAATTCAGCACAAAAATACAGGGGACACTGTGATGACCTACATTCTGCTGTCTCAGCACTAGGAAATGAGTGTTCAACCATCAATAATACTTCCCCTGGAACACTCAAGATCAAGTGACTGCTGATGACCTGAGAGTCAGATCTACAGTAGATAAGCTTGCTTACTGTCCCACAATGAATGTCAATGGTTACTGTGGGGTAGGCAGTATGGCTGTGACTGAATGTATTAGGCACAAGTAATTGACAATCAGCAGTAATTGTATACACACTTAAGTGTAGGTAGGTGCCAATAATATTGTGATCAGGAGGGGCCTGTCAAGTTGTTGTGGGCCCAGAGATGTAGTAATCATGATAAGCGATGCTTACCCAATCTACGGTACACAGATCCTGGTGCCAAAGCCCAATAGGTGTATGCACCGATGTTTGTCAGCTGTCTTGCAGGATATACTGTGGATGATGTCTGGATGACCACTGGATGAATGTCAGATAATGCAGGTTCAATCTCCAAGTCAAAAAGTAGATTAGATGTACATATGCACCACTGATATACACAAGGGTGTTTGGCAACCTCCTCGCTGGATGCAGCCTGGGTGATGTGCAGATGATTGCTGGACGAAATCCAGACAGTGCAGGTTTGATCTCCAAGTTGAACAGTGGATGGGATGTACACACTATCTGTGTGAGACAGTGTGACGTATGTAGGTCACTATCAGTATTAGGATACTCCATCTGGGAGGCTGTACCTGGGTTGTCCAGGATTCAAACCCAGGGTGAACTTGATTTTCTTCATCGGACATCTATCAGCTTGTGCTATCAAGTTACGCCTATCATGCTAAATACAAGTCCTAGTACTATGCTCATGCCAGTCATGGCAATCCAGTAGCTACAAGAGCGTTTGATTCACATTTATCTGACTTTGAAATCACAGTTAAAAGGGGTGGGTTCAACCTGTGGCCATCCAACTTGCATTGCTGTGTAGTCCACCCTCTGTCCCCTGTTACCCTCTGTACTCTGATGCCCCTCAGTCTCATGATACTACCAGTCTCCAGCCCAGTCTTGACCCCAGAATCTCAGACTTGACAGTATTTCAGACCCCAACTTGTGTGGGTCTAAACTATAATGGCTACTAGAACTCATATACAACCTCCATGTGGCTGTACTACCACTAACCCCTGAATCTGCCTCAGCCAGTGGAACTCATTGAGAAGCTGTTCTAGCTGCCTTGGGCACTGCTAGGCACTCTCCTGAGTCCATTAGCTGATTCAAGAGCTTCTCAGCTTGTACTTCCAACACTCCTACACCATGTCACCCAGTCACCCCCATCCCCAAGGATGATGGGCCAGATGATGAAGACAACAACCCCAGGGGTAATGACCCCAATGATGATGGTCCCAGTGATGATAACCCAGACAACAATGATCTGGATGATGATGAGCCAGACTACCCTGAACCAGATGTTGAGCCCAGGATCACAATGCTCAACAGTTTAGCCAAAGCCATTGAGCTGTTAGCCAGAATGCCTGCACTGGTTCTGAATCCTCCAGCAGAACCAAGCTCTGTGAGCCAGACATGTTTGATGGTACTGACTCCAAGGAGCCTTGTGCTTTTCTTATCCAGTGTGAGCTTAATTTCCAAGACCAGTCCTGGGCCTTCAAAACTGACTGTGCTAAAGTAACCTTCACAAAGTCTTACTTGAAGGGAATTGCCCCCAAGTGGTTCAAGCTGGACATGCTTGGGGTTGAGGACCAATGACCAGCCCTTTTGGATGGACTCATGGAAAGAGTTCATCCTAGAGCTACAAACAACCTTCAGCCCCCACAACCTCATTGCTGATGCAGAGAGTCAGCTCAACCACCTGCAAATGAAGGATAGTCAGCACATCAACATGTATGTATGTAGTTGACTTCAACCAGTGTCACATACCAAAGGTGTTTGGTGACATGGACATGGATATTGCTGATGAATGGAGATGAAAGACTAGAGCCCTAATGCATAGAAAGACAGCCAGGAATGTTGGCAGTCATCCTTTGCACATGAATGAGTTGTCAGTGGCAAGGAAAAGAGAAGGAAGTGAGCCAAGCACCCATAAAAGTTCTTAACACCTGTGTATGGCATTCTGGTTTTTGACATATCTCCCCCATTTCTGCAGATACTGATGCCATTCCCACACTTGCTTATAGTGCTCAGCCATGTGATCATACCTTCCAAAATTGGGAAGGATCCTCACACTCCACATGTTTCTACAGTGCTCCCTCCAACAGATGCTCATGTTGCTAGTTCTTCTGATATGGCTGCCTCCACATCAGTCATTTCACTTGTCCCCTTTGCTAGGGACCATGGCTATGTATATTTACCAGGAGTTCCTACTAGCTTCCATCCTGAAGCATCCTGGTACATCCCATCCTTGTCTGCCCCCTCTCAGCCCATCCAGCTTGGACAGTGCATTCTCTTTGTCAGTATGACCTCTAGGAGGATGTTCTTTGGTTGCCTCATTTGGTTAGCAAGGTCTTATGTGGTTGTTTCAGTCTCTCCAGTCCAAGCAGCATACAGATCCTTCCTCCCTGCTCCTTGCAACATCTTCATACCAGTCTCATCCATCATTCTTCCAAAATTGTGACAGCTACAGTATAACATACTGTTCTCCACTCTCCCTGATTGCATCCATGATGAGTATGACACATTTTGCCTTCTTGTTGCAAGATACAGCAGAAGACACTCCCCCTTCATCCTCTCTTCCAACAGGATCTCATTCATGAAGTTTTTATTTGCTTCACTGAGAGTACAGTTGTGGGGAGGGGGGGGGAAATGTGACCCCCTATGCTCCAGTCACCACCACAGACTCCCAAAGCTTGATCCCTTTGAAACCTGACACCTGCCATCTGTTGAGGTTGCACAACACCCCTGACTTCCTCTTAGGGCAGAGTAGGAGTGGGTTGGGCTGCAGAGTACAGTGGTCAAAGTCCAAAGTGAATCTGACCACTGGGTGGCAAGATATTCAACAAACAGTGAGTGGAGGGGCACAGCAGAAAGTTTCAGAGGTAGAGGTCAGAGTCAGAGGTCAGAGGTCAGATGAGAGGGCATTGGGTTCAGCTAGTGTGCTGCCCCCTTGTGTGAGCTCAGCCCTTGTATTTCAGAGGTAGAGCAGACTTAGAGGAGTGGAGATGAAACTCCAGAGGGAACTCAGAGGGAGTCAGAAGTGGGGACTTTATTGTTGATATTCACACTGATTACATCAGAGTACTATGTGGCCTTATATATGATGTAGGTCAAGGGCAGGGCAGTGTAGAATGCAAGCCAATAAACATATAACAGGTTAGCAGTACCTCTGACACAAGTGATAGAGCATAGGGATGATGGGGACCTTTACTGAAACAAGGGAACTACTACAATGAAGGAGAGAGGGTAAATACTGAAGGAGTGGAAGAACAGAGAAAAACTGACACAAGGGCAGAACCCTATCTGGGATGCAGGGTTGCAAGTCTGACATCCTGACAAGCTGACCAAGGTCTTGGAGGAGGCACAGGTGAAGGTCTGGCCTTCATGTGACTGGCCTGAGAGTGAAGGTGGGTGGAGTTGGTTAGAATGCAGACAGGGGACCATGGAGAGGTGCAGAGATGTGTCAAGAGGGTCAGAGGAGTGCAGGAATGCATTGGAAGAGGGCAGAGTAGATGTTAGGGGCTTATGCCAGTGTTATGGTCATGACACCATCCCATTATGGATGTGCTATAGCTATATCAGCATCAGATCAGTGCTGCCTCTCTGTCATCCCACCTTGGCCTAGAAGTGATTCCTTTGAGATGTGACATGCACAGCCTCCTAATGCAATTCTAGTGCACCTACTCAGTTTCTGACTGCTTGACTCACCTATTGCCAATACTTACCAATCTTTTGACTTTGCTTACTGATTCTTTGCTTTTTGGCTTATTTATCTTTACCAATACTCACCAATGCTTTCTAAGTTGATTACCCACTGCTTACATCCCTTACTTATCAGTTACCAATCACTTACCAAGTGTTTGCACCCTGTTTTCTATAGGCAATGCCCCTGTACTGTATATAAATCACTGTATTGAGATGGCTGAAAATAGTGTTGCTGCAGCTCAGGGAGCTGTGCTAAGCTAAGGGCCATACCACATCTATATTATTAAGTATTAAAATAATTATTGTGGAATTGGTATGTGGCAACACAAGGCTACATCTGGTAAAAGTTGTCATAGTGACTAAGCTGCTTGTTGTTGAGCAGCTCAGCCTTTGGAGCTGAGCTGCAGCAACACTAGCTGAAAAGGGAAGAAGACATCAGAGGGTCCCTCTTGCTTGCATTTCATTGTCTCTCAAGCAATTCATTCATCAGCTTTGATAGTTGAGTATTTATTAAGGGATCTAACTATTGTCTGCTTTGCTTATCATTGTCCATCATCAATATATTTTGCACCAAGTCTGTCCTGAGCTCAGAATAGCTCAGGATTTTGAATTAAGTCATCATCCATCCTTCTGTAGGCTGATAGCAGTCCACCCCATTGCTTCCTCTTGCATTCTTGCTCCCTCTTTGTCAGGAGCACTCCCAACCCTCAGCCCTTGTATTTCAGAGGTAGAGACCAGACAGACAGTCAGAGGTAACTCTGACAGACAGAAGATGGAGAGAGAAGGAATAGGAACTAAGTCGATATTTGTACTGAAGAACAGCAGAGTACAGTACATGCTTTTATACTACTATGGAGGTACAGTAACTGGAATCAGAACTGACATATGGAGACTTGTAAATTTTCAAGTAAAAACATCCTAGACAACAAATGAAGGGCAGACAGAAAACATACAATGGGTAACATAGAAAAAACCAAAAAGGAAACAGTCCAGGCACCAGACCATGCAGTGTGCATGCTGTGGAGTACCTGACTGCTTGCTATCAAGGAGAAGTTTGAATTGAGGTCACATGACCCCTCAGAGAATGGTCCACATGGTCCAATGGTAGACCAGTACAAGTCCAACAGCAGTTGGAGCAGAGAAGGTTCATAACTGACAGAGGCAGAGTTGGTGCTGAATGAGTGAATGACTGGCAGAGAAGGGTGCAGAGTGAGTGAGGACTTAGGATAAATGCACAGTCATGACAGTGCCCCCCCCCCCCCCCCCCTTAGGGCCTGAACCCCTGAAGGCCACATGTATGGGACAAGATCAACATGAGTTGATCATTTTGAAATTGTTTGATTCCTTGAGGACAACAGTTTAGCCATGGTAGAGCTCCATTGGAGTTTGAAGAACCACTTAAAAACATGTGTAGGGCACAGAACCTTCATACTTTCTCCCTCCATCATCATGTCCTTGCAACACAAGAACACAACCCCCCAGTCAACCCCAGGCCACTCCTGCAACTACTCCCAAGTCATGGATGATGCATTGGTCATCCTCACCAATGACTCAACCAACACTGAGCAAGAGAAGAACATGGAGAAGGCTCATTGGTGGGAGGAGGTGGAGCAGAAAGAGGGAGCATGAGGCAGAGCATAATGTCAGAAAATCTGTATATTAGTTTCAATGCATCACAAGCGATTGCAATGCCTGCAATCAAATGCATAATTAAAATGGCATTGCAATACTAAAGTTTTCTACATAATCAGACTTACAATAGGCATTGCTATGGCATAGCAAGGTAATATTTGGGGGTCAATAGTACAAACATAGTGCCATCACCCCTACATTGCAATGCAATTATAATGTAATTATAATGATTGTTATGATAGCCTTGTCATGTGACAAACATCCAGACCCTGGGCACTGCCATCCTACCATAATTAGACTTGCAATGAATTGCAACAAGAGCTGAGGATCACAATACACTTTGGACTAAGGCAACAAAAATTTTATATTATATTACCTTTTGTAATCTTATCTTATCACCTGACCACAATTCTATTCTATTCTGATTTTGATTTTGATCTATCTATCTTATCTTTGTCTACTACATGCTATACTATGAGTATCACCTTACATGGAAATCTTTACTAATACAACCCATCCCCAGGCCTAGCTAGTGAGTATTACTAAGTATTTTTTATTGCTCTCATCAGGATTTGAACCCAAGGACTCGGTGTTAGCTAGTCTAGTGCCAACTAGTAGTGAGACTTACTTTAGCATGTGTTACCATTAGTCCACATGACCAATCTTTCTATACAAGTGTCAACACCTCTTAAGGAGCTTTTCAAGACTTAGACAAAATTTTCGAAATTGCATACAAGAGTATTACAATACACATGCCTACAACTAACAGTAATGACAATTAGTAGCTACTTTGCCTGTCTACCTCTACTGTGATAGTCCACTAGACTTATTCCATGCTGTAGTACCAGTACTGGATTCCACATTATTGCTATTGGCAGTAGCTGAGTTGGTGGAATTGCCCATGCCAGGAGTGGGTGTGGATGTCGCATTGATGTGAACATTCACATTGGCAATTGAGACTGAATCCAGAGTGGACAGACCAGAGCTACTTTTGTGAATGTTGGAATCAGCAGCAGCTACCTCATCTGTATCATTGTCTGACAATGCAGTGGCATCCATTGCTGCCATGGCAGCATTGATCTCCACAGACAGGTCCTCCATCACACCAGTCTTGGACTTGGTAGCCCCATTGGGATTCCCAAACATGAAGTGATTCATCTCTGTGACAATGTTCTGGATGTGATGACCCATCCACTTAGGATTTCAGGGGCTAGGAACAGATGGAACATGAAAGAGCAGGCTGCTGCAGAATTGGGGTGCAGGGAAGTGGCACAATGGAGGCCACTAGTGAGTGCAGGATGGTGATGTGAATGACAGTGCATGTGGAGTCAATGAGGTACTGCTTAAACTGGTTAGAACCCAGGGTTAGCATGATGACCTAGATAACTTAGCTTGCTGGTCATGGATCAATTTGATTTTCTGGTTGAACACCTTCTTGGGATTGTACCCATGGAACAATTCAGGGAATCTACATTTCAAGTTTGACAATAGATCACAGGGAAAGGAGAGATATGCACCAATTAGACAGACACCAGCATGACTGAGAATCTCCTTCTCATACTGGTTTCTAATGTCCTTGTCAGCCACAGGCTCTCCTGTCTTGGCATCTACCCAACCAACATGTAGAGTACTGTCTTTGAGGTGGCTGTCAAAGTGCTTAATAGAGCCCATGATCTGTGCCATGTCAATGCAACCTTCAATAGTGAATTCTCCATGAGCTTCCATCTCCCACTGAGTCTGTGAACTATGCCATGGGCTGACTTTGGCAAACCCAGTCATGATGATGACTTTTTCCAAGTTGATGATACTGCATGATTTGCTGAGTTCCTCAAAGGCAGAAGCAGGTTTGAGAGTAGGGAGATCGAACTTGAAGTTAGCACAAGGTACAACATTGACATTCTGGAGTGCATGTTCCCCCTCAGCACCATTGATGACCTTGAAGTCAAGTGCATTGTCATGAGCGATGGCACAGCAAAGTTCACTCTTCTTATTCAGGTCCATCTGAATGTGAGTAGTGATGTCAGCAAGGTCCAGGAGACAATCTATTCCACCATTCAGATCTGCCCAGATGGGTTCCACTTGTGTGATGCTAAAGAGCAGTGGGTGCAGGATGTTGAATGCCATCTTTTTTGTGGAGAAGGTGTGCACACTGTAAACTTCAACTTCCCAAGTGACTATATTGGTGGCATCCATCAAACCCATACTGCAGGTCCATCTAAGATGGGAGTTAGTTGTAGGTGCCAAGCTGGGTTTAATGAGATATGCACCCAATCACAGCACCAGCCAGGCATAGATATTCACCCCTGCTTTCAGAGTTCCAGCAGTTGAACAAGGTTTCAAGTGAGATCTTGGACTCTGAGTACAGGTCATCATTACCAAAGAGACTGTGGTTTGGTGACAATGGCAAAATAACCTGGGTAGGCTGAGTAACGAACTGACCAGATGCTTTTTTGGTCTTGACAGCACCCAAGATCCACAGCAAGTTGACAAGCATAATAATACAGTGAGCAAGCTCCAATTTGTTGTCCAAGCCATCAATCTTGTGCCCATTCTCTGGAACAGTGGCAAATGGAAGGATGTAGTTGAGATCCATGCCAAGAGTAGCATAGATATAGTCAATGAGTGCCTTGACATCCTGCTTGGACCCCTGATTGAAGGGCTTGACAGTGAGTGCTGAACCCTGGGCACTGAACCTTCAGTAAATGTCTTGGTAATACTCCACAGTGGAGCAACTGTAGTGGGAAGTGGTGATAACAACATGGGCACTGCCAGAAAGGAGGCCCTTTAAGATCTCAACACCAATGGAACCTTTGCTAACACCAGTAAGGAGAGTGTTCTTGTCCTTGAAAGTCATTCCAGGCATGGCAATTTAATGAAGAATGGCATCTTGTCAGCAGGTATGGATGTGATTAGAGACCTGAGGTTGAAGAAACTGAGAGGAAGAATGATGGTCATGATGATGTTGATGGGGCTGGTCAGGGCCCCTTCTCAGTGAATGGACAACACCTTCATACAGAGCCTTGATATGGCTCTTCTGGTCCTGGCTGATTCTGGGTTATGAGTTGATGACTGTCCAGAGTTTGAAGACATCTTATTGAACCTTTTGAATATTCATGGTAGAGATCATGTCACCGCTGGTCATTTCTTCCACATATGCTTTCATTCTGTGAACATTCACATGAACAACCTCAGAGTAGTGCATACTTGCAAATCTCTGTGGTTCAAAGATGAAAAGATATTATTAGCAGTAAGGTAATAAATGAACCAAAGCAAGGAGGTGACTATGGTCAAGGGAAAATAACCTTGTATGCCATATGGATCTATGAAGTAATGAAAATGTTGTTATTTTGTGGGCTAGACAACTTGTTGATCCTCAATACACTGATGATCAGAAGGGGGACTTGTCAGTTTCAAATGAAAGGGTTTCAGAAGGATGATGTATGAATAGACCATTTCAGAGGTGCCCTGTAGCTTTGTGCATCATTTGCACATGAAGGAACATGTCAGTGTCAATTGTGTCAACAATGGGATACTCGCCTGATCTTGTATGATCTGGATATAGAAGGGCACCACAAATGATTGAGTGGACTGAAATAATTTCAGATGGTCTGTGTGGTTGTGCACATACCCTCCAGAAGTTGAGGTGGTTGTCCTTCCAGAGCCATTGCCCAATCATCCAGGTGTCATATGGCTGTAGCAAGGCCAAAGGGAAGGTTTCTTCACCAATGACACACTTGAACAAAAGTATGAGTCACCCAAATATGTCTTTCTCCTGAGTCTTGACAAGCACACAGTCATAACAAGGATGTCTGTGGAAGTTAGGATGGCAATGTAGATAATCCATGTACCAACACCAATCATTAGCAGACTTGAAGTTCACTTTGATGAAGTGAAGTGATATTCCACAATCTTTGGTGAATATTAGAGATACCAGAAACTGAACAAAAATGACATTTCATCTTACCTTGTCATTCCTTTGGAATGGAATGGGCTTCCCTATAATGTTGAACTATTTATTGAGGAATTCACTGAGCTTTCCATGGAATTGATTGAATACATTGTCAGTAACACTCTTCTTCTCAATGTCCTCAATTGTTAATGGTTCTTTCATTTCACTACCAAACTTGACATGGAAAAACTCCTCCTCAGGTTCATCAGTAATGGCTTCAAGGTTATCCAGATTTGTCAGTTTTCCAGTCAACCTGTAAGCATTGTATTCTGTAATTCTGCAATGAATATGTTCAAGAACCAGTCTGAGATGATTGATGTTGAGAATCTACAGAAGTTTAAGCACACCAAATACTAACAAACAATTCAGGACTTACTTGCTGAGCAATGTCCCTGAAGTTTGTTTGTTTTTGATAAGCTTCCTTCAAGGGGTCATGCATTTTCTCATTTGGCTTTGTGTTGAAATTGCAGGTGACACCCTTGGCTTTGATGTCCTTGAACACATGCATATGGGTATGGTTCTTTGGAAAGTTCCAGTTTTCCCTGTATGTTGCATCTTCTCCACATATTTCTGGTCTGGAAACAGTGAGGGAGAGCTACAACATTGAAAGTGGAGCTGACCTGAATCAATGAATTGAAAGTATCAAGCACCTCCTGCCCAGTGGCAAGTGTGTGTGTTGTATGTAATTTGAGTGTGGTATATATATCAAACTTGATGTAAGCATGCAGACAGCATAACAGGAGGTAACTCTCTTTTTCCATCTCATGGGGGAAGATGTCATGACAGGCAAATACAAATATCTGTTCAGGAAATGTCAGTGAAATCAGAGCTTGGTAAGAGACTTACAATACCTTGGATAGGTCCTCAAACTTTTGACCATCTGTGTATGAAACTGAAAGCACTTCCTCAAAATGATTGAGACTGCACCAACAAGGCATCACATTGAGACTAGTAAATTATCAGCACAACTGCTTCATGCAACAAGATAGATGTACTTCTGTTCAACTTTTCCCATTGTCTCAAGAATCCTCAAAAGTTCTCCCCACAAATGATCACCACATTTTCCTGCACAGTTGGCACAGAGGCTATCCCAACACAATGCTTGATAAACATCCATGTTCCTGACCTCCTGGAAGGCACTCTAGAGGTGATCAGAGCTAGAGGGAAGGTAACAGCATGAGCCACTTACATCTACATCATGTAGTCCCTGTTTCACCAGAATTTGTTCCTTGTTGTCTGCTTGGGTCTGTGAGCAGTGCTTCCTGTAATGTCTTGAAAATGTTCTTGCTGGTATGACATTCACAGTCCTCAGGGAATTTTGATATCTCATCATGATGGATAAGGCAAATGGGGCAAGGGTAATTTGACATCACACCATGTATGAGTGCCATGACCACTCTGAGTGACAAGGATTGTCAGCCTGCATTTTTGATATTTTGGGCAGCATCCACTTACTGCTCTTCATAATCAGCTGAAAGAATTAGTACAGTAGGAAAAAGTCGGCATGCAATGCCATCCCAACACCTTACCCAATGACCAATTTTCAAGTACTCCAATATTGTATCTAGTATCTTCTTGAATGTTTCATGCCAAATGTGATTCTTGAAGTTGGCAAACAATTTCTTTCCAGAGTACTTCTTGTCTTCCTTCACCTATTAGAAGTGCAATACAGAAAATCAGCCAGTGTACTCAATGCTGTCAACAAAGGAACTTACAATCAGGAACCACCCAACTACATGACCACCACCTAAACCTTCACCATTATGGATCCAAGTAGGTAGATTTGCAATCTGTGCAACAACTGGATACCCTTTTTGTTGACCAAACAATGACAACTTGGCTTTATCAGAATATAAAACAAATGCCAGAACTTTGTCATCTGAAGGTAGAGCACTCTGAAAAAAAATTGTCAAAGTTGCATGCAAAGACTACTAATGACATACTTCTGCATCCCAAGATTCATTAGCTGTCCATGGCTCATTGATGAAATGAACAAATGAAGCACCATCAAACTTGGATAGGCGCTGAGCATTGAATACAAAATATGGGCCCACACCTGAATCCTTCAAGAGATCACAGGCCCAATCCCACAACAAACAATAATACATCTAAAACTCCATCATCTCACCTCCAAATGGTGCACTTATTATTGTTGTCTGAAACTGGGCTAGGATGTAAGTAGTGTTATGCTGATGACTCATATCACATCACAAATTGAATGTGATTGCACAAGCATGTGACTGTGTGAGAGGTGATGTGTATTTTAACTTCACTAGGCAACAGGACACTAGTCTTGAACAACCAAAGTCATACTGTTGAGTCCTTTGGGTACAGGAGCAGAGCTAAGGGTGGTTGCAAAGTAGATTTTGAATGAGGGAGTGGTACAATACATGTGGGTTTATATACATATGTAGGGTACCTGCAAACCAAACATTTGAAAATGTTTATACATACACCCAATCTCCCTATTAGGGCTTTGTTGAGTCACAGTGAAACATGCTCAGCATGTTTGCATGTACACCTGAGTCTGCAGAGTGGAGGGAAACAGAGGTGAACATATGACAAAGGAGGGGTAACTGCATATATGATGTATAGGGGTACACATGTCATGTGACTGTGTGGATCTGAGCCACCAGCAGATCATGGAAGGAAGGAGAAACAGATGCAGTCCAGTTATAGTACAACATGGGGTAGACAGGGGTAAGACATAAAAGGAAACATATTGAACACGAGTCTAACTGCATAGACAGCAGCTTGTGGGCTAGAGAACATTGTTGCTCAAAAGCACGAAGATATCATAAGCATCTATAAAAGGAAAGAAATGTGAGCACAGCATAACAATTAGCATTGACAATGACAATGAATAAACACCACTTACTGCTGTCATGCAGTGTGAAGTAGCCCACTGAGTGCTCTTAAGATCATTGTAATTATTCAGAGTCCAGTCCTCAGTGCAAGAATGTTTCAAAAGCTTGAGGATACAATTCACTTGCTCCTTGTTGAGAGCAGCATTGTGGATGAATTCTGAGAGGTTGAAGTCAAGACAGGTTCAGAATGGGTACCACAGAGCAGTGCATGGATCCAGTTTGTATGTCTTGGGTGCATGACCTCAGGTGAACTTGGTGAATGGCACTTTCACAGTTGGCTTTCCAGCATTTGGGTGGTATTTGACTTGGATATTTTCAACAATGTTGATATCAACCTTGGGTTCAGCAACTGCATAACATATTGGCATGGACAATATGTGATCACATATCAACATGCACCATTCAGTTCACCATTCACAACCACATCAGCACTGGCAGGCAGCTCAAGATCCATGACCATGGGCCAGAATGTTGCAGGCTCTGCTAACAATTGTGAGAGTCCAATTCAGAGAGTAGCAGGAAACTTACCTGGTGCTGGCTCTGCATGCATCTCAACAGTGGGCCCCTGTCACTGATCCACCAGTAAGAACACCTGCTCAAATCAATCCAGTGGTAAATCAGAAATAAAATCAACTGGTAAAATTCCTATGTATCTTCTCAATGAAGCAAGTCAAAGTGAGTGTGATCTTCATTCATTTTGTGAGCCTGCCTGATGCACAACTTGTGATGAGGTCCTATTCCAGTCAGCTTGAATGTTTTCCCACATGATTCACAGGTAGTAGTGTGCTTTTCCAGAGGCATACTACTGGTCAACAAAGGGAATGCATCCCATGAGAGTAAAGACAGTAAATACAATAAAGAAAGACAAGTGGACAGTGAAGCAAGATGCAGACAGTAGCAGGTCACTGTTGCAAAGGCACATTGCAATGGCATTGCCAGCATATTGCAACTCCACACTCTCACATGCAATCTTATTGTGAACTGATTATCACCATGTAAAAATCTGACATCATTGCAATGGACCAAATAATTTTCCAACAAAGGCCAAGTGATGAAAGGTGGAGGAGGTGTGGCTGGAAGTGGAGTGGAGGCAATGAGAGGAGGAAGAGGCTTGAAGGAGGAAAGTAGCAGAGGAAGAAGAAGCACAGAAGAAGCAGGTGGCAGAGGAGGTGGAACAGCAGAGGCAGAGGGCCTTGGAGGAGAGGGCTCAGACCAGGTGGGATGAGGCTGTGCAAAGGTGAGTGGTGGAGTTCTGCAAGTCAGGCAGAGTTGACTCATAGCTTCTTATTTTTATTTTTATTTAGGTTATGCAGCATAGTCTATGATGTGAACACCATGGTTACTGTGACAAGGAGGGCCCCATGCACCTGCTGTATAGTGGGTCAAATGGTGGGGCAGTGCAAGCCAGGGCCTGCATGCCCTGTCAAAATAAGAAAAAGGTATGTAGCTGGACAAAGGAGGATGTAGTGGCAGGGCCATTGCAGAAGAGAGCAGGGACAGGAAGCTCCCAAGGGGAGAAGAAGAAGGTACCATGAGGAAAAGGGAAGGCAAAGGTGATGGAGCCAGAGGAGGCAGATGATGAGCAGGAGGCAGGTGAAGAGGAGGAACCAGCAATGCCACACAAGGGTCCTCCAGGGGCAGAGGTCCACATGTGGTGGGCAGAGTGGGAGCAGGAGCTAACAAAGGTGCAAGTTCTCAGTGGATGGAGTAGTCACTGTATTGGTACCTAATGAAGTTATGAGTATCTATGCTATGTCAGTACCAAGTAGATGAATGTAAGTATAGGTATGCTCACCTCAGTGCACAAAGTAGTCACTGAGGTGGAAAAGAATGGTGTGGAAAATTTATAGTACCATAATTAGTAAGCTTAGTGACATTGGAATTTAATTCGGAGGGTCAGGGAGAAATTCCAAGCCCTCTGGGCAAAACTCTGAGAGGCTACTGTAACTCTGGAATGCATTCTCAATGTCAAGTCAGGGCCTACTCCAACCACTCCAATGCTAGATAAGGTCTGGGGAGAGGTTTGGAAGCAAGTCCAACACAAGAGAGCAGAACTCTGACTGGTGGAGTGTTGGCAGGAACAAAGTCTGCTGAGGTAAAGGTGGAGCAGAGTGAGGGCATTGGGTTCAGCTCATGTGCTACCCCCTTGCATGATCTCAGCCCTCATATTTCAGAGGGAGAGGACAGATGGATAGTCAGAGGTAACTCTGACAGACAGAAGACAGAGACAGAGGGAGTAGGACTAAGCTAAGTCAATATTCATACTGAAGAACAGCAGAGTACAATACATGCTTTTATACTACTACAGAGGTACAGTAATTGGAATCAGAACTGACATATGGAGACTCATAAAATTTCAAGTAAAACTTCCTAGATGACAAATGAAGGGTAGATGGAGGACATACAAATGGGTGACATAGAACATCCAAAGGAAGTCCAGGTGCTGGACCATGCAGTGCATGTGCTGCAGAGTACCTGACTGTGCACTGTCAGGGAGAAGTCTGAAGGGCAGTCACATGACTCCTCAGAGAGCAGTCCACTTGGTCTGGTAGGAGAGCAGTACAAGTCCAACAGCAGTCAGAGTGGAGATGGTTCATAAATGACAGAAGGTGGGCAGAGTTGGTGTGGAGTGAGTGAGGACCTAGAATGAATGCACAGTCACAACAGTGCCCCCCCCCTGTAGGGCCTGAACCCCTGAAGGCCACTTGTTTGGAACAAGATCAACATGAGTTGATCATTTTGAAACTGTTTTGATGCCTTGAGGACAACAGTTTGGCCATGGTGGAGCTCTGTCAGAGTCTGAAGAGCCACTTAAAAACACACATTAGGGTACTGAACCTTCATCCCTTCCCCCATCATCATGTCTTCCCAGCACCAGAGAAAAATCCCCCAACCAACCCCTGGCCATCTCTGTGACTATTCCCAAGTTGCAGATGAGGAACTGGTCATCCTCACCAATGACTCCACTGACACTGAGTGGGAGAAGTCCATGGAGAAGGCATGCTGATGAGAGGAGACTGAGCAGAGAGAGAGAGTGTGCAAGGCAGAGCACAAGGCTAAGCACAAGGAGGCCAAGAGGAGAAGGTGGAGGAGGAGCAGTTGGAGGCAGAGTGGAGGAAGAGAGCAGAGGAGGAGGAGGAGGCTCGAAGGAAGAAGGTGGCAGAGGCAGAGGGCCTCTGAGGAGAGGGCTCAGGCCAGGTAGGACAAGGCTGCACAGAGGTGAGTGGTGGAGTACTGCAAGTCAGGCAGAACTGACTCATAGTTCTCTTTTCATAGGTTATGTGGCACTGTCTACAATGTGAACACCATGCAGAGGGTCCCTGGGACCTCTGTGGTGGCTGTTGTGCCCAGGAGGCCCTCATGCACCTGCTGTATAGCAGGTCAAATGGCAGGGCAGTGCAAGCCAGGTCAGGGCAAGCCCAGGGCCTGCATGCCCTGCTGTAACAAACAGAAGGTTTGTAGTTGGACAAGGGAGGACATGGTGGCAGGGCCATCATGGAAAAGAGTGGGAACAGGGAGCTCCCAAGGGGAGAAGAAGAAGAAGCCACAAGGGAAAGGGAAGGCAAGGGTGACAGAGATGGAAGAGGCAGATGATGAGCAGGAGGCAGGCAGAGAAGAAGATGACCTGTGACCCTGCTCAAGGGTCCTTCAGGTGCAAGATTCCACACATGGTGGATGGAGTGGGAGCAGGAGCAGCAGCTGCAAGCCATGGAGAGGCAGGCCAAAGTGCACAAGACTGCTGTGCTAGCCTTTGAGAGGATGGCAGAGGCAGCAGATGGTGGCAGCCACAGAGTGGACAGCTGATGAGTGGGGGCTGTACCACACCTGGGCAGAGTGGGCAGAGATGAGGAGGAGGGAGGATGCTCACAAGGCCAGGGTGGCTGAGCTTGAGTGCACAGGAGGCAGTTGGAAGAGGCCTCAGTTGGAGGCAGCACAGGACCAGCACAAGGAAGCAGATGAAGGTGCAGAAGGGGATAATGAAGAAGAGGACAAAGTTGGAGGAGAGCAGGAAGGTGGAGAAGAACAGGAGGGTGGTGGAGAAACAAGCAATGGAAGAGTAGTGTGGTTTTTTTTTTTTTTGTCTGTTTTTAGTTTTGTATTTCTGTACTACTATGATTTATTAGACTTGTGACCTTTACTTTGTGACTCTGAGAAGTGAGGCAGACAAGTGGAGAAAATTCTAAGGTACTTAAGGTAACTCAGTAAGGGCAGAGTTGGCCCATGGAGGAAGGTTATGTGGGCAGAGTATTATGGTGGAGGTTGATATGGGCCAGGTTTGTGTGGATAGCATCTGTGGAAAGCAGAGACTATGTTGGAAGCATGATCTAGCTCAGTTGCAAGCAACCAAGAGGTTTCTTCATTGGTGTTCTCATAACCAGCCCAGCAGACTAAATACAAGAGCTGGCAGTGGCAGTGACAGTGGTCCACCTTAGAGTTGAGTATCTCTGATACTTTGTACTCAAGGTCACCATCAACATCCACTGGCAGAGGCAGGGGTTGTTGTCAGTTTGGGAAAGGGTTAGCTGCTGCAGCTTTCAGTTGTGAGACATGGAAGACTGGATGTACTGCATGCATAGAGTCAGGGAGCTTAAGGGTGACAGAGTGCATACCTGGCCTGGCCAAGATGGTGAATGGACCTAAGTACTTTTTGGAGAGTTCCAAAGGATGAGTGGAACAGAAGTACTTGGCTTTGACATAGGCCTGTTCTCCAACCTTGAACTCAGGCAGAGGTATGTGTTTGGCATCTGCTGGACCCTGATAGCACTGCTGAGCAGCAGACATTTCAGAGTGGAGGAAGTCATGAAGGGTGGAGAGCTCAATGACATACTTGTGAGCCCCTGGAGAGGTGAAGTCTTGGTCAGGGACCACAGACAGGTTTGGATGATATCCCTTGTTAATGAAGAAGGGAGAAACTCCAGTTATTGCACTTGGTGCATTGTTGAAAGTGAACTCTGCTAGAGGTAACAGCTCAGCCCAATTGTCTTGTTGGTAGTTACAGTAGACATGAAGGTACTGCTTGAGGGTCTGGTTCATTCACTCAGTCTGGCCATCACCTTCTGGGTGGTAACCTGAAGTGAAGTGAAGACACATATCAAGGGCCTTTCCTAGAGAGTGGAAGAAGTGTGAGATGAACTCAGGACCTCTGTCAGAGGTGACATTAGCTGGTACCCCATGCTTGGAGAAGACATGGGTAAGGAAGAGCTTAGCAAGTTCAGTGGAGGTGACAGAGTCATGAGTGGGGATGAACACCACTTGCTTTGAGAGGTGGTCCACTACTATGAGGATGGCAGAGTAACCATCAGAGTTGGGGAGGTGTTCAATGAAGTCCATGGAGATGGAGTTCCAAGGTCTCTCTGGGATGGGGAGTTGCTTCAGTAGACCATAGGGGCAGTGACACAGAGTTCTGCTCCATCCACAGGCAGTGCAGGACCTGACATATTCTTTCACATCAGAGTGGAGGTTAGGCCACACATAGTCTCTGCAGACAAGTTCTAAGGTGTGGTTTTTCCTGAAATGGCCTGATAGAGGATGGTCATGCCTAAGCTGAAGCACTCAAAGGCAGGGATCATCAATGTTGGGGACAAAGATGCAACTGTCAGTGTCATGAATTTGTTCAGTACCATTATGATGCTGGCAACCTTGAATGACATGTCATCACATTATAATGTACATTACAATACCATTCTGATGGAATCTAATAGAATAACTGTACCTTACCTATCATTTCAATAAGCCATGTGACATTGCGATAATCTTTGATAATCAGAAGGTATTGTAAGGATAGTCCTAATGACTCTGCATCTATAATATATGTAAGTGAAGTGGCATTCCAAGCTGATTGTTATCCCTTCACCATCATGCACTGCCATCCTTGCCCTTCAAGGTGTGTATCACTTCAATCCATTGCAGAACCCACTAACTTCCCACTATCACTTGCTATTAACCTGACATAATTGACAGACTACTGCTACCATGGGGCCATCTCAAAGGGCCCACTCAAAGTACAAATATTCTGAAAAGACTCTAGCAGGTCAGATATGTGAATATTGCAACAAGACATTCAAGCCACACAGTTTCAAGAGGCATGAAGCGAGCTGCAGGAAACAAACTGCAGCCAAGAAAGAACACAAATGATATGGCCAAGTTTTGGAATGGTTTGAAAAAGGTGAGCATTGTTCTACATCACCTGTCCTAAGTACCACTTCCCAACAGCTGCACCTGAGTCAGCACAATGCCACACAATGAAGAAAATGTGTAATGCTCAGGTTCTGCCCACCAAAAATGTGGAACCTGACATGTTACATTCCCCTTCCAGTTTTGTTGCTGTTCCCAATGGCAATGAGGTTGGCCCATCTATATACTCATTTGATCATGAAAGTAAGGCTTCCCTTCCCCTTCTTCTGCCAAATACACAACTGGCTTAGGAAATCCCATTGTTGATGCCCCACTGCATGAGTTTGTGGAACACAAATACCCTGCCAGTGCACATGAGAATGAACCTCTCAGAAGTCCAGGTGTGATCCTCAATTTAGTTTTTTCTATTTGATGATTACAAGTATGCCTCTTTAGCATTATCAGATGCTACAATGGGCACAAGATCATCAACTACTTCTCAATCCCAGCCATCACTGCCCCTGGCTATCACAGCAAGGTATAGAATTCAAAACTGAGTTTCATCCACAGCAGCAACCAGCCTCCACTTTGTCAAAGTTTTGATGAGTTCCAAAGGTGCTCAATGACAGTTTGATCCTCCAATGGATGACACTCCCTACTGACCATTCTGTGGTGTTGGCAACTTTGAGTTTATGGAGATTGCCCTGGAAAGCAAGCCTAAATCAGAAGCAAGTTGACACTTTGTTAGATCTCATCAGCTGTGTTGCAAAAGGGGCCACTTGGGTGACTCTCAAGAATGACATCAAGTTTTGCAAAGCCTGTGATGCTGCAGCAGCAGAGCTCACACCAGTATGTTAGTACCATGTTCAGTTTACTAACTTCACTGTAACTGCTCCATCATACCCACAGTTCTCCAAACATACAGTCATTGTGGCATATAAGAAGGAAGTGTGGACATATGAGGTACATACACAACCCATCTGGGAATGGGCACTTGACATTTTGGCTCTGCACTTCATTTGGGATGCACAATGCTTGTTCAAGCATGATGGACATGGATTTGAACACTTCTATGATGAGCCCTGGACAGGTGACAGCTGGTGGGACATTCAAGTGCATACTTGTCATTGACTTGTTAGGTAGCAGTAATTTGATGTAACTACCAGTCCTCCTTGCCTGAAGTTCCAAATGCTGTACCATTTGCCTTTATTATTTACACCAACAAAACCAAATTATCATTGTTTGGCACTGCAAAGGGCTATCCTGTTGTGGTCCATTGTGCAAACCTCCTGGTAGAGATACAGAATAGCCATGCAATTGGGGGAGGCTGCATCATTGGATGGTTACCAGTCATACATCATCCCATTGCCCTGAAGTTCATGCCTGTTATAAACAGATATTTCCTTTGCATGCAGGTCCCCTGAGGACACTGAAGAAGAGGGCAAATTAGGATACACAACTCTCAAGCAGCATTGTTTGGCATGAATCATTTTCTAGACTTCTCAGTGACATTATGCAGCACTCAAAAACTGGGTATATCCATATGTTGTGCCATGACCAAGTAACCTGTTGGTTGTTTCCTGTCATATCGATATTGTCTGTGGATTACAAGGAACAGTAAGCTTTCATTTGTCCTGGCCCTTGCTCAAGACTCAAACACAATGCAGGTGTATGTTGTCACTTATCTGTGGCGACACCAACAAATGCCCATGCCCAGTGTGTCTCACTCCATTAGAGGAGCTTCACAATATTTCCAAAACATATCTGCTTCATTCCATGGATGAGGCACAGTGTGCTGTGTGCATTTACAGACACAGCCACACTGAGGGTGAAAAGGTGCTTAAGGCACTTGGGTTGTGGCCTGTCAATGTAAGTTTGTGATTCTTGTCCTTATTCCAGCATTGTACCTACATTAATTTAAATGACAGAATGTTTTCTGGCTCATCTGCAATTCTGACCTTTATGGCACACTCAGCTTTGACTGCCTACATTTTCTACATGGTGGTCTTTGGGGAAAGCACATACTATGGGACATCTTGAGAATTCTGAACATCCTTGGGCACAATGCTGAAACCAATGTCAAGAACTAGTGAGTCTTCCTTCTGATACTTTGTGCCATCACTTCCTGGGCTTTCCATAGTGTTTCCAACTTCCCCTGATGGTGGCTCCTCTTTCACTTCAAGAATGTCATCAATGTAACATTTTCAGATGGAAACAAGATGCATGATCTGGCTACTGAATGAACAATAGAAATTATAGATGAAGAGTTGCTGAAATTCAACAATGAATTGAAGGTATGTTGACTTTCTTCCATTGGCTCTGGATCACATGTTGACCTACACTAACTTCATCCCCAGGCATATGTTGAATGTGTAAATAAATCTGGGTTAGAAGGGCTGCAGGTGGACTGGGACTTTCCAAAGCTGCACCTTTGGAAACATGTAGCATGTGATATCCAGATGAAGGGTGCCACCAGGAACTACAGCATGTGCCCAAATGAGAGTATGCATGGCCCTATCAAGGAGCCATACAAGCATTGATCAAATGGCAGGGACTTCACTGATTGGGTATTGTTATTCATTTCACTTGTTTGTTTGATGTTGCAACTCTGTTTTATATTCTGCAGATCCTACATGTGGACGAACATAAGCTTGCTGCCAAGCTGCTCAGAATGTGTGTCAATAGCTACAAAAACTGGACCCAAATGCAAGGTGAACCTGCAGGCACCAAAGGTGAATGCAACAATGATCAATCTGGATTGTTCATGGCATTTGATCATGTCTATCTCGGTTCCTCTTCCAAACTGTCTACTGTACAGGACATTGAGGCCAGTTGCAGTGTCTCTGACACTGCCTTTGTTGGTTTTTGCAAGAAACTGTTGGGTTTTTGTAACCAGTGCCTCCCTCAATATGGCTATCAAGTTGATAAGTGGATTGCTATCCCTGCTCACTTTGAGGCAAGTGACCTTCTTATGAACTTCTTTAAACTAATGCCTGGCTTGTAGATAACAGAATACAGATACCTTGAAGTGAACTACAAGTCATCTATTGATTGGAAAGTTGTTACTGACCATCTGCAATGCAATCCATCATTCTATGGGCAGCCTTGGTATGATTGTGCTCTCATTCAACTCACAGAGACAGACACTGCATTTGTACACCTCATTTCTATCTTTACCTGCAATGTCCCAGGTGTTGGCTCTATTAGTCTCGCATTCATACAGCTGCTGATGGCAAAAGTTGGTGGCACCTGTCAAATTGACATCGATCTCTGGCTTATCCATGTCAAGGCTGCTCCTTGCAACAATCCCATATTCATTCCCATTCAATCCATTCTTTGTGGTGCAGTGGTAGCTCCTGACCCTTCATGCCCCAGTGAGTTTTTTGTCATCAATCATATTGATGGAGATATGTTTCTTCACATGAAATCTTGAAAATAGTTGCTGAATTGTGAGGATATTACAGACTCAATTCTGCTTCCTATTTGCTCTGAGCCTTTACTGCATGTAAACACATTCATTATGATGTACTGATACAATGGCATTGTCATTGTGCAGTTATCTGATATAAAGCTAAGTGTTTCCCCACCCCATAGCATTGACAGTTATCTCATAGGACACACTGAATGTTCAAGTACTGCTTGCACTAATTTACATGTGTATTCTATCCATGCAGCACACAATGAGTGTTTTTACAGCACACAACACATTGAAATGGTGTGGCAATCACACTAGTGACTCACTCTTGCAGCTTGGTTTTAGTTCTGGAATCAGACAGTGATGGGCATGATGCTTATAAAAGAGGTGAGATTCACATCTCGAACCTGGTGCCACATCCCTCTCAACCTCCCTGTCTTCACAACATTCCAGTGCCTTTTATTGTCATTCTCTTCCATCTGCTTTGCAAACACATCCCCCATGCCCCAGCTGAGTGATGATGATTTCTTCTCAAATGAGGAGATTAATATTGATAGAGAAGACAATGACTCTGACAATGATTCCTTGGAGACTGACAGCTCTGAAGCCAGTGACTTTGAACAGATGTGAAGGGTTTTACATGATCCAGGGCTAACTGCTGAAGTCCATGAGCTGCAAAAGGTGAGCATCAACTTGGTTCTTTCTTCACTCATGACTGACACTGCTTCACTCCATTTCTTATTAGGCCCTTGTGATTGCTCAGAAAGCTTACACTGAGACACATGTTGAGCTATGTGGTGTACAAAAGGAGCTCCATAGTCTGTCTTCAACTCTTTCCACTCACAAGCACAATCATATTCTGAACAAGACTTCGGAAAGCCTGAGTATTGATGCCAGTATCTCTAAGGAAGTGAAGAAGTACACCCTTCTTCACAACTTCTGGGTCCCAGATAGCCTTTTTCCACCAACACCAAAGCTGGATGTTGATCCACACAGCCCAACTCACTGGACATCACCTGAGGCCAAACTTGATGGTGCAGTAGTGGAACTCTACAGCATAGTCCCCAGCTCTCTCCATAAGCACATGGAGACCTATAAGCAGTTTGGATCTATCGTAAGTGCTTTCATGCTTCGACTAGCATTCAGCTCAGTTGATGATCTTAGTTTATGAGTGCTCTCAGTCAAGAATGGTCCAACATCCTGAGGGCTATTAAAGACTGTGCTGGCATTGTTTTTGTGCCATATGGGCTTGACCCCACCTGCCTTTCCAGCCATCCTTCAGGAAGGAAGGAAGATCCCAAGCTTCAGGTTCTACTGAAGAAAGATGGCATTGGTGAATACATGCCTCTTGCTCCAATTCTTTTCAAAAAGCATGACAACATGGTTGCTAGCAAGTTTCTCATGAGTCCAGCTATCACCCTTGTATGTGCATTGTTATCTTGTGTGTGTGATATGATGGCTGATCTTCACTTCAGATAATTTGTGCCCTCATCAATAGCAAAGTGAGTCTCACCGACCACAAACAAGGATGGCCAAAAGCGAGGGGTCAGTGTATAGGTATAAACAGTGCTGCTAGTGGTTTGATATCCAGTGCAGCAACTTTGGTATTTATTTTATATATTTGCACAGAGGTACTCAGTGCTGATGACTACTACAGTCTCGTTTTCTAGTGTCTCCAGATTTAGAGCTCTCTTCCATCAGTGGGGAGACTCGCATTCTGTACAGCTCTGACTACAACTTCTATGTTGAAAAGCTTTCGAAGAAAAGCAATTGGGCTCTCCACATTTTTGATCATGTGAATCATGAGGTGTTTGGTAAAGACTCACAGTTGAAGAATGCATCATTAGTTCCTCCAGTTCTTCCAACTGCCCAGCCATGTACTTGGGAAGATGAGATGTTGTCTGAAATCAAGAATCCTACACCTCATGTCACAGCTCCTGCCTCTCCCACTGTCAACACATTTGTCAATCCTGCATTCCTGAATTCTCCTTCTGCTTTGCTGCAGGGCTTTGACATGGCTACCCACTCATCCTCATCCACTTCTAGCTGTCATGGAAACACACACTCTGTTTCCATGGTTTCTCAGCTACAACTTGAGGTTGGTCAGTTAAGTGTAAGTGGCACCTGCACTACACCTCCACTGTCTTTGGCTTCAAGTCAATGAACCACAGCACCTACTTCTTGCAGAAAGATCACCCCTGCACCTGCCCAACAATGAGAATCCTCACATGCTGTCAAGGACGAAAACAATTGTTGACCTGCCTGAACCCCCAAAGCACACAACATGTAACACTACCCATGCCAGAAAGGTCTCAAAGACCAAGAAATAATGTCAACACTTATGATCTGCATGCTAGGTATGCTCACCACTGAACTTATGTCAAAAATGAAATATGCTCGTGTTGTGTCGATATTCAGTATCTGGATCCTGACTTTATGACCACCTGCCTTTGTGTTCCCCCCATCTCTTTGTTTTTCATTGTCACCTGGATCATTGTGGGCGCAGTTGTACTCTCCATGATCTCCCTTCCTTTCCTTACTTGCTTTCTGTACCCAGCTGACTCTCTGCAACTTTCTGCACTGCACATGATTTGTTCCACAGTCCCACTATACATGCTTTCACCCAAGGGGGGACCCCCTCATCTTCCCACTCTCTGGTCCTGCTGGCTACTGTATAATGCTGGTACTCAGTCTTCTCAGTCATGTACTTCCCCCTATCTTCCTACTCCAGCATTTGTTTCATCTCTTTTGCCCTCCCCACTTACTAAATCTGAGGACTGCTCATGATGTGCCTGCCCTGTTCCCCATGATCGCAAACTCCATGATGTACTACAGAGATCATTGTGTAAGACTGAGGTGAAGTTTAACCAATCTCTTGTGAACCCTGGGGAGATGTATGGAACTCCTGCCACACAATCTATTGGTGAACCAGCTACTCAGATGACTCTTAACACCTTCCACTATGCCAGTGTATCCCACCAATATCAAAACACCCTTGCATTCTGTGTACTTGGAGTGGGATATCACCCAGGACAGGATGTTGGCGAAGAATGTGTAGCAAGAGCTTGCTTGCACATTGCTTCAGACTGTCACTGCCACAGTTGAGACCCAGTATGACCCCCACCCTATGTCCACCATTATCAAAGAAGACTCCACTGCATGTTTGTCAAATCCTTCTTCACCATCCCAGACAAGGAAATCAGATTGCAAGCTCCACCTTCAGTCACCATGGCTCCTTCAACTGGTGCTTGATCATGCTAGAATGGTTGGTCAGAAACTAATTACTATGGCATATGTGGCCAGCTGCATCACTGAGAGCTTCAAGATGCATCTCTTCACTACCTGGGGCATGCCTGGTGTTCACCAAGTATTCTTGTTGGAGCATGACAAGATGTATGCCAATGATGAGGTGAGCATCAAGATGAGGAAAGAGTGGGCTTTGGAGACTGACAGTGTCAACTTGAAGGCAGCAATGTGCATTCCAGGTGTCAGCTTTAGTCCCACATACTCAAAAAACTGTGTTGAGAGCTTTGCCACACTTAGGGTTGAAGCCATGTGTGCAATGATCATGAAGGAACTGTGAGGAGCCTTTGAATTCAATGGTTCATATGTCAATTACCACCACCTGGCATTGCCCTGCAACCTCCTGACCCATCACAGAATGCTCATGGCAATCACCCATCACAGTATTAACTATCCTGATACTGGTGCCCCAATGTGTTGCTCGTTTGAGGAAATGGTGGAGATTCTGATGGAAGCTGCTGCCATTGGTGAAAATAATGATTGTCATGGTATCATGAAAGAGGTTATGTTCAGCCAGCTTGTGCCTATGGGTACAGGTGCCTTCAAAATCACACTGGATATCAACATACTTAAAGATGCCATTGTTGATCATTGTCTTCCAGTGCAAAATATTCTTACTGCTCACATGGACTGCAGTATGACACCAAGCCAAGTAGTGATGATGCTGTATGACATGAACTTCCCCACATGGTCAGAGAGTAACTTCAAGGGCAAGTCAGTGGCCCTCTCACCCCCTCCCATCAATGGTGGAGAAGATCCTGCCAACTTTTCATTCCTCAGATATGGGAAGAGTCCTTTGGGTGCAGGAGACATGTCACCTGCCAGCCCCCCTGGGTATAGTCTGAGCTCTCCCAATGCATACTCAACTACATTGCCTTATGTCCCTCAATCTCCATACAGTGGAACAACCCCACCATTTGGTACATTGGTACATGCAACATCCCCATTCTATGACAGAAGCCAAGGTCACTGACATACTTCCTGACATCACCTGCTCTCAATCTCATGTCTCCCTGTTATTCACCAACCAGTCCACAGTACAGTCCACAACTGCCTTCCTTCAGTCCCACATCTCCATGGTACTCACCAACTGGCCAATCCTTTGTCTCCAAGATGTAAGTCATGTTTATCTGTTAGTGAACAGGTCACTAACTTCATGCCAGATTCACCTAGTGCAACCTTTTATTTCTTTCCTACTCACTCTACTGATCATTCCTTTTCTCATTGCCTCCTTCCCAGCTTGTAAGTAATTTAACTCAGTCATATCTGTAGTTACGTCACTCACAGTTCTGCAGCCCCTGCACAAATGCCACCCTCATCTCCAAAATACTTACCCACATCACTGGTGTCATCCTCCTCACCCAAATATTCCAACTTCTTCAAGTTATTTTCTGGCCTGTGAGTTATTGAAAATGTTGACCTCAGTTCCACCAGTGTTGACTACTGATTCTTTCACAGCTCCTGCCCAGTGTAAGTGTCTTCTGTATATTAGCAAGGTCGCAGCAGTTTATTCCTAGCAGGTCCTGTTTCTCCTGCATATAGCCCAACATCTCCATAATGGTCACCTTTGAGGCCTGCCCAAAATGGTAAAACTCACCATGGGTGCTGATACAGTATGTCCCCATCATGGGGGTTGGGATTTTTCTTCTTTGTGCCTATGTCTCTTGCTGGATGTCTCCCCAGGTGACTGGCACGTATCTGCTAGTATGTTTTTGTAGTCATACACCGCATGTAGATTACTATACATCTTTATTATGCAAACTAGACAACAATAATGTTCATACTAAGTATTGAGCCAATTTGTCTGTCAATGTAAGGTATTGAAACCCAGCTGATGGGAATTATTATATAATCCAATGGACTGTAAATACATGGTGACTTCCTTGCTTCCACACCCTTACCATGACCATCGTCATGGGTATCATCTATACCACTGACTTGTCAGGCAGTTTCACCCATACCATTGCAGCAGTAAGTACCCATCACCATCATGCTGTCAAGTTATTATTATTAACTGGCCCTTGTTAAATGTTGACAGTTCCCCACTGCCCCCAATGACAAAATGGAATCACCACTGACACTGATGATGCTGCCAACTTCCTTTCCCTTCAATCATCCCCAGTATTCCTATACCCAGCCATTGTGCACACTTGTTGCATTGCCAACCAACCCCCCATGTGCTGGTCTGGGATTGCTATTTGTCTGACCTGCAGTGAGGTTTTGGCAGTGCAAGTATGTGGTCACTGCTGCTTTAGGTTACTGCAACTCACTGACTTGATGCCAATCAAACATGTCAGATTCCTCAAGTCCTACATGCTATGAACTACTTATTCCCTGATAGATACCCTGCACCTACTTGGAATTGCTGCATCATCATTTCATCCTCTTATATTAGCCTCAAGTTTAGGTACTATGACCTATATCCATGTGGTTAAGTACACTGTAGTCAATGCCATGCACACAGGTTTTTAAAAAAAAATGTCTTGGAGTTGCAATGAGAATGAAAGAATGAGAATGAGAAAAATGTTACATTGACCTGAGTCAACATTGGTAGAGTGGAAGGTAGCATCATAATGATAAATATGAAATTATAATGAGTGTTGACATGTTGGCAGGTGCCAGGTAGCCTGTCATAATCCCTTAGCATAGCTGCATACATTAAATAGCCTTTTAAGGGTGTTATAATGACAGTATGGCATATTGATGGTGACAGAGCTTGTCATAATGCCTTATGACACTCTCTCCTTAAATAGCCTTTTAAAGGAAATATAATGACTACATCAGGCAGTGATGATGAAACCCACCATCATTCTTATGTCATTATAACATCATCTTCATAAACTTTTCTGCCATTAGCATGCATTGGAAGGCAGGGTGGGAAAGTGGGACCTTAACTTACATTGTAATGTCTTGTGATGTGTGTGAAAAAGTTGGGACAAAGGCAGAGTAGACAATTGGAGTCCAGGGACCACTGAGGCTTAGTTGGAATTGGGAGATGGCTGGCAGAGACAGGGTCAGATGGTAGGGTGGAGATGATGTTGGAGTGCAAGCACTCAACATCAAAGACCATGGCAGCATGGAATACAGGTGCCATGAGGGTTGTGGTATGGAGGGATGATGTGAGTTGCTCCTGTGTAAACATAGGGCAGAGATTGTGAGGATTCACCTGTGCATAGTCCCTATCCCCCCCTTTCAGGTAGACATCCCAACATCATGTAAGTGTGTCAGGCTTGGCTCCTAGGCAGCCAGGTCAGAAGCAGATGGAAAGGTTAAACTTTGAAAGGTACTCCAGCCAGTGGGCCTGTCAATGAGTGAGAACCTTAGAGGTGGAAAAATATTCAAGGTTTTTGTGGTCTGTCACCACATTGACAGGTAAGGTGGAACCTTCTAGGTAATGCTGCCAATGGTGGAAGGCCTTGAAGATGGCCAACAGCTCCTTGTTGTGGGTATCATAGTTGAGTTCTGGCACAGTCATGGTGCAAGAGTAGAAAGTGACTGGGTGGAGTTCACCATTGGAGCAGGTGAGCAACAAAATGCCAGCAATGGCATAGTTAGAGGTGTCAGTTTCAACTGTCAGTGGAGTGTCAGGAACCCAGTGAGTGAGAACAGGAGTGGAGCTGAAGGCATCCTTCAGGTGGAAGAAGGCAGAGCAGCACTCCTCAGAAAAGTTCCAAGGAGCACCCTTTCACATGAGGCAAGTGAGTGGAATGACAATGTTGGAGTAGTTATTAATGAACCATCTGTAGAAGTTTGCAAAACCAAGGAAGGACTGGATGTCTCATACCTTCCACAGCTCAGGCCAGTTGCAGACTGCCTGAACCTTCTCAGCAGACATGGTGAGACTGGAGGGAGAAAGAACATAGCCAAGGTACTCAATGGAGTCAGAGTGAAACTCACACTTCTCTGGCTTGGCATAGAGACCATGCTTTCAAAGGTGGTGGAGTACCTCTCTTATGTGTTTGTGGCACAACTCCATGTCCTGCAAATAAATTAGGATGTCATTGAGGTATACCATGACAGACATCGAGCATGTCTGCAAAGATGCTATTAACAAATTGCTGGAAAGCTGCAGGCACATTAGTCAGACTGAATGGCATTACCTGCCACTTGTAAGAACCATAATGAGTGCAGAAAGCTGTTTTCCATTCATCTCCATCTGTGATGCAGACTAGATGATAGGCATGGCAGAGGTTGATCTTGGTGTAGACTTTAGTGCAGCTTGGAGAGTCAAGTAAGTCAGAGATGAGTGGCAGCAGATAGCAATCTTTCTTTGTGATTTTGTTGAGTCCTCAATAGTCTATGCAGAGGCAGAGTGAACCATCTTTCTTCTTCATGAAGAGGACAGGGGCACTGTGAGCAGAGGTGGACTGCTTGAGACTGTAGCCAAGATGCTCATCAATAAAGGTGTGGAGAGCTTCAAGCTCTGGCAGAGACAGAGAGTAGATCATGCTGATGGGCAGAGAAGCTCCTTCCTCAAGGTCAATCTTGAGATCAAATGAGCAGTGTGGCAGAAGTTCAGTAGCCTTGTCTTTGCTAAAGATGTCAGCAAACTCATGATACTCAGGAGGGACCAAGGAAAGGTCAGGAGG
The DNA here is from genome assembly GCF_024613125.1 of Pisolithus orientalis. Lineage (NCBI taxonomy): Eukaryota > Fungi > Basidiomycota > Agaricomycetes > Boletales > Pisolithaceae > Pisolithus > Pisolithus orientalis. Next base: position 796,345 of record NW_026260794.1, on the reverse strand, counting down.
CAGAGAAGAAGCAGAGGATGCATGAAGCTTCACATCATCAGCAGAGAGCTGTAAGTGGAACTGTCTAGAGCCAGGGAGAGCACAGGCTCTGACATATGCAGCAGCATTGATGAGTGAGATGAGCAGAGTGGAGCATGGTGAGTCTGTCAGAGTTGCAGATGGAGCTGCAGATGGAGCAGAGGGTGTCAGATCCAGAGTGGAGGTCACAGTGGAAGGTGATGAAGGTGCCTGGGGTGTCAGCATTCCCTGTAATGATGGTTTGAACAATATACTGCCCAATACCCAGTCAATCAATGGATTGAAGCAGGTGAGCCAGTTGTGTCCTAATACCAGCGAACAAGAATCCAATGGAGTAACATAAAATGAAGCAGAGTTGACATTGCTGGAAGGAAAGTGGAGGGAAAGATCTACATCTTGGGAAATGACAGTATTTGTACTACCATCAAACAAGCAGAGTGGAATTGGTGGAGAAACAGAGGAAACAGGAATAGCATATTTTTTGATTATGGACAGGTCTATGAAACAATGAGAAGAGCTGGAGTTGATCAATGCAGAAACAGTATCAACAGAATAATCAAGAAGAGTTACAGATGGAAGTAAAGAATTGGGACTAGAGAGAGCAGATGCATTGAGTTGGATGTCTGGATGTGTGCAGTTTGGATCAACACTTCCTCCAAGCTGTGCAAGCTCCCTGGAGGAGTGGACTAATTTTTTGGCTCTGCCTTCTCCACAGGTGGAGGAGGCAGAGTTCCAGCCATAGCTGCATGGGAAGTAGACTTGGGGCAGTCCTTAGCAGAGTGGCCAGCCTTGCCACAGAAGAGGCAGAGGTTGTTTTTCATGCTGTGCTGGCATTCAGCAGAGGTGAGTTTGCCATCCTTGCCCAGAATATGGGTAATATTGGACTTGGACATGTCAGGCTTGGGCAGATCTGTCTGTTTGCCCTTGCCCTTGGCATCAGACTTTGGAGCAGAGGTGGAGGAGGATGATTCAGACTTGTTGTCAGAGCTGGAAGACTGTGACTTGTCAGTGGTGGACTTGGTGGTGCATGAAATTTCTGCTTTACATTTGATGTGGTCTGGAAGTCCGCTATAGAAGCAGTGGCAGAGTGTACTGACACCATAGTCCTTGACCTGTGAAGCCCAGCAATTGAACTCCATGATGTACTTGGTAATTCAAGAGCCATCCTTCATAGTAAGGTTCTGAAGTTGTTGGATGGCATCTGCTATGGCATCATGTGGACTGAAATTAGTTGTGAGCTCTTGCAAGAACTCATGATAGTTGTCCATCCAGAGCAGGTGGTCATAACTTTCAGGGTTTAGTAGGTCTGGCTTGAACCAAGCCAGAGCCATACCCTTCAAGTAGGACTGAGTGAAGGTTACCTTTGCTCTCTCAGAGTGGAATGCACAGGGGCAATCTTGGAAGTTCAACTCACACTGCATGAGGAACTCATGGAGTTTCTTTGGGTCAGAGCCATTGAAGGTGTCAGGCTTGCAGACTTTGGTTTTTGGAGTGGAGTCCCCAGTGCATGAACTAGACCATGCAAGCACATGGACAGCTCTAGCAAGAGCTATGAGGGGATCCTCTGGCAGCTCAGCTGGGTCTTTGGGGATATCCCTGTCACTGCTGCCCCCACTGTCAGGATCACCATCAGGATAATCAGGGTTGGGGTCAGGTCCATTGTCTCAGTTATGAGGAGATGGAGTATGGAAGGTTGTTGGGTGGAGGTTGGAGGGACCAGCTTGTGAAGCACTTTTGCCTTCTGTATGAGAGTGGCCCCCTAATGTGATATCAGTGTGCTTACTCAGTTTCTGACTCTATTTGACTCATTCTGTGAAATTTTGACTGTCTTTGACTCATTTATTGCCAATACTTACCAATCTTCTTTGCTTGCTTACTTTTCATTTCTTGCTTACTCATCATGATTACTCAGTCCTTACTCATTACTTACCAAGCATTTGTGCCTTGTTTGTCATAGGCTGTGCTCCCCCTACAGTATATAAACCCCCATGTACTTAGCTACAACCCAAGCAATCCATAAGCCATTCACTCAGCAGTCAGTTCAGCTCAGCTCAGCTCAGCTCAGCATAACTCATCATTGACAGTTGAGGCCCATTCAGAAGAGTTTATCTGTCTTCATTCATACTTGGTAGTTGAGGCTCCATGAAGGGGTCTATCTGCCTCCATTCTTTATCTGAAGCTTTATTCCCACTTAGTCAGCAGTCTTGCTTAGTCATCCTCCCACTCCTGCATAACTTGTCATTGACTTGTGCCAGGAGCACATTTTATCAAAGTCCATTATTCCCAAATACTTTTGGCTGACCACCTTCACTCTGTTCAGCATCCCCCATCCAGTCATCACTCACTTGTCTTCTCCTGCATAACTCATCATTGACTTGCACCAGGAGCACTCCACTTGAAGTCCCCACCCCACATTAGATTTCTTCTGCCCTCCAGGTTCCATGGAGGTAAACCACCACTTGCTCACATTTGTCTTTGGTGTTGGATTTGTTTGGTTTTCACCAGCTTTCCACACTTTGACTCACATCTGGAGCCCACTGCAAGGGGTGGTTATTCCTGGATCAAGACAAAACTTATTCACTCATCTCATTGAAACTTGTCTCTAAATTCCACTTGATATCTCATTACTATGTCATCCACCATCCCCACCATCTATCCTCCTACATCATCAGCAGTTCCAGTAGCTATGGCTGCTCCCCCTGCTTGCTCTGTCCTCATTATGCCCTTGCTTGGCATGAAGTCTGCCCCTGAACTCTTCCAAGGAGACAATACCCATGTTTGCTCCTTCTTGGACCACTATGAATGCCTCTGTGCCTACCACAATGTCACTTCTGACCAGGAAACAGTTGAGTCAATCCTCCAGTACTGCAATGCTCATGTTAGGGAGATTATCAAAGGAATGGCTCACTACTACACTCCTGATTGGGCTAACTTGAAGGCTGATCTCCTCAAGTATTTTGATGCTGATCTATCAAATGAAAGGTTCTTTGAAAGGCATCTCAAAAGCTTTGCTTTGGAGTCTAGGATGCAGCCCATCATGATTCTTCAAGACTTTAGGGCTTACAACCATGGCTTCATTCACATTGGAGGTTGGTTGAAGAATAAAGGAAGGATACAGTGAGGGACAAAGTGTTGCAATGTTTGTGAGGTGTGACTTGCTGCCAATGTAGCTCATGCTATTCTGCACAGATAATCATGATACCTATACCATTGGAAAGGGGTGACTCTAAGCTTTCCAGAGCACTAAGGTTCAATCCAAAAAAAGAAATACATGCCAAGATACACCCTATTCTGTCCAAAAAGTGCATTGCAATGCTTTTGTTCCTGACTGGTGAAATAGTGAAAAGTGACCTTTTGATGGGATTGAGAGCATGAAGGATGGGAAAATATGATTACATAATAAACCACATGATCTTCCAGATGATTTGTCAGCATGTAAACAATGACAAACATTGGACTTGTACCATCAACCCTCCCTCTTTTACCACAACTCATGAAATCATCTCTCTAGCTCACATGGTCATTTTTTCTCAAGGAATTCTTATCAAATACTGGTGGCCACCACAGTGCCATCAGTATAACATGCTCTCAGAACCATCAGTCCCTTAAAAAACCTGCTGTCAGTCATTCCCTGGACTGTTTCCCCCCCCATGCCTGATGTGTTCTGGGACTAATCAGTACTTGGAAGGCTGAGAATGTTATGGAGGTCAATCTGGCACTTCAGAATGTGATGGACAAACCAGTCCCCTCTCAACCAATGCATTTCTGGCACAGGGACAGTGGTATGGAAGTTGGGGTGAGACAAAACCCCCTCATGCTCTGAGCACCATAAGAGGGTTCACTAGATCTTGCTCTGATCTGAACTGTGGATGACTGGAGAAGGATTATTTGGTCATCCACAGTTCAGATCAGAGCAAGATCTAGTGAACCCTCTTATGGTGCTCAGAGCATGAGGGGGTTTTGTCTCACCCCAACTTCCATACCACTGTCCCTGTGCCAGAAATGCATTGGTTGAGAGGGGACTGGTTTGTCCATCACATTCTGAAGTGCCAGATTGACCTCCATAACATTCTCAGCCTTCCAAGTACTGATTAGTCCCAGAACACATCAGGCATGGGGGGGGAAACAGTCCAGGGAATGACTGACAGCAGGTTTTTTAAGGGACTGATGGTTCTGAGAGCATGTTATACTGATGGCACTGTGGTGGCCACCAGTATTTGATAAGAATTCCTTGAGAAAAAATGACCATGTGAGCTAGAGAGATGATTTCATGAGTTGTGGTAAAAGAGGGAGGGTTGATGGTACAAGTCCAATGTTTGTCATTGTTTACATGCTGACAAATCATCTGGAAGATCATGTGGTTTATTATGTAATCATATTTTCCCATCCTTCATGCTCTCAATCCCATCAAAAGGTCACTTTTCACTATTTCACCAGTCAGGAACAAAAGCATTGCAATGCACTTTTTGGACAGAATAGGGTGTATCTTGGCATGTATTTCTTTTTTTGGACTGAACCTTAGTGCTCTGGAAAGCTTAGAGTCACCCCTTTCCAATGGTATAGGTATCATGATTATCTGTGCAGAATAGCATGAGCTACATTGGCAGCAAGTCACACCTCACAAACAGTGCAACATTTTTGTCCCTCACTGTATCAGTTGATGAATACAATCACTACTTTTGGGCTGGTTTGTCTCCAGTCTTTCATGGTTTGGTTGAAACCCATCTCAGGTCAAAAGATCCCAACCTTGATATCAGCAGGCCACTCCCCTATGATGATGTATGCCAGTCTGCTGAAGAGGTCCTTCACCATGATCACTTTGATGCAGATGGCCTTGACTTCCTTGGCCCTCATGCTGTTCCTGCTCCTCAGGCCCAGCCTAATGCTTCTCATCACTCAGACAGAATAGATGCCAGTGTTTGCCCTCCACTCCCTTCCCACAAAGCCAGAAGAAACCTTGAAAATTTGGAGAAAGAAGGCCCTACTGCTCACAATCGAGATGAGGTTGAGACTCTAATCAAGTCTCTCTCTCACATGTTGCTCAGTGACCTGGACTACTCACTCCTCTATTATTGTGCTATCAAAATGGATCCTGATGCTGCAAAGGTGCTTCATGCCCCTTCCCTTCATCCTGCTCCTGCATCTACTCCTGTATCCACTGCCCCTGCTGCTACTTCCTCATCCCAGACCCATCCTGCTAGGAGGACCATCACTTGTTATGGCTGTGGTGTTGAAGGCCACAGTGTTGAGAGTTGTCAAGCAATTAATGATCTCATTCAGAAGGGTTCCTTGGCATGAGATGAAAACCATTGAGTCATCTACCCTAATGGGCAGTCCATCTATTGCAATGGAGAAGAGACTATCCTGCAAGCTTATGAGTGCACTAAAGCTGCTGCTCAGCCTGCTAATGCAGTTCACTTTGTTATTCATGAAGAGGCTGAAGAAGATTCCAGTGCTGAGATCTGAGTTGGAAGAAGAACCTGTCACAAAAAGTTTCGGCATCATTGTAATGAAGCCAAATGATAACGTGATGTCCCTGAATTATTATGTGCATTGAAAGAGTCGTTATGATGGCGTGTGAGATCTGATTATGGCATGCTAATGTAATCGGGAAGTGCCGCCAGAAACCTTGCTTGTCCAGCCATGCACAATGCACACATATGTGATTTCAACAAGCCCCTCAGATCCCTAAGGAACACTCACCATATTTGTATGCATTCGCTTTGCATGGCCTGAGATGCTGTTGCCACTCGCAATGTTGTGGCTTTGAAGAATTGTTGGGTGAACTGGGCGGCCCTGGTCCATAAGTTGTTTTGTCGCCATCTTGCATTGCTGCAAATATGCAATATGCTGACCTTTTGCAGTCAGGCACGCTGCTTCCACTCGTCGCAAGTCGACGTTGCTGCTGCCGATAGTGCTGTTCACCTCACCATTTCATTCACCAGCCCTACCACTAGCTTCCTCAACCTCAACACTCGCCACAAAGTCCTCGCTTCTGCCCATCACCTCAACCATTCCCCAAAGGCAATCTTTATGTTTTGCGTGTCCTGGGCTTTGATCAGCGTGTTTTGTGGCGCGTGCATGTCGTTTCTGTCAATGTTAACATGTTTCTGTCCTTCGGGATACTTGGCCATTTCAATTTCAAGCTCTAAAGGTGAGTTTTGGCTCCTCAGCTTGTTCTGACTTTTCTGCTCATGTTTTTAGCAGTTTTCAGGTTGTTCCCATTGCTCTGCACATCCATCCGTGCAGTTGACACATCCACATGTTTCCCCAAGCCATCCACTTCGCCAGCTCTTTGTGCCAATGAGTGAGTTGGGCGGTTTCAGCCCATTCTGACATCTTTGGGTTCTTGCAGCCATTTTTGCATCGATTTGAGCGCACTGTGCCTGTGTGCGTGTGCCTGATGCATCCGCGTGGTTCCTGGGCCTGTGTGGCACCTCTAGGCGTGGTTCTGGGGCTGATGCATTCTGATTTATTTTCAGGCCTTCATGGGTCACTCGCAATGCTCCGTGCGTGCACACACGTGTTCCATGCATCTGTTCGGTTTTCGAGCCTTTCTGGCTCCCCTATGCGTGATACTGCGCCTCTGGCAGGTATGTCGGGGGTTGCTAACGAGTTTGCAGCTGTTCACAAGTTGTTCGCAATGCTCTGCACATGTGTGCACGCATCTGATGCACCCGTTTGACTTCCCAGCCTTTCTGGCTCGCCCACGCGCAGTTTTGTGCCTCTGGCAGGTAACCCCAGGGCTTCTGACACTTTGCAGATTCGCATCGCTGTGCAGGTATATGTGCATGGTTAGTAACCTGGCCCCTCCACCATCTCCCTGCTCTATGACACTGTCGAGTGCACTCACGGATGCCCACTTGCTGGCTACCCTCTACCACGACAGTTGCGGCATTGGGAGTCGCAACCATAGATTCATTTCTGCCTGCCAAGGTGCTAACCATATCCTTTCATTACCTGTTGCGAAGGGGTAAGCTACTTGGTTACAATACTCATTGGATTCCGCAAGGTCATCTGGAATAACAACGTCGTATGCTCACTGTGCTCATCCTCCAACAACTGACATGGAATTTGTTTGGAATTAACCATTTAATATGCAGGGAATTGCTTGTACAGTGTGACGAGCTTCATCAAGAAGGACGCTGATTTGTTAGATGCTGCTTTCGTCTCGCTTTTGTGTCATTCCTCAGACTAATTCATTTTCAAGCTTGTTTCGGGACCATTGATTGCCACTGAGAAACACTCAAAGGACGACTCATTTATGGTACAAGCACAAGTATGCTCGTGACCACTTCGTGATCCCACTCCCATCCTTTCTCCCAATGACTCACTTCCCTCTGGCGACAATTACCACCCACACCACATTTCAAGGCGTAGGTCTGGTCTTTACTCATACCTGACATCATTGCGTGCAGGAGCATCGAGTATGTTGCCTACTTTTCCCAAAGCGACTTCTGCGAACGATATGTACCTGCTAGTGTGGATTGGACGCAGAATGCATTTGACAATGTGCCACATTGAATGGGTGGCAAGAAAGTGTTGAATAAATGATCAGACACTGGTCTATTTAGCTTTTGTATGCCACGTCAAAATCGGTCGAGGATGAGTTGAGGTGGTCGCAAGGGAGCAATGCAGACTGGCACCTGATGGCATCGATGATGACAACAAGAGCATGGCCGGTGACGCTGGGACAGATTACACCCGTCAAGATGCAGGACCTGATACTGAGAGCAGGGATAATCTACTTATTGCACACGTGGATTGCACTCACCCAGAACCCCTGCGTCACCACCCACCCCCACCCCCTCCCCTCCCCGCTGGTATCAAGGACCTCTTGGCTAAGATTGTTGTTGCCGGGCTACCCTGAGCTTTCCACAAGCAAAAGCAAGATGTTCGCATTCGCATCACCTGCCATTTGGTGATTTATGTACACATGCTCCTTGTAAAATTTAGAGTCCTCGATGAAGGAACATTATACGGCGAGCCTGATCAATCGCATGACACATTTCATACTTTATGTGAATAATTTACTGACTATCATGTGTCCGAAATTGCATACTAGCCGCAAGTACTGCTTGTAAAGTTGTTTAACTTCAACTCCTATTTTCTCATGCATTGGACATTTCCCGCACTCACTTTCATTGCTCACTCTCATCACTCATTCTCATACAGAAAGCCACTCTACTCTACAAGTATCTGTGAGTCACTCAGGATGTTTTTTTATTTGCATAACTAATGTAATTCTTAGTAAATGGCCAGGAAACATGCGCAGAGGAAGAGGAAGAGTAGGAGATTGCATAGGGCGGCAAATATCAGCTCCACTGGAGTTGGAGGGTCGAGTGGGCTGGATGGTATGTCATTTTCATCCCTTAATGTGCACTGTGGAGATGAACACATAACAGGTGACAAGGAAGGACCTTCTGCAGTCATGGTCGACTGCAATGGTGTTGGTACTGGCCATGCGGTAATTGGAGGATCACCTGGGACAAATGGTGCGTACGGTATTTACATTTATCTGCATGTACTAATGTCACTTTCTATATTACTAGTCCACTATGTACAAGTTGGCGACGATGTGGAGTCACAAGTGTTGGAAACAGAGGAATCTTTCATGCCCCTGTTTGCATGTCGTACCTGCGGCGTTTTCAAAATGCGTTGCTTTGACTTTTTAAACTTCCTTTGAAATTTTGACTATTGTAACTATTATGATTTTAGCCACCATTTCAGCTTTGAAAACTGTCCAATTATTGTGCTCATTCCACGGACTCCTAGTGTATTACTGATTAGTAGCTCAATTCTAATACTGTAATCAGTGCATGCATATGTCATTGGTATTATTAGTAATCAACGATAATCGATTAAAGACCGTCTATTATTATGCTAACGTTGTTTCTCAAGAACCTGAACCATGGGACCCTTGCGCAATCCTCGAGGCAAGTACAACTACTCCGAGGAAACGCTTTCTGCCCTCTATATATGCTGGTTTTGTGGCAAACAGTTCAAGGTACAGGGTATCAAAAGGCACAAAATCGGCTGCAAAAAACAACAAGAATTACAGAAAGAACAAGCCGAACATGGGAAGGAGTTCGAAAGAGAAAGACACAAGGGTGAGTTCATAGCTTTTAAATTCCTTCTAATGCTTGAATTGATCTATTGCGTGTCTGCAGCTCGAAAAAAGGCTTGACTACTAGATGATCATGCTTCAATCAGTGCATCTGTTGCACCATGGCAGCATCTATCTCAATCGGATGCTGGTTCTTCCCATGCTGTTTGTGAACATGTAGATAGTGATATCTATGGGGATGATGGCAATGGCTGTGAGTTTCCATTCATATTAGCTTGATATTCTTCACTTATCACAAAATAGTTGATCCTTTGGTTGATAGCAATCAATTGAACCATGATGACTACAGCAGGAATAGTAATGATCCTAGTAAGTACCTCTTCAGCATATAGTGTTATTGGGTTGATCATTTAACTGTGATATTTTTCTAGCAACCATGGATGCATCCGTGGAAAGCACTTCCAATATATCTACCGAATTGCCATCACGATCATGCCCACTATCTACTGCTTCCCTCCAACCACCCACTGAATTTAAAATGGAGTACCATCCACGCAGTCGTCGGCCTGTTTTGCACCAGCCATATGAAGAATTTGGAATCAACAATGCTGCTTCGCCCACTATGGTTGACTCCACGCCATGGAAACCATTCAAAACTCAAGGTGATTATCTTTTTGCAGAGATCACCCTTGATGCTGGATTGAACAAGACTCAAGTCAATGGATTATTGGAACTTTTCCTTCTTGTAACCAAAGGTATGGAGCAGGTGACGATGAAGAACGATGCTGAGTTGCGGAAGGCATGTGATAATGCAGGAGCCAAATTAACACCTGTGTGTATTAGTTGTGCTGTGCTGTGAATGCTATTTATCAATATTGATCCTTTAGTTCACCAAGCATGTCATCTCTGTGCCATACAAGGGCAAGGAGATGGAGTTTGAGGTTCATACTTGGCCAGTCTTGGACTGGGCTCTTGACCTGCTCGCTGACCCACAATTAGCCCCACACTTTGTCTGGGATGCTGAACGGGTTTACAAACACAATGGGGAAGAGTATGAACACTTTTATGGTGAGCCTTGGACATGTGATTGCTGGTGGGACATACAGGTAAGTATGTGCAAGCACAGTTCTTGTCCCTGGGCTGATTATAACATTGCCATCCCCTTAACAGTCTCAGCTTCCTGCTGATGTTGAAAATGCCGTACCATTCTGTTTTATATTGTATGCTGACAAGACAAGGCTTTCATCTCACGGCACTGTGAAAGGGTACCCTGTAGTTGTTCGGTGTGCTAATCTCCCTGTAGACATCCGGAATTCTGAGTCCGTTGGAGGAGGTTGTGTTGTCGGCTGGCTTCCGATTGTAAGTTCTACGTTATAATATGGTCTGCTCACAATACTGACATCTAATGCGATCTAATCCTTCAAGATCCCAGAGGATGCAGCTGAGGAAGGTAAACTTGGCTATACAACTTTGAAACGTGTTGTTTGGCATGAAAGTGCCATCAAATTATTTGAGGCCATGGTTCACTTCTTGGCAACTGGCTTTCAGCATAGGTGTTGGGACGAGATTATATGGTATCTTTTCCCATTGTTTTTGATACTATCTGTGGACTATGAGGAACAGTAAGTCAATGAACAAATCGGTTTCTGAGTTAATTGAATGATTGCACCAACAGATGTATGATGTCTTTAATTCGAGGTTGGAATGGCAAGGCTCCATGCCCTATATGCCTCGTGCCACTTGAATTACTCCACGACATTTCTAAGACTTTTGCTCTTCGCAATGCAGGGCAAGGAGAGGAAGCATTGCGAGCTTACAACGATTGTAAGGCCGCTGGTGAAGCAATTCTCAAGAAACTTGGTCTGTGTCCTGTACCCATACGTTCCTCATAGCCCCCATTCACAGTAAGTTTATTAAGGGTAAAAGAATGTCTTTTGGCGTATCAGGTACTCTGACCCTCACTTGGCACTGAGTTTGATCGCTTGCATGTCCTCCACCTGGGATTGTGGGGAAAACATCTCTTTGAAGATCTGAAGATCATTTTGAGGTACCTTGGACGTGATGCAGAAGCAATGGTTGAACGACTGTGAGCTCGATTCTGTTCTGAGTTTTGGCATGTACTAATCTACCCTACAATAACAGTACAAAGGAGTTTCCATGCTGGTGGAAACTGTTTCATTTCACAGCCATCCTCAAGGTGACATTTAATGATGGGAATAAGTTTGCTGACCTATCTATTGTGAGCCAGATTTCTCCATGTTTCGTGGTGTTTTGCTGACACGTAACTTCCTGGTAATAGCAAGTTTTTTATCCCACATTAAGTATCCTTACGAAGGCAGCATGTCCCGAGGGATATCTCCTTATTGGCCTTATCAGCAGCTATCTACAACTTGATAGTCTGATCGGCCTCGACATCCAAACCGATCGCACGCTCTCTGCCATTGAAACTGAGCTTCTTGTTTTCAACGAAAGGCTACAGGTGAGTCTTGACTCTCTGTTTGAAATGCTATTTCTTTAGTTAGCTCTCTCGGATGTCACATTCACTTTCATAGGCATACAAAGAGTGTGCAATGAACTCTTCCATCCCAGGTCTCAAGGTAGATTGGGACTTTCCGAAGGTGCACCTGTGGAAACATGTGGTGCATGATATATGAGAAAAGGGGGCAGTGCGAAACTACAGTACTCGCCCCAACGAAAAAATGCATGGCCCTCTAAAGGAAGCTTATCAAGATTGCTCAAATGGTAGGGATGTTGCTGGACAGGTAGGTGATTTATTAAAGCTTTGGGCCTGGATGTATCTCACCCTTTCTACTAAGATTCTTCGTGTTGACCAACATATCCTTGCGTGCAGGCTCCTACGTACTCATATAGACTGGTATGACAAGTGGCACAAAGCAAGAAGTGGGGATGATAACGACGATAACGACGATAACGATGATAGTGTCCTCGAACCAGGCTTTGAGGGACATTGCAAGCTTGGGTCACCATGCAAGCCCACCACCATCCAGGGGATCGAAGTGGAATGTGATCGTGAAGACAAAGCATACCTGAGACTTCGAAGAAAGTTCACCGACTATATCAACAAATTTCTGCCTTCAATTGGGCACGAGCTAAAAAAGTGGGTTACCATCCCAGCTGATTTTAATGTATGTGTTTGCCACTTGCATGCCAATTAGATGGTGGCTGATATCATACTCACCAGATATATGAGTACCGCTACCTCAAAGTCAACTACAAGTCTTGTGTCGACTGGAAGTTGGCTACCGATCATTTGCGATGTAACTCTCAGTTCTTCGGCACTCCTCGCTATGACTGTGCATACGTGCAACTCACGTCAACACAAACAGCCTTTGTTCGCTTGATAACCTTTTTTATGTGTCAAATCCACGGCTACAGAGAACTTCAGCTCGCTCTCATTCAGCCTTATACTGCAAGTGTTGGCTGGGAGCGTGAACTGGACCAGGCCATGAAACTTACACGTGTCAAGGCTGTGCCTAGAAGCGATTCCATGTTTATTCCATTAGTTTCGATCATTTGAGGTGCACTCTTGTTCCCTGACCCGAAGAAAAAGGATGAATTTCTTGTGGTAGACCATGTCGATGGTGACATGTTTCTTCAAATGAAAACATGGAAGCAGGGTGGCTCGGTGTGTATTAATATTTGCTGAGCAATGCCATTCAGAGGGAGAATGTTGTCGGACCTTAGTCAACATGACCCAGAACTGAATCCTACCACAAACTCATTTTACTGCATCGAGGTCAACTATTCCATTTCGATCCGACACCTTTACATGTTACAGGCTGCGTCTCTTTTACATTAACGGCTAACGCTCAATAATTGAGGTATGTGATTTCCTTGCTGCTTCAAGACGTAACTGATAGCAGGTTTTGGGCTGGAAACATATATAAGGATCTTGGTCCAAGCTATGTTTTCCATTCTGCAATGGCACTCCCAGACTCACGACCAGTTTTTCCCAGTTGTCCCAGTTTAATTATTTGTTTTCAGAATGCCCCAATCTGACTCTGAGGAGGATTTCACCAGCTGCATTGGTGCCATTGATGGCGGCAATGATTCTCAAGCTGACAAAGGGACTCATGGAGATAGCTCTGACTCTGGAAGTGACCTCGAGCAGATGTGGAGGGCCCTCCATGTCCCAGGTCCCACTGCAGATGTGCAAGAGTTGAGAAAGGTATGGTCCTTTTCTTCGTGTCCATCTACTACGATCACTGACATCTATTCTCAGGCACTTTCCTTTGTACAAGAGGCTTATTTTGAGACACAGAACGAGCTTCGAAGCATACGCAGGGATTATGTAGCCCTTCAAGCTACAGTCCCTGCTCGAAGTCGCAATCGTACCACAAAGGCACCCTCCGAACTCGATAAATCCATTGCCAAAGCTGCCAAGAAGTATACAATGTTCTACAATTTCTGGATCGACGATTCAATTTTCCCGACAATTCGAAAACCAAACATTGATCCCCGCAGCCCCATGCGTTGGTCATCCCCTCAAGCGATGGCTGATGGGACAGTTGAAGAATTGTATGAGGCAGTTCCAAAAGAACTCCATAAGCAGATGGAGACATACCAAGCATTCAAGACTGTAGTAAGTTTAAACTCATTTCTTCTGGATAATATGTGCTAAACTATTGTATTTGACTTGTATTAGTTTCATCACCATGTCAATACAGAACGTTCTAACCTGCTCAAAGCAGTTAAAGATAGCGCTTCCATTGTCTTCTCATCTTTGAAACTTCCTGTCGATATCTTTTCAGAGTCTCTCCAAGATTCGAAGGCTACCAGCAAGGATCTTCTCATTTTGTTGAAACTCCCGGAAAATGTTGAACTCGACGGCAAGTATGAACGTCTCGCACCAGTTCTGTTCACCGATCCACACAACATGACCTCAGACACGCTTTTCAAGAGTGTGGTACTTGTCAAAGTAAGTTTGTTGTGTTCTATTTCTCTAATTTGACTCAGTTACTCTGCTTATAGATGGCGCATCTTCTGTTGAAGGGGAAGAGTTCACTGCTTGGCACAAAGAAAAGGGGAGGGCCAAAGCCTAGAGGAGAAATTATGAAGGTCAATAGCATCATTGAGGGAATGATTGCTAGTTTCGCTGTCATGGTAAGTCCTAACATAAATTGTGTCCATGATATAGGGAATGCTAATGATAACATTTTTGTGGTAGGCACGCTACTTGCTCACTCATGACACAGAACTCAATGCGGAAGGAAACCACACAAAGATTTGATATCACGATGATTTCAATTTTTATGTCCGGCTACTCTTCAAATGTAATAAATGGTCACAGGAAGTCATGCAGTTCTTTAATGACGATTTATTTGGGCCACAGCCTCCCCGTCAACCACCGCAGTTTGAGCCTACTCACTTAGCTCCTCACCATGTAACTGGGAAGATGACCTTCTTGAGGAGATGGATCAGGATTCTGACACCCCTTTCTCGATCCCCAATTCCACTGGAGCCGAGTCCCCACTACAGTCGCAGGCTGGTTCCCATCCTCCTGACATGGCAGCCACTGTTCGCCCACCTCTCAGTGCCAGTACTTCTGTACTGGAGGATACGACTGTCAACCATCAAGCATCAGCTTCAATTTCCCGCGAAGGTGCAGGTAATGCGAGGCTGTCTGCTACGACTCAAGTCCACCTTGGTGTTGGAAGACTTTCCCTTACTGACCCAGGTGATGCTGAATCTGGATGCTCCATTTCTTCTGCTCGCTGCACTTCTGCAGCATCAAAGCGGAGGATCACACCTGTTGCAGCCGATGCACCTCTTATTACCCAGCCACCGCAGGAGAAACGCCATATGAGAGCAACAAATCATGGAAAGAAATAGTGGTTGGGTCGTGCCAATTCTGTTAGTACCTTTCTCACTGTCTAAGATCTAAGGCTGTCGCCTTCCCGCATACTTCATATACATTTTTGCGAGTGTAGAATTACAATTTTAAATGTGATTTTGTCCTCTGGATTTCGGTGACAAAAAATGCCTGTATTTGCTGTCTGAACTACGATGACTATGGTACTTAGGATATTGTCAACTCGTTACCAAACCCAGTTGGTACATTATCAAGCAGCATAGCCACATGTTCATTTCTTGTTCTCATTCCGTCACCATGTTCATGACTTGTTCCATTAATTACAAGGCTATTAACATAACTTCACAAGCATCGACACCTTTCAGACTCTCATGGAGTCGTTCAGTAAGTTACTGCACCATAATTCATTGTATCATTATTGATACAGAATGATTGTCAGGTATTTTATAATTTGTCCATGCTCTAGTGTCGGCAACAGTATCGCTCTTAGCCTTGATGACGATGGTCATCCCCAGCCTCTTAACAATTGCCATCCCCATCCCCAGCCTCCACAACAATGGCTGTCACCATCCCTGGCCTTTCTCGATGACCCTCTACCACAGCGTATTGATGCCAGCGCTCCAGCTCTAGCAAGTCCATCAGTTCCTTTTTTATTTTTTAATCTTTATCTCTTATTTTTGTTCCTCTACCCCAGCTGCATCTGACCTAGTACCCCAGTTTGTCCCAATGATGATAACATCTGGGATCCCCATCCCAGCGATGAGACTGCCCTCAGCCTTGGCAGACAATGACGACGACCGCTCCGGCTTTAGCCTCACCCAATGATGGAATGATGCCTCCTCTCCACCCAACAACGACGCCACTCTTGCCTAGTCACAATATTGCTTGGTAGCAATGTCGCATTGGGCTACGATAACATCGATTCAGTAGTTGGTACCACCATGTGTGCGTATGCACATGTTGTACATTTTCATGTGGCTCCCGAGCCCATCTGCTTCCCCCTACCTCCAGATCTCTTTGGTGATTGTGACAAGATTTTAGGTGCACTCATTGTGCTGTTTCCAACCCAACTTCATCGATGCCCCCTTCGCCTACGACACCCTCAACCTCGAGGCCTATCTCCAGTACCCACAGTCCCCCTATGGTGTCTCCTCCATGTCTTGTAAGCCCGAATCAGATCCTCCATCATTGTTGTAGCTTACATCACCTTATGGCAGTGCCTGGCCCCTCTTCATCTTCCCCCCATCTCAGCTTTGACTCGCTGAACCTGTCCAACACCATTGGCGAGTACTCTTACACGTCCTCATACATCACTACCTCCCCTGGTCGTCCTTACATGCCCCTGGAGAATGGCGTTTCTCCCCTGCTGTCTACAACCTCTCTGCAGGTGAGCTGTCTTCAGATGGCCTTACCTCTGGAAGGCACAGCCACGACAGTGGTACCCGCTCGCCTGTGTCAGCCCTTGGAGTGGTCGTTGCAGCCTCTCGGCCAAGCGTCGCTCGGTGCTATCATGTTTGGTCTTCTTGCATCGATTCCATTGGTTACGGGTACCATTGCCGCTGCTATCTTCATGTGGTCCTTCTATTGTCAGTACGCAGCATCCCTTATGCTCCCGACGATGATGACCATTCCAAGTCCCAGCATATCAACACCACCTCTATCCTCATCTGGCGACAATGAGGATAGCAGCGTCCCAGCCCTGAGTTTTCATAATGACGACATTCCCCTTGACCCACCTCATGCATTAGATCATATTATAGTGCTGATTTTGTGTATATTAGCATGTAATATGATTTCTGTAATTGCTATATGGTATAGAAACCAGGCAATATTAGCTTGATGTTAATGGATTGTGTGCCATCAAAATGTCGAACACTCACATTGTCATGTCATCGAGATGTTGTCCAACAAAATATTGTCTGGTCATAATTGCCATAACAAGTAGTGATAATGATGCCAGTGCTCCATTATCATGACATTATCACTCAATGACAATGCCGTATTCCATAGGGTTCGTGCCATGTTGTCATGACATGCTTATGTCACAGAATTTCCATTATTAGACAATAATAATGTGCATTGGGGTCATGACAATAGGGTCTGGGCCATGTTGTCATAACATGATCAAGTAATCGTTCACCATTAGCATGCATTATAATGAATCCGCCAGCAACCACCATTGAAATGTCTTTATAATGCATTGTCACGTGCCCAAGAAATTTGGGACAACCTCTTGTTGCTGCTGTGGATCATTCTAACAAGATTACTAAAGAGAAGAGAAAGGCTGTCTTTGACAGTGTCCTTGTCCCACCTCATTCACATGGCAAGGAGAAAGAGAGTCAAGAACCAAAGCCTTCATCCTCTGCATCTATCCCTGCTCCACAGAAAGCACCACTTGCTCCTGCCTTCATACCAGTTGATGTTCATCCCCCTGTCTTTGATGGAACTAGAGATGACACTATTATGGAAGATGCCTCTGTCCCAAAGCCATCTGGACATGCCACTGATTCTGCAGACAGGTCTAAGAAGTCCAAGCCTCCTCCCACCATTTCCCTGTTTTCATCACTTTTGCAGTCTGCCAATTCCAAAGCTATTGTAGAGCACATTTTGTCCACCCCCTTGACTGTATCTGTTGGGGAGGTCATTGGATCATCTAGGGATGTTTCTCAGCACCTTCAGGAACTTATGCAATTCAAGAGACAGCCCCTGGCTCAGCCTGTCAAGTCTGTTACCATTGTTGAAGGAACTCCTCCTGTAGCCTCCTAATTGGCATTGATGTCTAGCCCCCTCATCACCATCAATCTGACATGCAATAGTTGATGTGTAACAGGTGTCATTGACTCTGGATCTACTGTCATGACTGTGTCCAGACTACTCTAGACTGGCTCTACCCCAGTCTCAACCAGCCTCACCCAACCCTTGCCCCAGTCCTGGCATTACCCCTTCAACCCAGAAATGTGTTAGCTCATGAGGCACTGCAAGGCAGTGCCCAATCAAGTTGTCTGCTCAGTTGGTACTGGGCTGGTGTAACACCTGGCCCAGCCACAAGTCCTGCCCCAGTTCCTGGTAAATCTTTTGTTCATAGTCTTGCTTGATAATATTCTTTGTAACATTACTTACCAATCTGTTTACCAATCATCACTGTACCAGCACAGACTGGTCTCCAGTGCTACATTACACTTAGTTTACCTTTAGTATTTAAGCCATAGGATAATCTGTTTAGCCTCAGTCTGAAATCAACTTAGTCTCATCTTAACCCAGTCCCCTCCTGTTCTCTGTCTTCTGCCTCTTGACTGGACTATGGCCCATGCAAGGGAATAGTGCTGCACCTTCAGTCACTAAGTCCAACAGTCCAACCCTCTAGTTTCTCATCTACCTTCTGACCCCTGACCAGACTCCAGACCAGCTTTGGACCAGTGAAGAACCAGACTTAACAGTATTTCAGACTCACACTTGTGTGGGTCACTACCCTTCTGTCCAAACCTCAGTATCACACCCTCAGCATGCCTACCCAGACCAGAACTCAAGCAGCATGTGCATGTGCTTACCACCAATCCAGATTCCACCTCAGCTATTGACTTATGCTATGCTGCTGCCCTGGTGTCCTTAGGGACAGCCAGAAGGTTGCCCAGTGAAGTCAATAACTTCAGGGGCTTCTCAGCCTGCAAGTCTACCACTCCCACTTCTAATCAACCTCCTGCACCCACTAATGATCTGGATGATGAACCAGACCTAGACAAACCAGATGACTTCAATCCTGGTGGTGATGACCCCAGTGATGATGGTCCTGGCAATGATGGGCCAGGGGATGACCCAGATAATGATGAATGAAGAAGCCATCCCAGAAGATGATGTTGAGCCTGGTGTAACCATGCTTGACAACCTCTACCAAAGCCATCGAAGCTTCTTGCATGCAATGCTTGCACCAGCTCTGAGTCCTCATCTAGAACCAAGTTGTGTGAACCAGACACCTTCAATGGGATAGACCCAAAGAAGCTGTGTGCTTTTCTTATCTAATGTGAACTCAACTTCTGGGACTGGCCCCAGGCCTTTCATAGTGATCAAGCCAAGGTCACCTTTGCACAGTCATTCCTGAAAGGGATGGCTCTTGAGTGGTTTGAACCAGACCTACTTGGGACTGAAGACCCAGAGGACTGGCCTTATTGGATGGACTCTTGGAAAGAGTTCATCATAGAACTTCAAACCACCTTTGGACCTCATGACCCAGTGGCTGACACTGAGAGCCAGCTAGACCACCTGCAGATGAAAGACAATCACTGGGTCAACAAGTACATGGTCAAGTTCAACCAGTTGGCCTCCCAGGTCCAGGGATACAGTGATGGTGCCCTGTGCCACTTCTTCTACACTGGTCTTCCTGACCACATCAAAGATGAGGTCTGCTGGGTTGGCAAACCAAGAACCCTGCACAAGCTTCACCACCTAGCTCAGGAGATTGATGCATGCTACTGGGAGCACAAGGAAGAAGTTCAGCAGTCCAGTAGGCACCAGGGGTTGTCCTCTGGTAGCAAGTCAACTCCAAATCCTGGTCACAACAACCAGTCTAAGCCTGGTCAAGAGAGATCCAAGACCAGCAATAACTCCAGTAATCAGTCTTCAGCTAAATCCATCTCCACCAGTCAGGCTGGCTCTAACACACCCAAGCCAGACTCAAGCAAGTTGGGGAAGGATGGCAAGCTGACACCAGAGGAGTGCAAGCATCACAGAGATAACAACCTCTGCATGTTCTGTGGGGGCACTGGACATTTTGCAGATAAGTGTCCCAAGAAAGCTGGGAAAGCCAAAGCTCACACTGCAGCCACCTCTGAGGCAGCACTGGCCTCAACCTCAGGCTCTGCCCCCAACGCAAAAAAATAGGTAGCAGCTCTCAGAACTCTGCACAGACTGAGAGCTGCATTGACTCCAGCTGTGCACTCATGGAGGCTTGTCTCAACACATCTGCTCTTTCTAATCCAAATTCATTAACTCCCCATGTTTCTATTGTCAGTCACAGTGTGCCCCAGTTTCATACACTAGTGGACTCTGGTTCCACACATAGCTTCATAGATAAAGAATTTGTTAATCAACACTCTTTTGCCCCTTACCCCATGTCCCCTATCCAACTCTGGCTCTTTGATGGGTCATCAAGTTTTGTTATCTCTCAAGCAGTAGATCTTTTGGTTCAATTTGCAACCAGTGATGTCACCCCAGTAACCCTGTTTTTAGCCCTGTTGGATTCTGAATGTAAGATGGTCCTTGGACATGACTGGCTCACCCACTACAATCTGTTGATTGATTGGGTACTGAGCAGTCTAACTTTCTGGACATCTACAGGAAGAATGCCAACCCTGTCAACACCCCCTGCCACACCGGTCTTAACCAGTCTTCCCAATCCTGGTCTACCTGACCAACCCAACCCTGGCCCTGCACCATCTGTACCATCTGTTGACTCACCAGTTTGCACCCCCCTGAAAGCTCCCCTTATTGCCCTGATCAATGCAGCTGTGTATGTGCATGCTTGCAAGCTAGAGGGATCTACCCAATTCCAACTTCATCTATGCCCACTGGACCCAGTCCTGGCCCAGTCTACCTCTGCCAGTCCTCCACTGGACCTGGCCAGTGTATCAAAGGACTATGTCATATCCATGACTCTCAGACTCAATCCCAGTCCAGTCCAGACCCCCTAGCCCCTATCTCCAGTCAAGCCTGGTCCTGGTCCAGCCTAGAAGACCCAACTCTGGCCCTAGATAACCCAACTCCAGCCTGAATAACTCAAGGCTGGTCTTTTACCCCTATCTCCAGTCCATTCTGGCCTCCTGGTCTTGTGCTGCTCCACCCCAGTCCTCCCAGGTCCATGTCTGGGTCACCTGGACATAACTCCAGTCTGTTTTCCTTTATTTGTACTATATTTAGTCTAGTCCCCTTTGCTGATCTTGCTTACTGTACAAACCTGTGTCTGACTCTGGTTATGCCAGTCACCTGGACTTTGACTATTAGTCTCAGTACAGCCTCTGTGGCTATCCTCTTGCTAATCACCTTTCTAATAGCTTATCAACAAAGTCTGGCTCTATGTTCATTACCCCAGACTGGCCTCATGTATTTAACCTCTGTACATACTTTGTAGCACCTCAGTCAGAATATAAATTTAGTATTACCCTCAACTCTGTATTACCCCTCAAGTCTACCATATAGCTAAGGCCAAGCCTTAAGCTATCCCTGGCCCCTGTCACAGACCTCTCCCCAGCTTGCATGAGGGTACAGCACATAAGCTGAGACCAAGGGAGGTAGATCCAACCCCAGACTGGCTTCCCCCTGTGTGCACTCCAAGACCAGCCAGTTTCCCATGCTACCAGTCTTGTTCCCATGCTCCCAGCCTTAACTCCAGTCCTCTGGGACTTAACCCCTGACCTCTGGCCTTAACTCTGGTCCAACCAGACTTGGCCCCTGTCTCCCAGCCTTGACTCTGGTCAGCTGGACTTAGCCACTGTCACCCAGTCTTGAAGCCCAGTCACCTGAGGGT
This sequence comes from Pisolithus orientalis, assembly GCF_024613125.1. NCBI lineage: Eukaryota > Fungi > Basidiomycota > Agaricomycetes > Boletales > Pisolithaceae > Pisolithus > Pisolithus orientalis. The sequence continues at coordinate 774,910 of NW_026260794.1, read as the reverse complement.
AAAACTGTACTTAACAGACTACCACAACTTTGCTGACATCTTTAGCAAAGCCAAGGCATCTACTCTCCCCCCACACCAGGAGTACAATCTTAAGATCAAACTGGAAGAGGGTACTACACCACCTGTTGGAACCATCTACTTGCTGTCCCCAGTCAAACTGCAAGCTCTCCAGGCATTCATTGAAAAAAACCTGACCACTGGTTTCATCTGGCCCACTTCTTCCCCTTATGCTGCACTGGTCCTCTTCATAAAGAAAAAGGATGGTTCACTCTGGTTATGTGTTGACTTCTGGGGCCTTAACAAGCTCACCAAGAAAGACTGGTATCCTTTACTACCAATATCTGACCTACTAGACTCCCCTAGTTGCACCAAAATCTACACTAAAATTGACTTGAGGCACATGTACCACCTTGTCCAGATTGCACCCAGTGATGAGTGGAAAACAGCCTTTAGAATGTGCTATGGGTCTTATGAGTGGTTGGTGATGCCTTTTGGTCTTACCAATGCCCTGGCTGCCTTCCAGTGGTTTGTCAATTCAATCTTCGCAGATATGCTAGATGTCTGCATTGTCATCTACTTTGACAACATCTTAATCTACTCTGGAGATGAGTCTTCTCACAAGCAGCACATCTGGGAGGTTCTTTGCCAGCTCCAGTTACATGGCCTGTATGCCAAACTGGAGAAATGTGAATTTCACTCAGACTCTGGAATATCTGGGCTACCACTTGTCCCCAACTGGCCTTACCACATCTTCAGAAAAAGTCAAAGCTATCTGCAACTGGCCTGAGCCCCAGAAGGTAAAGGACATTCAGTCCTTCCTGGGCTTTGCCAATTTCTATTGCCAGTTCATTTTTAACTACTCAGACATAGTGGTACCTCTAACCCAGTTGACATGCAAAGGTGCTCCCTGGAACTTTTCTGAGGAGTGCTGCTGGTCTTTCAATAAACTCAAGCAGGCCTTCACTACTGCCCTGGTCCTAACTCATTTTTCCTCAGATGCTCCTATTACTGTTGAGACTGGTGCATCTGATTATGCCATAGCAAGTATATTGTCCATGACCAGTGGTGATGGTCAAATCCAGCCAGCTGCATTCTACTCTTGCACCTTAACAGCCCCAGAGCTAAATTATGACACTCATGATAAGGAATTACTCATGATCTTCAAGGCATTTCCAGACATGGTGGCACTACTTAGAAGGATCTGCAGTACTGGTTGATGTTATCACCAATCATAAGAACCTGGAGTATTTCTCCACCTTGAAGGTATTAACCTGGCACCAGGCATGCTGGTCTGAGTTTTTGTCACAGTTCAATATGGTTATCCAGTTCAGACCTGGTAAACTCAGTGCTAAGCCTAACTAGACAATGGGATGTCTACCCCAAAGAGGGGGATAGTGACTATGCCCAGGTCAACCCACAGAATCTCAGACTGGTCTTCACACAGGAAAAACTAGCCACCTCCCTGCACACCCCCTACCTTGAATACCCAGTCCTACATGCTGTTGCACTGATGGACATGGAGAAGTTACACAATGATATCCTCTCAGCTCTACCCTCAGACCCAGTCACCCAAGTCTGGTTCTCAGATACATCAGATTCCTGGTGGTCAGTTGATGACACTGGCTTCCTCTGCCTAGATGGAAGAATCTATGTACTGGACTCTAATGACCTTTGCCTTTGTGTCTTGAGGTTCAAACATGATCATCCCTTGTCTGGCCACTTTGGCCAAAATAGAACCTTGGAACTCATCTGGCATCAGTACACCTGGCATGGCCTAAGGACATTTGTCAAAGACTATGTCTAGTCTTGTACTACCTGTGCCCAGGCCAAGGTACCCTGCCACTGGCCTTATAGCCTACTCAAGCAACTCCCTGTGCCAGAGAAGCCATGGAATTCCATTTCAATGGATTTCATAGAGCAACTCCTGGCCTCAACCAGCTTTACCACCATCCTCATCATAGTTGACCAGCTTTTGAAGCAAGCCATTTTCATACCTACTCATGACACCATCACAGCCCCTGAGCTTGCCAAGCTCTTTCTCATGCACATATTCTCCAAGCATGGTGTACCAGCTGATGTGACCTCAGACTGGGGATCAGAATTCATATCCCACTTCTTCCAGTCTCTTGGTAAAGGCTCTAGACATGCATCTACTGTTATGCCTCGCTCAGGGGTGTTCCCTTTTTCATTTCATCAGGGTCACATGCATCTAATGGTTGTTGCCATCCTAGGGGCCCATATGCTACACGGGTCATTCAGGTCTCCCATTGACAAGGTATTTCCAATACCTGTTGGAGCCACACCTCCCCTTTGATCTGGTGTTCCACTGCCCTCTCTGATGGACGACATGTCTCTTTCTTGCTCTGTTATGACTCATTTGTCTTGCTTACATGTTGTACTATAGTTCCAGTGTCTGGCTCTTCACTGCGCAGTGATCGCACAGCCAGTATAGCCTTTGTTGCCTGCCTACCCCCATCATATGACACCATATGACTCGTCTCTCCTTATTTATTTGACTGATCACTTTGTTGATTGCTGCGGATATGCATCACAACATGTCCTGTTGCAACTGGTACAGTACTCATACTTAGGGGTATATAGACCTATGTACCTCATCCTGTATCTGCAGTTTTTTCAATAGCTTGCAACTGAGCTTCATCCCTTTGCTTGTATCCTTGTTCTCTCTCTCTCTCCATGAACAACCTTTGGGACTCACCAGCAGACAGAACCTCTGTCAGATATTCACAATAACTCAGCCATAGGGGTTATGATAAGTTCAGCCCATAGACTCCCCCTTGTGTGCTTCATGCCTAGTTCCATTTGAAGAAGCCACCACACTCAGGCATAACAAAACCAAAAAACTCCACACAGCTTTCAGGACTTGTGAACCTCTTCATGAAAGTCCACTTGTCCCTGGTTACTGAACTTCAACAAACCAACCTGACTAATATGCACTAGGCTCATTGCATCTCCCTACATGTAAAGACTGACTTGCCTTTGTCCTGCTCCTCAATGTGCTTTCCTGGTACTAACAAAATTGAGAAGCACCCTTCTACCCTCAATCAAATTCATCTGCTCTACAGGCAGCCATTAGGCTTTAATAGATCGCCTCCCTAGAGTGGCACTCATGTCTCCCTACATGTAAGTCACTTGCACAAAACCCTAAACACTAACAGGTTTCCTTCAGGAAATAAATCCTCCCTCAGTCCTCGTTATCACTTCTCATTAAAGTGTCTAACCTGCAGAAGTCGAAGACCACCCATCCCTCCTCGAAGTAACCCACTCAGACTTGGTAGGAATCCTCCTCTACCACCTGTCCCTACTAGGAAGACTTGGCCCCTCAGTTACTGCAACAAACCCTCAGTTATCTTACCTATCCCAGTTTAGGGATTCAGAAGTCACACTTAGTTCAGAAGAAGGAGACGATCAGAAGTCCGAGACTTCTTTCAGATCAGTCCTCAAGGAAGAACAAGAAGCTCGCAAGTCACCCTGATATGTCCATGACAGTTGGTCATGGAGAGTTAACTCCTGAGATGCCTCAAAGGACTTTCTCAGAAGAGGAGTTGAGAGAAAGGTTGGAAAACCAACGACTCACTATGGCAGAGGAGCTCTGGAGAGCTATGCATGCCAGGAATAGTGACCCCTTTCCAACAGGAATGCCTATGGACTCAGCATTATGCAAATGGTATCAAAGGAATTTTGGAAAGGTAATTCCCCCAGAGGTCCCTGTTGTTGGGTCCAGTAAGGGTAAGGCCCCAGCCAATCCTGATGACATGTACGATTGCCACCCACCCAATGGAGGTCAGGAGTTTAATGTCAGGCATCCTGGAGAATATGATGGAAGCCACAATGGGCTTCAGACTTGGATCACACAAGTCAAAGGATACTTGAACCTGAACAAGCATGTTTATAATTCGGAATCACTCAAGATTTTGTTTGTGCTCATGTACATGACAAAAGGAGCTGCAGTCTCATTTGCCAAAAACTATCAAAATGAAAACAAGCTTCTCGATGGAACTATCTACTATACCGACACCTTCCAGAGGTTCATAGATCGTCTAAAAGCAACATTTGAGTCTAGGGACCAAACTGCTCTTGCTATCCTGCATCTTTTGGATATCAAGCAAGGAACACACAAGCTTGAGGCCTACATAGCCAAGTTTACCAGGCTTGTTAACAAGGCTCAGCTGAAAGAGGAGTCACATGAAGCAGGGATCTTCTTTGGGAAAGGATTGCAGAAAGAATATCATGATTGGATCCTGAATTCAGGATGTGCCCCTACCATGGGCATCAAGTGGATACAGTGTGTGGGAGAAGCCAGAACCATGATTGCTATGAAGGCACATCCTAGAAGGGAAGGAATCTCAGTATGAATGCAAATTCATTCATTACTGCAGAAATTCCCAAGATCCTGATGTGATGGACATCGACAAATGAAAATGGAGTATTAGATGCTCTGGATTGGAAATTAAATGCTTCAATTGTGGAGCTGAAGGTCATTACAAGCATGATTGTAAAGTCAAGGTCAAAACCCAGCTTTCCAATGTCCATATAGTCCTTCAAGAGGATGGAATGAAGACTGCCTATGTCAGAGATTGTGAAGCAAATATGGAGGAAAAGAGGCTGTTGGGTTTTTAAAGGGGACTGGTGAATCTCCTGCATCAGTCAGTCCCATTTCAATTTGTCTGCTAAATGTACTTCTATAGATGATGAATCGAATATGTGAATTCATTCTCCTCTTGGGCTGGTCATTTTGCCAGATTGCAAGGTAGGAATATGGGCCTGCATCAACTCAGGTGCAGAAGTTTCCCTCATCTCAGAATGAATGGTCCAAAAACTTGGGATCCCAACATATCATGTCAAGAGCAAGTTTAAAATGACTTCGTTCACTGGAAAAGATGTGGAATGGGTCACTTGCAAGGTAACCCTGAAAATGGAAATCAAGGAGCGTGTTATTTGGGTCAAATGTTACATTGGGCCTCTCATCAGAAAAGAACATGTCCTACTTGGAATGCCTTTCCTCAAGGAGTTCAAACCATGAATGAACTGGGAAATGGGGAAAATCACATGCTGGGACGATGGGTATGTATACCCAGAGAGTTCTGACTATTACTTCAAACAGGTAGAGATGGACAGTACAAAGGAATCTTCTGGCCTGTCCCTGAAAGTGGTAAAACAGGATTTGGGTAAAACCCCTGAAGTTAAAATTAATAAAACTACTCTGTCTACAGAACTCAAAGCTGCCCTGGCAGGTAGTAAAGGGGAAGTCAAGCTTCCGGAAATCTACAGGGACTTTGCCAAGGTGTTTGCAGCAGATGATATACCACTACTGGCTCATCAACCAGGCTTGGATCACGAAATCAGGCTTCGTGAAGATTTTAAGCTGAAAAGAGCAGTGGTATATCTGATGTCTCCTGACAAACTTAAGGTTTTAGACAAGTTTCTGGACGAGAACTTAAAATGCAAGAAAGTTTGACTGTCGACCTCACCACAGGCTGCACTGGTGTTCTTTGTGTCAAAAAAGGATGGAAAGAAGTGGCTGATTCAAGACTACCACTACCTTAACTCATTCACCATCCTGGATGCACATCCACTGCCAAACACCCAGGCTTTGTTTGATGAGCTAGTCAAATCCAAGTACTACACCAAATTCAACATCCACTGTGGTTTTACCAATCTCAGGTTAAGGAAGGAGATGAGTGGAAAGGAGCCTTTATCATGCTGAGAGGACTTTTTGAGCCAACAGTAATGTTCTTTGGGCAGTGTAACTCACCACCTTCCTTCCAGAGATATGTGGACAAAACCTTTGAATCTCAGTGCAGGAAACAAGTTGGGTACATGGATGATGTTGCTATCCATGCCAAGACAAGAGAGGAGCTTCGCATTCGCATTCAGGAGTTCTCAGAAATTTGCAAGAAAGAAGGGCTACGTTTGAAGATCAGCAAATGTGTTTTCAAAGCCAAAGAAATAGAATTCCTTGGAATGATCATTGGAAAAGGGTGTATGGAAACTTCGCCAACAAAGACAGACACCATTAGTATGTGGGAAGCCCCTGACAATCTTACTGGGCTTTGTAGATTCCTTGGGTTCTGCAACTTCTACCGAAAATTCATCCCTTCCTTCTCAAGCATCACTAGACCCCTTCATGATCTCACTAGGAAAGGGGTGTCTTACCAGTGGACTCCAGAACACGATGCTGCTTTCAGAAAACTGAAGTCTTTGTTATGCTCCTCTCCAGTCCTCACAATCCCTGATTTCTCGAAGCCATTTGCCCTGTTCATGGATGCTTCGCAGCTCAGGGACTGGAGCTGTTCTCGCCCAGAAGGGAGATGACAATGAGTGGCATCCCTGTTCCTATCTCTTGCAATCCTTTGTTGGTGCCAAGCAGCAGTACCAAGTCTATGATTTGGAAATGCTGGCAGTCATTCAGGCACTTAAGGCTTTCTGCCCCTATCTGCTTTCCCCTGTCAAGCCTACTGTGGTCTTTACAGATCACAAGAATCTCGAGTATTACTGGGAGCTCACTCCCTGCCAGGCACATTGGGCTGCCACTATCCAGTCTTATCCCCTTCATTTCTCCTGGCAGGTGGGACACCTTCAGGTCCCTGCCGATACTCTTTCCCATAAAAATGTTTCTGTAGAACCTGCACTGGTGGCCATGGTCCTCCCCACAGACCTTTGGCTTTCAGAGGGGGTAAATCCAACAAATCCTCAAGTTCACCTTGTTTCCCCTTCGTTTTCTGTTACCAAAATACAAAAACTGTTAAAACTTAATTGCCTTTGCCAAATCAGACATCTTCCTGCAAGGCCATCGCAGTCCAAAAACAACTCCAAGCCATATTCCCACCCACCTGAGGTAAAGTCAAAAGGGAATGGGTTGCCTGACACTCGCCCTGTGAAGGAACCAGTAAAAGGAGCTTGAGGAGTTTATGTGATATTGGCTGACCTGTATGAGCATGTCAAGAATGACATGTCAAAGGACTCTACAGGCCCAGAACCCAGGGATAACATATCCATTGCAGAAGACAGAACAAAATGATTCAGTACAACCAGACTTTATATCCCTCCCAAGGATCGCCACCATTGTATGCAGTCCTACCATGATCACAAGTCCACAGGGCATCCCGGACAAAAGGCCATGTTCGCAAAAATGAGAAAGGAGGTTTGGTGGGAAGGTATGGGGAAAGATATAAAAGCTTATGTGGCAGGATGTCTGGTGTGCCAGACAACTAAGGTCATAACTCACCTGCTGACACCCCCAGTCATCCCTCATGAAACCCCTAAGACCACCTTCCCCTTCCAACAGATATCCATGGATCTCATCACTGATCTCCTGGTCTTGGGAGAACAAAAATATGACTCTATTCTCACAGTTGTCGATCAAGGCCTTACAAAGGCTGCGCTGTTTGTTCCATGTCACAAGACAATTGACTCTGTCAGGATTGCCCTGACTCTTCCATCAATATGTCTATTCTTGCTATGGCATGCCTGAATTGGTGATCTCTGATCAAGGGCCACAGTTCACATCTTCATTTACCAAGGAGCTCTACAAGGCGATAGGGGTGAAAACCAAACTGTCAACTGGGTATCATCCTCAAACCAATGGAGAAAGTGAACATGTAAATCAAGAAGTGGAAGGATATCTTCGACTGTACTGTGCAGAGGCCCCTAACTTGTGGGTCACTAAGCTCCCCTCTGCTGAGTTCACTCACAACTCTTGTGTCCATTTGGTTCATCAAATGACTCCTTTTTCGCTCCTCCTTGGCTATGATCCTTCACCCTACCCTGAGGTGCAACTTACTGCGGTCCCCTTGGTCAACAAAAGATTGGAAAAATTGGCTTCAAGTCGAGATGTCACCATCCTCACACACAAAAAAGCACAGGACCTGATGCGTTCATGCTCTAAAGGTACTTATGTTGCACCCAAGGTTGGAGATCAAGTACTCCTGGATACTGGGCACCTTCATATCAAAAATCAATGTGATAAAATTGTGCCCTGATGTCTTGGGCCATTCAAAGTCACTCAGGTGGTGTCACTGGTCACTTTCCAGTTGGACCTCCCATCAACTTGGAAGGTCCATCCAGTTTTTCACACCTCTCGGATCTTCCTGTTTGTCGAAAACAATACTTATGGTGCTGCACCCACAGCCCCCTTTCCAGAGATGGTTGACAACAAGATCAAATGGGAGGTCAAATCAATAATAAATCACAGGGTTGATGGATGCAGAGGCAAATGATGCTATTTGGTTAAATGGAAAGGATTCCCCCATTTGTCAAATATGTGGGAACCTGAGGAACATATAAAAGACCATGTGTCAGAGGTCCTCGAACAGTACAAACTTGCTTGACACCTCAAAAACTAGATGGATTCCCCTTGCTCTGTTGATACTGAGAATGACTATGCCAACATCTCCCTTGCCCCCAAATCCATTTTTGACCCCTCAGATGATGGGGTCGTCCGCCCCATCACTATCTATGCCCCAACCTCACCTCCAATGCCCCCACTGGCTTTTATGTCTCAGGATACACATCGCCTCTGTTGCAGCCCCACTCACTATTGCCCCCTGTCCCCAGGACTCGTGGACCACATCCACTCCAGGGGTTCTTGGTCAAACGTGTCCCCACCCCCAAGGTCAGAGTCCCCCTCAGCAAGGATAGTAGCCAAAAGGGAAAGGACAAGGTGTGCTCTGACAATGACCCTGGTAGTCAAGGAACTGGGTTGAGTCCTGCCCATGCTGCTGAACCTGCTGACCTATGCACTGCCTTTACCACCTACCCTGACTGCACCCAATGCGCTGCCCTTGACCTCCTCACCTCTGCAGCCCTTGCCAGGGATGACCAGCAGCAACTACCAATCACAGCAGGTGACTACTTGGACATTGTTAGGGTGCTTGACATCTTCAATGACAGGGATGACATTGACAGGTGCTCACCAGAACAGGTTGAGTATTTTAGGTTGCTGTCTCAAATCTACAGAGCGACAGATGTAGTCAATGCTGCCATTTCAAGGGTCCGTGCCAGAGAGTTAAGCAGGACCACTCCTTTATTGGAGGTAATCATGATCGACATGTTGGAGAAGGGATCCTCAGACATCACAGAAGCAGTTACTGGTGGGGCCCACCATCATCTTTGTACATGTCAGGTTGATGGCATGCTCACCCTGTCCACATCTTGGATCCTTGATTGTATCTGGCTGAAGCAAGAGGAACCATTGGCTTCCCAGATGATAAAAGAAGACATGACAGATCAGGAGAAGGAGAAGCAGTGGCATGCCATTGAGCTGAGTTTCATCAACTCAGGAGAACTCTTTAAAGAGGTTGGTGCTTGACTGGGTACTGGGACTCACAACTCCGCCTGGGAAGTTTTGCTACAGGATGTGTCATGGGCTTCACAAACACTACCATAACACTGTCCACTCCGCTGACCCTCTCCCTGCGACTCCCTTTGTCCCCATCCCTGCTGATCAACTTTGGTTCTACCTCAGAGGCCAGTCTCCTGTTCCCCTTGGACACGTCCTTTATCAGCACATGTGCTACCAGTGCCATTACTTGGGACATTGGTCTTGCCACAATGGACGTGGTTCCTGCTATACTCCAGCCCTCGAGGAACCACCAACTCCATCGCCTCCATTGCCCATTGCCACTCAAACATGCTCCTGCATCTATACTACTCGCCAACCCCTTTCCACTCGACCCACAAATGCATCTACTGCATCATCCTCAAGGGTCTGAGGACCTTAGGGGGGGTGATGTTACACCTCACTCAGGGGTTTTCCCTTTTTTGTTTCATCGGGGTCATGTGCGTCACATGCCTGGTCACATCGTTAATGGTTGTCACCATCCTAGGGGCCCATATGCTACATGGGTTGTTCGGGTCTCCCACTGACAAGGTATTTCCAATACCTGTTGGAGCCACACCTCCCCTTTGATCTGGTGTTCCACTGCCCTCTCTGATGGACGACATATCTCTTTCTTGCTCCATTATGACTCATTTGTCTTGCTTACATGTTGTACTATAGTTCTAGTGTCTGGCTCCTCACTGCACAGTGATTGTGCAGCTGGTATAGCCTTTGCTGCCTGCCTACCCCCATCATATGACACCATATGACTTGTCTCTCCTTATTTATTTGACTGATCGCTTTGCTGATTGCTGTGGATATGCATTGTGACATGTCCTGTCAGCAACTTGTATGGTACTCATACTTAGGGGTATATAGACCTATGTACCTCAGTCCTGTATCTGCAGTTTTTCGATAGCTTGCAACTGAGCTTCATCCCTTTGCTTGTATCCTTGTTCTCTCTCTCTCTCCATGAACAACCTTAGGGACTTGCCAGCAGACAGAACCTCTGTCAGATATTCACAATAACTCAGCCATAGGGGTTACGAATAAGTTTGGCCTATAGACTCCCCCTCATGTGCTTCGTGCCTATTCCATTTGAAGAAGTCACTGTGCTTGGGCATAACATCTACACTTCACCTCTGGGTATCACCCAGAGTGGGATGGTCAGACAGAGTGCACCAATCAGAGCCTTGAACAGTATCTCCAGGTCTACTGTAACTAGCAACAGGATAACTGGGCCAAGTTACTACCATTGGCTGAATTTGCTTACAACAATGCACCTAGCACTATGACTGGGGTATCACCCTTCTTTGCTAATAAGGGCTACCACCCTAATATCTTGGTCTTCCCTGAGCATGACCTCACATCTAACTGGGCTTGTGATTATGCAGTTGACCTAGACTCATTGCACCAGTACCTTCATGAAGAAATGGCCCTTGCCCAGCAGCATTACCAGGGACCAGCAGATGCTAAGCACATGCCAGCCCCAGACTTCAAAGTGGGTGATAATGTCTATGTAAAAGCCAAGTATTTCTGGTTGACCCAGCCCTCCAAGAAGCTGAGTGAGAAGAACCTTGGGCCCTACCCCATAATAGCCCAGGCTGGCTCTCACTTGTTCACCCTGCATTTACCAGACTCTATGCATGCTGTACACCTGGTCTTCCACATATCCCAACTCAAACTGGTGATCCCAAATACCATACCCAACTGGACTCAACCTCCACCCCCACCAGTAGATGTTGACAGCAACTTAGAATTTGAAGTAGCAGAGATACTTGATTTGAAGGTCAACTGGCACAGAAGGTGTTGGTTGCAGTACCTGGTCCAGTAGACCAGTTACAAAGGAACTGACAAAGAAACAACCTGGGTGTTAGCAACAGAGCTGGACAATGCCTCAGAACTTGTTCAAGAATATCATGACTGGTACCCAGACAAACCCAGTCCTTTCAAGAAATAACCTAGAACTGGTCTCAAGTTTCTTTTCTCCTTATCTGTTTTGTTTATCTCATAGTTACTATGCCTTGATTTCTCTTACTCTTCTTTTATTTGCTTTCCTTCATACCTTAGAACCAGAACTGGGCAATGACATTCACAACCTTACACATACAGGAAAAAACACTATTCTATGCATGTGACATCAGGCTTGGGATCCAGCAGAACTGGCACTGGTCTGGTCACCTGACTCAGACCAGGACCAGCTTTCCTCTTCTTCCTCCCTCAGCCCCACCAGCTCTTTGTTGAGCCCCTTGACATCCCTGTCCTCCTCGTTGGTGGTGTCCCAGTCTGAGGGCACATCTGCCAGGAATTCAAAGTGTTCTTCAATGTGGGTCTTGTAGGACCAGGAAAACCAGTAAAAGTGCCTCGAGGCCTCCCTTTGGGCCACTGCTAGGCTGACCACATTGTCAGCCACATGCTCCACCACCTTGATCAGGTGCTCCATCTGGTCACCAGTGACAGGACCAGCCCCAGCCTCAGCACTGGTCTTCTTTGTCAAAGGCCCCTCCTCCACATCATCCTCTTCATCACCTGCACCCTCAAGTACCTTAGCAGATGGGCACTGTGACCTCTTCTTCTTCTCACCAGTGTGAGGGGACATCATGTCAGCCTTCCTCTTACCCTTGTCAACACCTGGGCCAGCTCCCTGACTGGTCTCTCCCTTGACTGGCCACTGGCAACACTCCTTGAGCTCATTGCACTGGTTACAAGCCATGTGCTTCTTTTTGCTGTCAGTGCTGCACACACAGGTTGTGTTGGTCTGGGCACATCGAAAGCAGCTGGTAGAGTGGTAGTCAAAGAGCACCAGTGATGACCATAATAAGACTTACCAAGGGTTCATCACCTCAATGTTGGAACCAGCCCCAGTCAAACTACCCACTAGGGCATCTGCCCACTGGCTCTGCTCTGCTTTCATGGCCTCTTCAGCCCTGCATGCAGCCTCTAGCCTCTGTGCCTCAGCCTCTGTGCATGCCCTTTCTTCCTCAAGCTGGGCTTGTTCTTGCCTTTCAGCCTCCAACTGGGCTTCTTCCTGCACCTTTGCCTTGTGCCATTTTCACTCAGCCAAATTCCCCAGATTGTCTGGTCATCATCATTGCTGCCTACCTGCAGCTCTTCACTCATTGCCTGGGTCAGGTCAGGCAGAAGGTCTTGATTGTAGGGGGTTCTGGACTGGTGAATAGACATGTTGAAGTGGGGAACCAACCTGAAGTGGACTGGTCTTAAGTCCACTGGTTTTCAAGGTCAGACACAAAGTTTTTGTTCTCAGCATTGTCCTCATTGGAGCCTTGTGGGCTTGGGTCCAAGAGGGGGATACTGTCATGACCATGTCCAGACTACTCTAGACTGGCTCTACCCCAGTCTTGACCAGCCTCACCCAACCCTTGCCCTGGTCCCAGCCTTACCCCTTTGACCCAGAAATGTGTTAGCTTGTGGGGCACTGCAAGGCAGTGCCCAATTGAGTTGTCTGCTCAGTTGGTACTGGGCTGGTGTAACACCCTGCCCAGCCACAAGTCCTGCCCCAGTTCCTGGTAAATCTTTTGTTCATAGTCTTGCTTGATAATATTCTTTGTAACATTACTTACCAATCCATTTACCAATCATCACTGTACCAGTGCAGACCAGTCTCCAGTGATATGTTACACTTAGGTTACCTCTAGTATTTAAGCCATAGGATAATCTGTTTAGCCTCAGTCTAAAATCAACTTAGTCTCATCTTAACCTGGTCCCTCCTGTTCTCTGTCTTCTGCCTCTCCACTGGACTATGGCCCACACAAGGGAATAGCACTGCACCTTCAGCCACTAAGTCCAACAGTCCAACCCTCTAGTTTCTCATCTACCTTCTGACCCCTGACCAGATTCCAGACCAGCTTTGGACCAGTGAAGAACTGGACTTAACATCTACCCTCAATGTCATTTGTGATGGTATAGCCCAGTCAGTCATTCACATGCCCATCGATATGTCACAGACCATCAATATGCAAGATGCAAAAGGAAGTATCTCTATGCTGAAAGGCCTGGTACAAGATGTCCCTCTCTTCTGTGGTGCTGCCAAGACTTGGACCAATCTATTCATTGCCCCAGACACTAATGCATGCTTTGATCTCCTCCTTGGTCATCCTTGGGCTCTTGGAAACTCAGTTAGCATTGTTGAAAGAGAGTCTGGAACTTATGTTCTGGAGATGTGTGTTACTGCAGGCCAGCTTGGGTCTGTTGCAGATACACTTGTGGTGACTCTAGAGCCTGTCCATTCTCAGGAGAATGCTGATGAAGTTATGAGAGATGTAGCAGTTGGTACCCCTCATCATGTTTCACCTGTTATCTTCACTCCACCCCCATCAACTTCACAGTCACCCCCTTGGTCACTTCATTCCACTCTGCTGTATCCTAAATCTCCCCCAGATGGGTTTGATGTTGCCTCAGCCTTTCCTGTGTTCTATCCCATTCCTCCAAGCATTCCCACCTCCTACCAGTCCCTTTCCTTCAGAGTTTGTCAGTCAGCTTACTCAGGAGTTACAGTCCACTGATGCAGGTGGATTGGAGGATAATCCTACCCTTGCCCAGATTTGTTGCCAGATAAGAAGAGAAGAGTGCCAGTCACTTGTCTCACTTCTTACTAGCCTTGCTTGTTGCACTCCCCATCTATCCTCCCTTTATCTTGACTCAAATCATGCACTTGCTGGAGAAAGAGGTACTGATGAATCAGGAGTCTACTTCCAGGACTTCCTTATGCTTGATACTCACTTAGTCCAACAAGTTCCTGCCCCACTTGAGCATTACCATGAGCTTGAAGGTTCTGCCTATGTCAGATTCTATCCTCATCTACTCCCACAGCCATCTCCAACTCAGAGCAATGCATCTCCACCTCCAGACCTGCCATCTGACTCAAGTCTGCCTGCTTCACATATACTTTCTAATGGCATTACTGCTCCACCTCAGACTCCCTCTCCCCCATCTCCAGATCCAGTTATCATTCAGGAAGAGCCCACTGATGGTTCCCACCAGGCTTCACTTCTGTTCTGTAGCGACACTGTCACTCCAGACTCTGAAGCTACATTCTCCATCTTCAATACTTCCTACTGTGGTTCAGTTGCCCCTACTGCCCATCATGCTTGCCATGACTCTCAGTCTGCACAACTCAACAATGAGTTGTGCAGGGATCCATATGCACCCAGTCCATCCATCCATCTTTGGTCTGTGCAACTCAACAATGACTTGTGCAGCCATGTGCAGTTTTCTGGTTCATCCTCAGATATAGGTCATGACTCTCAGTCTGTGCAACTCACTGACAAGTTGCATGTGTCCCACCACTTGTCCAGTCTATCCCCAGATATACCCACAACACTTTCACCACTTGACTCTGATATGTTCAACACTAGTGTTGGCTCTTGCTTCTATCTGCCTAGCCCATCCTTGCTTCAGCCCATGCAACTTGACAATGACTTATGCAGGCATCAGCATTCATCTAGGTCCAACTCTTCCTATGTCATTACTACCCTCAGCTCCCCAAGCCATGTCTAATGCTGTTGTTGGTGAAGAGTCAGTTGCCATGCCAGAGCCTTACAGCAATGTTATCATGTGTCATACCCCTACTGGATGGATCACTCATTTGCAAGAAGCTGCAGAAGACCATTCAGGTGATGTGGACTGAAGAGGACCCAGGTGCATTCCAGGATCCCAGTCTTCATATCCTCACTAGTGCAGTCAGTTTTGCCTCAGCCTCAGTTCATCCTCCCCCTTTCAAAGCAGTTTCATACCCAGAGCACTTTCCTGCCTCCACTTCTTCAGATTCAACTCAAGAAAGGTCCAATGATCTTCTCAGATGTGTTCACCCACTTTTGCCCATATCTCATCATTTATTTCTCCAGCTCTTTGAAGATTGATTCATATGTCCCCTCTTGTACTTATAGTTTCTCTTGTTCTTTGTGTGCTCACTTCAACCAAGAAGTCATTAAACTCCTAAACCCACCTACATCATTTCTTCACTCAGATACTCCTGTAACATCATTTACTATGCCACCTTCAGTTTCAGATTTCCAAAGCTCTTTTTATCTTGATGTCTTCTCTTCTTTGTTATCTAATCCTTTGAAAGCACCAGATCCACTTCCTATTCAGAAAACTGAAAAACAGCTTCACTTTTACTATTCCCTATCTGACTTTCTTGATTTGCTATGTTTTAGAAAAAGCCTTGTTACAGATACAGAAGACTCAGCCAATGAAACAGGTCAGCCAGTGTATGGAGCATACAAGTGCATCAATCATAAAGTCAAGCTGGTGCCTGGAGTCTATCCAGAAGATGCTCAAGTCCATCACCAGTTTCCAGAAGACCCCCTTGTGTCACTCACACCTCTCACTTGTCACCCTCCTGTGTTTGTTCCCACAAGGAAGCTTACTCAAGAGCACCTTACTTCCATGAAGATTAATACTGATGGCTTTCTCTGGCCAGAAGAGGAAAAACTTTTTTTGCATGTCATGAAGCTTAATGAGCATGCCTTGGCATTTGATGAGTCAGAGAGAGGAAACTTCCATTCTGACTACTTTTCACCTTACATCATTCCTGTCCTGCCACATGAACCATGGGAGTTTTGTAACATTCTAATTCCCCCTGGCATATGAAAACATGTCATACAGCTTCTTCAGGAGAAGATCACTGCTGGTCTCTATGAGCCAGCCCAGTCATCCTATTGCTCCAGGTGGTTCTGTGTTATGAAGAAGAATGGCAAGATCCATATTGTCCATGATCTACAGCCTCTGAATAAGGTTACCATTCAAGATACTGGTGTTCCACCAATATTGGATGACTTTGTGGAGCCATTGGCTGGTCATCAATGCTACACAGTCTTTGATCTATTTTCAGGATTTGATGCATGCCAACTCCATCCCAATAACTGAGATCTGATGTCCTTCATGATGCCTCTTGGCTTACTGTGCCATACTGCCACGCCTCAAGGCTACACCAACTTGCCATTGGAGTTTCAGAATTGTACAGCATTCATTCTACAGGATGAAATCCCTCACATTGCCAATCCTTTCATCAATGATCTGCCAGTCAAAGGTCCTGAAACCTGCTATGAAGATGCTGATGGCAATACTGAAATATTACCTGAGAATCCCAGCATATATTGCTTTGTTTGGGAACATGCTGTAGATGTGCATAGAGTCATGCATCAGTTTGTTCATGCTGGCAGAACATTCTCTGGCTTGAAATCTCAGATCTGCCAGCCTTGTGTTATCATTCTTGGCCAAGCATGCCATCCTCATGGTCACTCTCCTGATGACCACAAGGTGAAGAAGGTTTTCAACTGGCCAATGCTTGCTATGCCCAAAGACATTCACTCATTCCTAGGTCTCTGTGGTACTGTTTGTATCTGGATTGTGAACTACTCACAGTTGGCTTGCCCACTTGTTGACCTCTATTGCAAGAATGCTCCATTTGTTTGGGGTCAGCCCCAGCAAGATGTGTTTGACACCTTGAAGCTCACTGTCTCTTCTGCTCCTGCCCTTTGCCCCATTGACTACTCATCTGACCTTCTAGTTGTTCTTTCCATTGACACCAGTAACATCACCATTGGATTTGTTCTCTCTCAGTATGATGAGGAAGGTCATAAACATCCTGTTCACTATGGCTCACTCCCCATCAATGAATGTGAATCTTGCTACAGTCAGCCTAAGCTTGAGCTCTATGGTCTTTTCAGAGCACTTTGTCACTATCATCTATATCTCTATGGCATTCATCATCTATGGGTAGAGGTTGATGCAAAGTACATCAAAGGTATGCACAATGATCCAGATCTTCAGCCTAATGCCACTGTCAATTACTGGATTGAGGGTATACTTCTCTTTGATTTTAAGCTCATTCATGTCCCTGCTATTTGTCACCAAGCCCCAGATGCCCTTTCCAGATGTCAACCTACAGAAGAAGAGTATGAAGAAGGTGAAGCTAATGCAGAAGAAGCTGATGAGTGGTTGGAGAGTATTCTTTTCACAGATGCCCATCTGTCCTTGGTCTGTGCAACTTGTTGACAACTTGTGCATAGATCCACATATGCCATTACCCTCCCTTCATTCCTTTCTAATGATACATCTCAAGATGTCCTTTTACATCATCCTCCACTTCCTTCATACTACAGAACTACCCCCATTCCCTTCCAATACTGTTCACAAGCACTTCATTTGCAGATTCCTCCAGTTCTTCCTTTGTGGAGAGAAGCTCTTTAAACATCAAGGTCCCCATCCTCCAGCCAAGGTTGTTTTCAATCCACATCTCTGTGTCCAGATCCTCAGTCATGCTCATGAAGAACTCAGTCATCATGGAGTCTTTGGAGTCTTTCAGACAGTCAGACAGCATTTTTATTGGCCTCAGATGTACCAGGACATTGCCCATCATGTCTGCTCTTGCCATGAATGCCAGATCCAAAGCACTCATAAAGCAGAGGTTCCCATCACTGTTTCTGCTTCCCCAAAAATCTTTATGAAAGTCTATGTCAATGTCATGCTCATGCCCAAAGCACATGGCTATCACTATCTTGTTGCAGCTCAAGATGATCTTTCCCTTGCTGCAGAAGGTCATGCTCTTCATCATGCCAATGCAGACAGTCTCACTAAGTTCTTCTGGGAAGAAGTCTTCTGTTGTTATGGTGTTATTGCCCAGGTTGTCACTGATAATGGTAGTGAGGTCAAGGGCACCTTTGAGAAACTCATGAAGCATTACTCCATCCCTCAGATTCACATCTCCCCATATAATTCCAAGGCAAATGGAGTTGTAGAACATGGTCACTTTGTTATCAGAGAAGCTATCATCAAGGCTTGTGAAGGAGATCTTTCACTTTGGCCATCCAAGGTCCATCATGCATTCTTTGCAGACAAGGTCACTACTTGTTGCTCCACTGGATTCAGCCCCTACTTCCTGCTACATGGTCTTGATCCTGTCCTGCCTTTTGATCTCTTTGAGTCTACCTGTCTTGTCAAAGGGTTCTACTCTGGAATGTCATCTCAAGAGCTTCTTGCACTTCACATTCATCAGTTGGAAAAGAGAGAAGATATCAATGCTGCTTTCACTACTTTTCAGAGGTCTTGTTTATGCTCCAAGGGTCAGTTTGAGAAGAGGTATGCTTTACAGTTGATGAAGTTGGCTTATGAGCTGGGAGATTTGGTATTGGTTTGCAACATGCAGATAGAGAAAGAACTGGATCACAAATCAAAACCATGCTACCTTGGTCCCTATGAAGTTTTTTGTTGCACCAAGGGAGGCTCCTATGTCCTTAAAGAACTCAGGTTCCCTGCATTGGTTGCAATTGGGGACAATTGCATTTCTTCTTGCCAGTGGATGTCACACACCAAAGGTGTTGTGGACATGGTCACAGCTGACTCTGCCTAACTCATTGACAAGTTGCATGCAATGCCCATGCCATGCAGATGAAGACCAAAGGCCTCATGCATAGAAAGACTGCTGGACATGAGCAGTCATCTTTCACACAAGAATGAGTCATCAATGCTAAAGAGAAAAGAGGAAGCAAGTTAAGCACACATTAAAAGTTGTTAGTGCCTGTGTATGGTGTTCCAGTTTTCATCATATCTCCACCATTTCCAAAGATATCAACTCTGTTCTCACACTCACTTGAAGTGCTCAGCCATGCAATTCTGCCTTTCAAATTTGGAGAGGATCCATGCACCCTACACATTTCTACAGCACTCCATCCTTTAGATGCTCATTTCACTAAGTCCATCAATAATGGCTGCCTCTTTGTTGATCATCTCACTTGTCTCATTTTCCAGAGACAGTGGCTACATATATCTGCCAGGCATTCCCACCAGCTTCCATCCTGAAGCCCCCTGGTTTGTTCCATCATTTTCAGCCCTGTCTCATCCCATGCAGCTTGGTCAGTGTGTTCTCATCAGTATGACTTCCAGAAGGATGTTCTTTGGTTGCCTTAGGTCTGTCACTCAGTTAGAAAGGTCTTATGTGGTTGTTTCAGTCTCCCCTCTTGATGAAGCATATGGATCATTCCTCCCTGCTCCCTGCACTGTCTTTATTCCAATCTCATCTATCATTCTTCCCACATTGCAACAGCTGCAGCATAATCTACTGTTCTCCAACCTCCCTGATCACATCCATGACAAGTATGACATGCATCTTGCCTTCTTACTGCAAGATTCAGCAGAAGATGTCCCCCCTTCTCCTCCTCCTCCTCCATCAGAGCCCTGTCCATGAAGTTTTTGTTAACTTCACTGAGAGGATGAAAGGGTGGGAGACATGATCATGTATGTTCCCATTTCCCCACAGACCCCCAATGCCCTAGCCCCTTTGAAACCTGACTCATGCCCTTCAATTCTGGAATTAATACTTCCCTATCTGGAAACACCATCCATCTGTCATGCCATCTTTGGATCTAGAGATGTCTCCATCAAGGTCTGACTTGCATTGCCACCCCCTAATGTGATACCAGTGTGCTTACTCAGTTTCTGACTCTATTTGACTCATTCTGTGATATTTTGACTGTCCTTGACTTGTTCATTGCCAATACTTACCAATCCCCTTTTCTTGCTTATTTTTCATTTCTCACTTGCTCATCATGATTACTCAGTCCTTACTCATTACTTACCAAGCATTTGTGCCTCATTTATCATAGGCTGCACTCCCCCTGCAGTATATAAACCCCCATGTACTTAGCTGCAACCCCAGTGAACCAGAAGCCATTCACTCAGCAGTCAGTTCAGCTCAGCTCAGCATAACCTGTCATCAACAGTTGAGGCTCATTCAGAAGAGTCTATCTGTCTTCATTCATACCTGGTAGTTGAGGCCCCATGAAGGGGTCTATCTGCCTCCATCCTTAATCTGAAGCTTCATCCACACTTAGTCAGCAAGCTTGCTTAGTCATCCATCCACTCCTGCATAACTTGTCATCAACTTGTGCCAGGAGCATGTTTTTATCAAAGTCCATTACTCCAGAGTACTTTTGGCTGAACACCTTTGCTCTGTTCAGCATCCCCCATCCAGTCATAACTTGCTTGTCTGTTCCTGTGTAACTCATCAACAACTTGTGCTAGGAACACCTGCCATCAAAATTTCCCCCACTTAGATTTTTCTGCACTCCAGGTTCCATGGAGGCACACCACCACTCACACTTTATTTGTCTTTGGTGTTGGTTTTGTTTGGTTTTCTACCACCTTTCCACACTTTGACTCACACCACCATCCTCATGGTAGTGGACCACCTCTCAAAGCAAGCAGTATTCATCCCCACTCATGACTCCATCACCTCTGCTGAACTTGCTAAGCTCTTCCTTACCCATGTCTTCTCCAAGCACAGGGTACCTGCTAATGTCACCTCCAACAGAGGTCCTGAGTTTGTCTCCCACTTCTTCCACTCCCTAGGAAAGGCCCTTGACATGCATCTTCACTTCACCTCAGGTTACCACCCAGAAGGCAATGGCCAGACTGAGCAGACAAACCAGACCCTCAAGCAGTACCTCTGTGTCTACTGTAACTACCAACAAGACAACTGGGCTGAGCTGTTACCTCTAGTGGAGTCTGCTTTTAGCAATGCACCAAGTGCAACAACTGGAGTCTCTCCCTTCTTCACTAACAAGGGGTACCACCCAAACCTTTCTGTGGTCCCTGACCAGGACTTCACCTCTCCATGGGCTCATGACTATGTCATTGAGCTTTCCACCCTTCATGACTTCCTCTGCTCCAAAATGTCTGCCACTCAGCAGTGCTACCAGGGTCCAGCAGATGCCTAACACATACCTCTGCCTGAGTTCAAGGTTGGAGAACAGGCCTACATCAAAGCCAAGTACTTTCACTCCACTCATCCCTTGGAAAAACTCTCTGAAAAGTACATGGGTCCATTCACCATCTTGGCCAGGCCAGGTACACACTCTGTCACCCTTGAGCTCCCTGACTCTATGCACTCAGTACATCCAGTCTTCCATGTCTCACAACTGGAAGCCACAGCAGCTAACCCTTTCCCAAACCAACAACAACCTCTGCCTCCACCAGTGGATGTTGATGGTGACTTTGAGTATGAAGTGTTGGAGATACTTGACTCTAAGGTGGACTGCCATTGCTGCCACTGCCAACTCTTATACCTAGTCTGCTGGGCTGGTTATGAGAACACCAATGAAGAAACCTCTTGGTTGCTTGCAACTGAGCTGGGTCACACTTCCAACATAGTTTCTGCTTTCCATGAACAATATCTGCACAAACCTGGCCCATACCAACCCCTGCCATAATACTCCACCCACATAACCTTCCTCCATGGGCCAACTCCACCCCTTACTGAACTACCTTAAGTACTTTAGAATTTTCCCCACTTGCCTGTCTCACTTCTCAGAGTCACAAGTAAAATCACAAATCTATTTCATAGTAGTACAGAATACAAACAAAAACAAAAAAAAAGAGAGAAGAATACTACACTACTCTTCCATCCTCTGTCCTCCACCATCCTCTTGTCCTTCACCACCTTCTTGCTCTCCTCCAACTTCTTCCTCTTCCTCATTATCCCCCTCTGCACCTTTGTCCACTTCCTTGTGCTGGTCCTCTGCTGCCTCTGACTGAGGCCTCTTCCAACTGCCTCCTGCATGCTCAAACTCAGCCACCCTGGCCTTGCATGTGTCCTCCCTCCTCCTCATCTCCACCCATTCCACCCAGGTATGGTACAGTCCCCACTCATTGGCTGTCCACTCCATGGCCTCTGCCATCTGCTCTGCTGCCCCTGCCATTCTCTTGAAGGCTGTTTCAGCCCTCTCATGCACTTCCACATACCTCTCCACAGCCTTCAGCTTCTGCTCCTGCTCCCACTCCACCCATCAGGAAGAGACCCCCACCCCTGAGGGTCCCTCATGCAGTGTTGCTAGCTCCTCCTTGTCCTCTCTGCCTGCCTCCCACTTGTCATCTGCCTCCTCCATCTCTGTTGTTCTCTCCTTCCCCTTCCCTTGCAGCCTCTTCTTTTTCTCCCCTTGGGAGCTTCCTGTCCCCACTCTCTTCCATGATGGCCCTGCCACCATGTCCTCCTTTGTCCAACTACATACCTTTTTCTTGCTCTGACAGGGCATGCAAGTGCTGGCTTGCACTGCCCTGCCATTTGACCTGCTATACAGCAGGTGCATGGGGCCCTCCCAGTTGCAGTAACCACCACAGAGGTCCCAGGGACCCTCTGTGCAGTGTTCACATCATAGACTGCACCACATAACCTAAATAAAATAAAAAATAAAAAGGCTGCCAGTCAGCTCTGCCTGACCTGCAGTACCCCACCACTCACCTTTGCACAGCCTCATCCCACCTGGCCTGAGCCTTCTCCTCTGAGGCCCCCTGCCTCTGCTGTTCTGCCTCCTCCACTGCCTGTTTCCTCCATGTCTCTTCCTCCTCTGCTACTTTCCTCCTTTGGGCTTCTTCCTCCTCTCATTGCCTCCACTCCACTTCCAGTCATGCCCCTTCCACCTTTTGTTGCTTGACCTCCTCTCATTTGGCCTTGCACTCTGCCTCATGCTCTCACTCCTTCTTCTCCACCTCTTCTCACTGATGCACCTTCTCTGCTGCCTTCTCATGTTTGGTGTCCATCAAGTCATCTGTAAGTACAAATAGGTCATCATCAGAAACCTGGGAGTAGTCACAAGAGTGACCAGGGGTGGGCTGGTGGGTTGTGGTCTGGCACTGAGAGGGCATGATGATGGGGGGATGGGATATGAAGGTTCAGTACACAAACACATGTTTTTAAGCAGTTCTTCAAACTCTGACAGACCTCCACTGCAGCTGAACCATTGTCCTCAAGGCATCAAACAATTTCAAAATGATCAACTTGTGTTGATCTCATCCCATACATGCAGCCTTCAAGGGTTCAGGCCCTAAGGGGTGGCACTGTTACAGCTATGCATTCATCCTAAGTCTTCACTCACTCCACACCCTTTTCTGCTGGTCATTCACTCACTCCACACCAACTCCACCTGCCCTCTGTCATCTATGAACCATCTCCACTCCAACTGCTGTCAGACTTGTACTGGTCTCCTACCAGACTGCACAGGCCATTCTCTGAGTGGTCATGTGACCTCCCTTTGGACTTCTCCCTGACAGCATGCAGTCAGGTACTCTGCAGCTCACACACCACATGGTCCAGTGCCTGGACTATTTCCTTTTCAAGTTGTTCTATGTTACCCATTTGTATGTCCTCTGCCTTCCCTTCATTCATCATCTAGGAAGTTTTACTTGAAAATTTACAAGTCTCTGTATGTCAGTTCCAATTCCAATTACTGTACCTCTGTAATGAGTATAAAAGCATGTACCATACTCCACTGTTCTTCAGTATGAATATCAACTTAGTTCCTACTCCCTCTGTCTCCATCTTCTGTCTGTTGGGGTTACCTCCAACTATCCATCTGTCCTCTTCCTCTGAAATACAAAGGCTGAGATTGTGCAAGGGGGTATCACACATGAGCTAAACCCAACACCCTCACTCTGCTCCACCCCTGTCTTGGTGGACTTTGTCCCTGCCAACCCTCCACCAGTTTGAGTTCTATTCTTCTGTGTCAGACTTGCTTCCAAACCTCTCCCCAGACTTTGTCTAGCATCAGAGTTGGTCGGAGTAGGCCTGGACTTGACAGTCAGAGCAGAATGTGCAGGGGTGGTCTTGAAAGTTCAACTTGCACACTGCACAAGGAACTCACAGAGTTTCTTTGGGTCAGAGCCATTGAAGGTGTCAGGCTCACAGACTTTGGTTTTCAGAGCAGAGTCCCCAGTGCATGAACCCAGACCACACAAGCACATGAACAGCTCTAGCAAGAGTGACAAGGAGATCCTCTGGCAGCTCAGCCAGGTCTTTGGGGATATCCCCATCACTGCTGCCCCTGCTGTGGGGAGAGGGATCTCCCTACACTAGGAGTGTATGTATAATGTTGATAGGGAGTCTACTAAGTATCTATAGGCTTTGCAACAAAAGTGATGCAAATGTGACCCCTATCAAGTAACTTCAATATCCTCTGTGGTCTAGGTCACCCAGTACTATGCCCTCCTCTGTCAACTCACTCCCCCCATCATTGCATCACCTCTCAACACTCCCTCTAGCCATTGTGATGAAGGTCCAATGCTTCTGACAGGTGTCCTGTTGTCTGTACTCACTCACTGGCACTCTTTGGGTCTGCACTATCAGTTATGTAAGTGCTTCACTGTTGCTTTCATTCTCTTCTTGTTCTCTTCCATTTGGATCACTTTCACTTCATTTACATTAGTCTTTCTTTTGATTGCTGATGCTGTTCTGGCCTCACAGCCATCATTACATCAATCCCACTTAATTCCCACCATTTCTTGTCAATCCTTTCACTTTTGACATCGCTTACTTCATGGTCACATACTCTGCATGTAGCTACACTTATACCTGTCCACATTGACAGGAAAATAACAACTTTGAAACCCCCAAGTCAGAGACCGAGAGAGAGAGCAGAAGTAATGATGTTGACACAACCTCTTCCCTTTCCCCTGCCTAGTGCTGAGTAGCAGGCACATTTTGTGACACTTTCTAGGCCAGCTTGACACTAGTCTCTCCCTCAATCCATCACACTTTTCATTTACAAGTTGAGCAACTCACACAACTCAGTCACATTCACTCCTACCACCCTCCTACAGCTAGAGTGACTCCCTATGGGTCAAACTCACCCCTTCAGATTGCCTATCCCTAGGCTGGAGCCCACACCCCACTCTGGGTAGCAGATACTTGCACCCCACACCACCATCAGGACCACCATCAGGATCATCAGGATCAGGGTTGGGTCCATCATCTTGGTTATGAGGAGACAGAGTATGGAAGATTGTCAGGTGGAGGTTGGAACAACCAGCTTGCAAAGTGCATTTGCCTTCAGCATGAGAGTGGCATCAAGCAGAAAAGGTTTGGAATTGTTCTACAGTGGAAGGAAGATGACATGGATTGGCCAGCACTGCAGCAAGGTTGTCAGTGACCTCTCTTTGAGACTGAGCACAGGTTCTCATAATGGCATAAGATTTTCAGAGGACAGAAAATGAGATTGCACAAGTGTGAGTATGAATATACTGTCAAGTCTGGGCCTACTCCAACCAACTCTGATGCTAGACAAGGTCTTGGGAGAGGTTTGGAAGCAAGTCTGACACAGAAGAACAGAATTCTGACTGGTGGAGTGTTGGCAGGGACAAAGTCTACCAAGACAGAGGCAGAGCAGAGTGAGGGCATTGTTTAGCTCATGCAGTACCCCCTTGCATGATATCAGCCCTTGTATTTCAGAGGTAGAGACCAGATGGACAGTCAGAGGTAACTCTGACAGACAAAAGATGGAGAGAGAAGGAGTAGGAACTAAGTTGATATTCATACTGAAGAACAGCAGAGTACAGCACATGCTTTTATACTACTACAGAGGTACAGTAACTGGAATCAGAACTGACATATGGAGACTCATAAATTTTCAAGTAAAAACTTCCTAGACAATGAATGAAGGGCAGATGGAGAACATATGATGGGTAACATAGAACAAACCAAAAAGGAAACAGTCCAGGTGCCAGACCATGCCATGCATGCACTGCACTGTACCTGACTGCATGCTGTCAAGGAGAAGTCCAAAGGGAGGTCACATGACCCCTCAGAGAATGGTCCACACAGTCCAATGGTAGACCAGTACAAGTCTGACAGCAGTCAGAGTGGAGAAGGTTTGTAACTGACAGAGGATGGGTGGAGTTGGTGTGGAATGAGTGAATGACCAGCAGAGAAGGGTGCAGAGTGAGTGAGGACTTAGGATAAACACACAGTCATGACAACTGCAATGAGCATGACCTCCAAAGCACTTGCTGCATGGATACTTTCCTGGACATCCTGCAGCAACTCACCATGACCATAATATTGAAAATTCACAATAGAATCCTTTGGTTGTCATGGGGTCTTGCCTGTCAATGCTTTTTGACATGAAATGCACATCTGAACCTCAGTGACATCATCCAAATGATGCATACTGTATGGGCAGAGGATCACTCCATGATATTTTTCCATGTCATTTGCCCAGGGTCAACATGGAACTGGTAACCAATCATTCCTCAACACCAAAAGCATTTTAGTGGAAGGAATAATATCTGAAAGATCACAACACTGGAATGTTTGCACACACAAAGTGCAGACTCCCTCAGCAAGACCCTGTGGTGACATGAGGTTCTGCCAATCACAGATGATGTCAAGCTTTTTGCTCAACAATCTGATAGGGGGATAAGGACACAGTCCCTCATCAACATCCCCCCCTACTAACTGTCGATGTCAAGCCAGCTTTTCACTTCTCTCAACACTTCTAACATCAGCAACATTTCCCTCAAGTGAAGTTGCTGGTTGCAAAGCAGGAAGGAAACATTTCCCTCTCCAAGCAGTTTTAAGCTGTCAAAACACATACAACAGTGATGGACAAGCAGCTGTACACTCGTGAATGTGGAGGGCATCAACACACCCCTGACAGCACAGATGACAAAGCAGAACCACTCTGTGAAATGCCACAATAGATTCAATATCCTTCAATGTCAGGAAGGGGTACTGTTCCACAAACTCACACACTGAGTTTGTATGACATACCAACAATGATCCTCTAGGGTACACAAACTTGGCAGTAAATTCCTCATCTGTAGTAACATGGTCCAGCATATATTCTCATCAAATAAACTCATAACCGATGGCAATGACATCACTGGCTCCAGCAGTGTTAATACACAAGCAGCACATGCCACTGTCCATGTTCATCTGCATGATGCTTCCTGACATAATGAATACAAACAAATTGCCAGAACCCCAATGCATGCAGTTCCCCCTCAAAAGGAAACCACACATGATTGGACTTAACAGTCCAGTATGATTGTTGAGGACAAAGAGTTTGCAGACCTGGCCTGATGGTGTCCAAGAATAACCTGTCAAAACCAGAAGCACAGGAAAAAGGGCCAGTTCATCTAAGGCTCATCTAAGGTTCATCTGCAGTTTGTCCACTGCTCATCTGCTGGTCACTTATGTAACCTTATCACTTCTTGACAACTGTATCACTGGTGTGGCTTGCTCAGGTGCTATGAGATGCTTAGATGCCAGCCACTACTTTGGACTGGTCTGGTGTAGTCTAACCTGACACTATGAGTTGTTAGGGTACTTGATACTGCTTTGGACTAATATGGAATTGTGCAAATACCATGGACAGCTATGAGTTACTAACACATTTTTGTGTTTTGCTGATGTGCTATAGGAAATACTGCAAATATGCACACTTTTTATGCTTAAATAAGCACATGCCATTGGAGATGGTGCATTTTGTGCATTACTCTTCATGGAGATTTGTCCCCACAGCAGTGGTCTAACCTCCAAACTACTGACACTGGTACCCAGACCATATAGTGCAGTGGTTGGAGCACCTAGTTAACACCAAGGGTTGCTGGATCAATCCCAGTTCTGGTTGCATTTTCATCACTAGCATCACACCAAAGTACTAACAAACAGTGGCAGTTTATGTTCCAACAGAAGTCAGAACACTCAAGACATTAGTATGTAAAGATGATGCTCCCATTCAATATCTACTCTAAGAACCAACCATGCAATATATTATAAATTGTATGTACATAAAAGGGACAAAATTGGTGTCCAGAATAATCCTCCATGTACACTTATGTAACATGTGGAGGCTCTCACTGCAGCATTAACCATTGCACCAACAAACATATTTCAGTAACTATGCAGCCCACAAACTATTACATGCTGCTGGTGCAGATATTCACCAACTCAGGAAGCCAAGGCTATCTCAACCCCTCGCTGCAATGACAGGAGGCAGATCAGCCATTCTTTCCTTTTTCCTCGGCGACACACTCCCGCCCACATGATTCTCACTTGCACTTTGCACTTTTACCTCCGCCTGTCCCTCCCTTGCCTGCTCCATCACCTGCCGCTATCTCAACTTCCACAGCACCAGCACCAGTAACGCTTCCTCCATCTGCTACCGTCTCAGACTGGAGTACCGCTGTTACTGGTAATGGTACACCAACGCCGGCAACAACACCACTCGTACTCGTTCCAACGCCGCCGCCGCCTTCCTTCCCCTTCCCCTTCTTCTTCACAGTCGTAGCTGCCAAACTCGGCTTGACAACCTGCCCGATTGGATTAACCTTAGTCTGTGCAGAATTCGGCGGGATCGTCAGGGAGTGTCGCGATGATGGACGGAGATGGGTGCTGTAATGGTGGTGGCAGTGGCAGTAATGATTGCTGAGAGGTTGATGATGATGACAGATTCGGTCCCACTTGCTGAGACGCGGATGTTGACAATATGGACGGACCTGCACCACCACCACCGGCCAGTGGGTGAGAGGGGAAGGGTGGGGAGCGGGAGTGGGGGCGGAAGGGGCAGTACTCCAGGTAAAGATGCGTTCGGAATGTCTGCAGACACAACCGGGGCAGTGACGGCAAGTGAAGAGAGGCGTTGATGATAGTACGGACGGAGAAGGCCAATTTGATCCTCGACGTTCTTGGAGGTGATAGGGATGAACGGGGGTGGGGGTGGATACGGTAGCTGCACTTCCGCCGGCTTTGCCCTGCAGTAGTAGAGAAGAAAAAAAATTGAGACAACAGAACCGCATTAAGAGAATCCACGTACTTGACGCCTCCAGTAGCGTCTTTCTTCCCCTTGAGCAACTTCCTCGGAACACTGAGACTCGAAAGTCCCAGTTCCGCCGCAATACCCAGTTCTCGAAGACCCAAAAAGTCCTCCCCCAATGTGTCTGCGAACGCACCCATCGCAAGTCCATCGTCTTCCTCCTGATCTGAATTGAAAAGCGCATCGTCGTCCAGGACGTCGGTGCTCGTCTAATTCATCGTCAACGTCATATATCAAAGGACAAGAGGACACGGAAAGCAGCAGGGAAAGAAGCTTACAGCTTCGCGATATGCGTTCTCCAATTTCTTCTCTAGCTCCACGAGCCGTGCCCCGTGTCTCACGATATCATCCTTGATATACCGCTCGAGATCTTGTATTCTGGTGGTACCGCTCTCGAAGAGTGCGTGCAGAATAAGTTCCTAACGTCGTCATATCGGCAGCATCAGTTTTTTGCCGTATGCGTCGCAGGACAACAAGTACCTAACGTACCTCGGGGGTCATAGTACGCGCGTACTTATCACAGAGGAATCGTAGTGTCCGTCCGAGGTTGAGGAGGAATTCGGACGCTACTCCCGTTAGATCGTCAAGCGCAGCGTTCGACGTACCTATACTCCAAAAGTGGCAGCACCAGTCATGTTTTCAGCGTCAATACGCGACGAGATCAAATGAAAAACGCGAAATATGACTATATGTGGCCAAAAACGACGACTCACCCTGAAACCCCACATGTTCCAACACCTTTCTGTTCATCCACTTTAGACAAGATCCCGCAGCGCGTTCCCCGATCTCGATCCCACCTCTCGCCACGGTTTTACCTCCTGCGCCTCGCAATCGGAGCAACCACGGTCGCCCGTCGACCACTTCCTCCGGCAACTCCGTTTCTGGGTCGGGAATATCCTCGCGTTCTGTCCCACCCACACCCAAACCCACCCCTGGTGCACCACCAGTCCCTGCGCCGTCTTCTCCTGCATTAAACCCAAGAGCTGCAAATTTAGTATGTGTCCTCCGTACCCGTTTGAGGGTCTTGATGTTGGTATTCATGAGAGAAAGTAGTGTCTCTGACCGTTCTTGCCCCGCCACTGGACGAACTCGACGTTTCCGAGGTGTCGTAGGGGCCGATGGCGCGGTTGTGGTCGTGACAGGAGTATTGACGATTGGAGCCTTGCGAGGTGGCGGTCGTTGGGGTAGCGGAGATGACGCTATTGAGGGTAGACATGGCAATCCATTGGCGAGAAGCGCATCGCTCTGAGCGGCATTCCACCATAAATCTATCAGTTCTCCGTGACTACGCGGCGGTCGAAGAAGTGTCTCGGCCTTAGCGTCTATCTCGTCACCCGAGTCTGGTGGTGTTAAGCGCGGTCGTTTCGCTTGTCGCAAGTAAGGAGCCATGCTACGTGGATGATGTCAGGTTGTGACGGTAGGGACGAAGGAAGAAGGGGAAACTTACAGCTTGCGCTTTTCGCCTGTATCGCTCAGTGTTTCCATCTTGACGTCCGAGTCTGTATTAATGTCGCTATACGCGTCTTCGTCGTCGACCACTTCGGGTGGCATTACATGATGTCTGAGGCGATCTGCCAGCCTCCGTGCATGTGAGAGCGTGGAAGGTCCAGGTTCTCCCATTTGAAAATCGGTGGCATCGAGTAACTGTGCCAGGCCTAGGTCGAGATCGCGGAATGCAGACATGCCTTGTTGTGTGCGTATCAGTGCTGGCGAATCGGCGAATGAGACTTGTTTTCGAGGTCGTGACTCTGTGGTGCACGTCGACGAGAGTCTGTTGGAATGTCCGTTGGTGGTGTGCCGGGTCGACGCTGTTCCGGGTAGTTGGGACCGAAGATCATTAGGCGTGGTATCGCGGTCTTTATTATCGTGGGGCGTCAAGCCGTTGAGCTTCAGTCTGGCAACGGGGCGAGTGGTATGGTGAGATGGTTCGCCGGGAACAGGAGGGTCTATGCGATCTCTGTTGTCTGTGATGTGCATGAGGAGTCTCTCTGCCTTTTTCTTGAGACGGATCGCGCAAAGACGGAGAGGGTGATCCTGTGTGAGAGAAGGGAGCGCAGTGCAGTCAGCAGGATCGAGGACGAGGAGTGTGACGGTTTACCTTTGTAGAGTTGTAGGTGAAGCAGTTTGACCACATGAGGTCTAGGTCGTCCTTGAACTCGCGCTTTGACTTGTAGTGCTTCTGCTTGACTTTCTTGAGCATGGTCTGGAGGTCCATGGGGTTGGATATGACTGCAGGTGCGGGTGAGACGAAGGGATGGACGGGCAGCACGCCGAAAAGAGTACTACCTTCGTGATAGTCTGGTACTTCCGCCCTAGAGACGGGTTTGAGGAACGCTTCAGCATCACGGTTGTCCTTGAGGAGGTTAGAGACGATGACTGACAACCCAAGGACAAGTGACATACCATTGTGACTGTTCTGAGGTCGAGGAGGAGACCCTCGAGCGACTCGTAGAATGGGTCTGAAGCCTTGCTGTCCAATGCAAGACGCTGTGCAAGCGAGATGACAGACGGTCAAGAGGGGGCGAATGGGGTGAGACACTCACGCGGACATCTTTGACAGTGTTGAGAAGCAGCTTCAGGTCAGGCGATGGCCTGCGCTGGTTCTCAGTCAGCGTCCTGAGCAGATTCTGCAAACAAAGTCAGTCTTCGTGACAGGTCGACGCCGGGCCCGCTCACATTCATCGCTGCCGGCGGTGTATCCGTGCGCACACAACTCAGCGTGGGGACAAGATGGCGGTGACGAAATAGGAAACCCTAACCCCAGAGTAACCCTTACGTAATCGACGCGTCGAGTCTCGTTCCTGTCGTCCTCAGCTGCAGCTGTGATGCGATGTCTGCCCTCAAAAACTCGCCGTTTGGAAAGCGTCTGCGTGGTTTCCACAACGAGGCCGGCGACGACGACGGCGCACCGAGGCGGACCAGGCCCAGAATACTCGCACTGAACACGCCCTCGCTCGACTCGCGGCCAACCACGGCAACGACAAGCTCGACCGCAACGCCAGCAATGACAACGACGACGATGGCCAGTGATAGCACCGGGCCAGACTCGCCGCTGGACAGTCGTCCGACAAACTATGGCGATCGGTTCGTGCCAACCCGCGACACGGGCGACATGCGGACGTCGTACCATCTGATGGACGACTCCGGTCCATGCACGCCCTCAAAACGCATCATACCCTCCGAGTCTGACGCGCTCAAAGGCACGTCCAGGCTCCCCTCTGTCCGCGTCTCTCTGACCCCCTTGTAACAGAACAAGCCAATGCCATCTTCACGTCCATCCTGCACACGGAAGTCACGCCCCCGTCCCCGAACAGACCCCCCTCCCCGTCTCGCCCTCCACCCGCGTCTATCCCCCCATCCACGCCAACACGGCGCCGCATCTTTCACTACACCTCCCCCTCTTCAGGCCCACCCACCCCCACTCGCCGTCTAGACACACCCACAGGACGAAGCCTACTCCATGTCCCCCGTACGCGCCTCGTCACGTCAGCTGCTCGAATCCCCTCGTCGTCAGCCCCGTGCCGTTTGCAAAACACCATATCGCGTGCTCGACGCCCCCGATCTAGCAGACGATTTTTACCTCAACCTCGTAGACTGGAGCACAACTAACATTCTCGGCGTCGGTCTCGGCGCTTGTGTATACCTCTGGACTGCCCACAACGCAGCAGTCGCCAAACTATGCGACCTCTCCAACGTCGGCGATACTGTCAGCTCCGTTGCATGGGTACAAAAGGTACGTGCTGCTTCTCTCACGTCGTTCTATCTCTCACATCCCGTATTTTGTCCAGGGTACCATTCTCGCAGTGGGCACCCTCTCGGGAAGACTGCATATCTACGACGCACCATCCCTATCACTCATACGATCTTACAACCCAGCCCACTCCCAGCGCATCGGTGCCCTATCGTGGAATGCCCACGTTCTCAGCTCAGGCTCGCGTGATCGCATGGTTCACCATCGCGATGTTCGTGAAGCCGGCAACCGCCCCTTCCGTCGTTGTGCCGGCCATAAACAGGAAGTATGCGGACTAAGGTGGAGCACTGGCTCGGGGAACACTGCCGGTGGTGGCATCGGCGCTGGTGTGAGTAGTGCCGATGGCGGTGGAGGTCTAGGGCCGGGATTTGGCGTGCATACGGCAGGGGCCATGCTTGCCAGCGGCGGAAACGACAACAAAGTATGCATATGGGATCTCAGGGGTGCAAGACGGAGCAGTGCGAGTGCGGCGATCGGAATCAGTCCTGGAACGACCCGTGCACGATCAGGGAGCATATCTGCGTCCGAGGACAGCGGGGATGCACCCCTGTGGAAATTCCATGAACATACCGCAGCCGTCAAGGCTCTAGCCTGGGATCCACACGTCTCCGGAGTATTGGCATCAGGAGGGGGGACGCAGGACAAACACATACGGTTTTGGAACACGTACAACGGGACCATGCTGAACCAACTCGACACGGGTAGTCAGGTGTGTGATCATATATCTGCGTTGAATTTCTCACAGCTGATTGTTTGGACTGTAAGGTGTGCAATTTGATTTGGTCGCTGACTTCGCATGAACTTGTGAGCACACACGGGTTCTCGAGTACGACAGCGCAGAACCAGATCTGTATCTGGCGGTATCCATCCCTATCTATGGTCGCTGCGTTGACGGGGCACACACATCGCGTACTCTACCTTGCTATGAGCCCCGAGGGTGAGACGATCGTCACAGGGGCTGGTGACGAGACGCTCCGGTTCTGGAATGCATTCCCGCGGAAGGAGAACGGGGAGCGGAAGGAGAGTCAATTGGATTGGGCACGACTGATCCGGTAACAGGGAGGGAAGTCAGGGTCACCCCTACAACACGATTCCCCGTCCCTTGCCTGTCTGCCAGGACGTCCGAGCCCGGGTCTCTTTTCCAATGCGCCACGGCCCGCGTTTGTCCGCCCGACGCCCCGCGCCATCGTCATGTTCTCCATCGGAGGTGTCCTTGCCGTTCTTTCCGAGCTCCGTTGCATTTCTATTATTACTAGGCCCACTGGCACGCTCTGCCATCGGCTTACTTACCACTGCTCCATCTTCAACTAGATTTTGACTCATATTCATGATACACCTAGCATCGAACACCTGTCCAGGTCAACTAGCAACACACCCGCATCGTTAAACACGGAGCCTCAAACAACACCATAACACGCACATCCACTATGCCTGAACTGGTCTTCTTTCTCATCCATGTCCTTCCTCGCTTCTTTTGTTTTGTTTTTCTTTCCTGTTTCCTCGCCTAAATATATCTTTGTACTGCAACCAGGCTCATGCAGAGATGTCACGATCGTATACCATCCATGGCCCATAGTTCTCGCAGTTTTCTTTTTTCTTCTCATGTTTTACCTACTTACTTACCTACCCATGCTCGTCCTTGTTGTCTTTTGGCTTTGAAATGTCCCTCTCGGTGTGTATGTACCTAGTAATTTTCCCCCTGTCTATGGAGTGACTTGTCGACGTGGCCCTGCTGCGCGTGCCGTATTTGTTTGTGTGCCTGCCATTTTCCCCGCTCTGAGTCTTCGGCAAAGTACACTCTAATACACCACGAATCAATGACGTCCAAGGCAAGACGACGAGCGGCGTGGCTCGCCTTCGGACTCGGTCGCGTTGGCAGCATTTTCGGTGTCTGCTAACCCCAATGTCGCCCACCCAACAACGCAGGGCGATGTACTCGCCAACACCCCGCAGTCATCGACCCCCGACGATGCTCAACAGACAGCCGTACGTCCCAGCGTTTGTGGATGTGACTGACCGACCCACCGTCGTCCTTTAGACTTCACCACCACAGGATATCCAGCCGGACATTGACCATGCTACGGAAGGTAGCGTTCATGCCATCGGTCACTGGACAACATTGATTATTGACTACATACTCCCCAACCAGCTACTCGCGCCTTCAGAAGCGCCATCTTTACACTACATAATCTGACCAACTACCCACACCAGTACACCCATCATTACGATCCGTTCGCGCAACAACAACAGCAGCAGCAGCAGCAACAAAGTGCATCTTCACAGCAACAACAATCACCATCATCGTCATCATTTTTCTCTTCACTCCTACCCACCGCACAAGGCAAGGGTCCGATAGGTAGCGCCATCCGTATAACGCAGAAACTATACCATCGCATCTTTTCGTCTGGTAAATCCGCTACTTCCAGGAAGAAGAAGGATGAGGAAATTCAGAGAAAGGCCATCAAGGTTATCGATTTACTTCAACTGTCCGCAGAATTGGGAAGCATGGACGCGCTTTTCGCACTGGCCCATCTATCACTGGTACGTAATGTATCATGATGGAGTTTCGTATTCAACAAATGTTTTGACAATATTATGTGTGGACCAACAGTTCCCACCTAATATCTATTTCTCTTTGGATCCCAAACTGGCATATTCCTCGTTCGCAATGCATGCCTCAATTACTGGCAACGCTACTTCCCAGTCTTATCTCGCATTCTTCCATGCCACGGGATACGCAGACGTGGTACCTATCGACCAAACGAAAGCCCTTCTCTATTACACCTTTGCAGCGCAGGGCGGCGACAAGGGTGCCCAAATGGCTTTGGGGTATCGTTACTGGAGCGGTATCAGTACTCTGGAAGATTGTACTCGAGCTGCAGCATGGTACGAGGAAGCCGCTGATCAAGGTACCACTATTTGAAACAGCTGATGTGGCCGTGTATCTGACCTGTCAACTTTTCCTAGCCATGCAAAAGTTTTTGTCGGGCCCACCCGGTGGCCTAACGTTACCCTACACACCAACCAGCCTTTCTGATTTAGACGGAGGGGTGTATGGACCGGGCGCAAGCGTCGCTTCCACCGGCTTCAACGTTGTCAGGCCAGCTGTCAAAGCAGGATTCGCTAGGGCTGCAGGAGAGACTTGGGATGATCTCCTCGAGTATTATATGGTGAAGTGACCGTCTGTCTATGCACGTTAATGCATATACGAACTAACGCTGTCTTGGGGCTACGCAGTTCAATGCCGACAGAGGGGAAATGGACTTCGCGTATAAACTAGGCAAGATTTTCTATCAGGGTAGCATATATGCGGCTGCAGGAGGTACTGCATCAGGATCTGAAGGAGTCGGTCGCATTACACAAGATTTCAAACAAGCGCAGTACTACTTCCTCCAGATCGCGCGCCAGGTCTGGCCTCGGGATCCCCAGAACCCATTGCAGCATAAAGCTTCCGCGTATAAAGCCGAAGGTGTGACTCAACCGGGTTGGGCTCCGAAGAGTGCTGCGTACCTTGGGAGGATGTATATGCGTGGAGAAGGCGTAAAGCAGGACTATGAGATGGCAATGATGTGGTTTGAACGTGGAGCTGAGTATGGTGACCGGGAATGCCATAATGGTCTGGGTATCGTGTGGAGAGATGGGTTGGTCAAGGGTAAGAAGGACATCCGGAAAGCACTCGAGCATTTCGCTATTGCTGCCGGTCAAGAACTGGCCGAGGCTCATGTCAACCTGGGCAAGCACCATTATGGTTAGTTGACTTCCCTTCTCTTCTCCGGTTTGGAACTAGGACCCCTCACGATCGTTATTATCATACATACCCTGCAGCCCGTGGGGAGTTCAAGCTTGCTGGAACGTATTTTGAAACGGCCATCCGTTTCGGATCAACATTTGAAGCGCATTTTTACCTCGCCAAGATCCACACTATGAACATGAGGACGAGTGGGTTTCCTCAGGACTACGCCGCAGGCTCTTGTTCCAGCGCGGTATCTTTTTATAAGCTCGCAGCGGAACGTGGCGTGTGGGATGATGACCTCGTCAACGACGCCGAGCATGCATGGAACAGCGGGACCGAACGTGGAAAGGAAATGGCCATTCTGAAGTGGTGGGTTGCTGCTGAAAGGGGATTCGAAGTTGCACAGAACAACCTGGCGTACGCCCTCGATCAGGGTAGGTTTGGCTTGAGGCCTTTTTGTTCTCACTGCGCTTGCCTGACCCATCATTCCTCTCCATCACAGACAAGAGCCTGCTTCGCTCCACTCGGTTCTCTCCCATCCAGATATCGAACGATACTGCCCGTCTTGCACTGACACAGTGGATTCGTTCCGCTTCGCAAAGGAATGTGGATTCGTTGGTGAAAGTCGGTGATTATTACTATCATGGCTTTGGCGTACCCGACGAACCCGAATCTGTTCGCTGGGAAAAAGCGGCCAAGTTCTACCAAAGCGCGGCGGATACTCAATTGAGCGCTCTCGCGATGTGGAACCTTGGTTGGATGTACGAAAATGGAATCGGCGTGCCGCAAGTGAGCTGGACCGTTTTTCTATTTTTACTTGAGTGATGCGTTCTAAGTGTATTTTCTGATAGGACTTCCACCTTGCGAAGAGGCATTACGACCAGGCACTAGACATCAATTCGGAAGCCTATCTACCGGTTTTACTATCCCTCATCAAGCTTCACGCAAGGAGTCTGTGGCACACCCTTCAAGGCGGAGAAAATGGACTGAAATTGTGGGGATACGACGAAGACAAAAGTAGTAGGATATACTCTATTCCTGAATTGTGGGACTTGTCATGCTGAGATTAATTTTTCCAGTGTCCGTTTCGGAACGTGCAAACTTGAAGTCCCGGGAGATCGATTCGGCGTCATCGTCGCGCTCGCCGCCAAACACGGAGGCGAGATCACATGGTCACGAAGACACAGCGGTGGTGGACACCTTTGATGATGACGGACCGTGGTATATGGGCAAGGCTCGAGAAGATTTTCAACGTCGTCGTCGACAAAACACCCGTCAGGCGGAGGAAGAGGAGGAAGATCCCGTTCAGGTCAGTCCCCTTCCACTCTGGTAACAAATATACATATATATTTGAGACTGAGACTCTGGACTGAACCAATAGTGGGCGCGGGAAAGACGGAATGCGGAGAACGAACGTGATGGTGGTGGCGACTTTGGACCAGAAGATTACTTCGACGCCGCTCTTCGTGGAGGACATCGCGGAGCAGGCGGTGGTGGTGGTGCAGAAGAAGGTGTGGATGAGTTTTTGGAGACGATGTTGTTGGTGGCCCTTTGCCTTGTCGTTGCCGTGCTTATCTACGTACGGACTCGCCTTATCGAGAGGGCGCGGAGAGAGGAGGAGCGTGGACGTGACCACCAAGGCCGAGGTCGACCACAACCGCCGCCGAACCTAGGCTTGTTCCCTCCTCCAGGTGATCCCGCACGCCAGGATTGGCAGATAGTACGGTGAATGGAATGTCGTCGTGTTCCAGTATTTCGTTTAGTCCTCCACATTACTCTACCATATTCAACTTTGGAGAGGTCGCTATTTGGACATGTTTGGCAGTAGGCTGTATGGCTTGGAAGTTGAAACTGACCGCGACGCATAATTGACGCGCATAACACTTTGCAGTCGCTATCTGAGACAGTCACACTCGTCCTTGCCGCTACGCTGACCTCCGCCTACCTGCGCGCCTGTGTTCCTTCGGCGAATTCATCTGCTAAACCTACGCTCACTCTGTATTTTTTTGAAACCTAACTAACTTATCGCACGATGACCTTTGACTTGAACGCACTCAAGGAACCCATAACCCGAATCTTGTCTGCTCCCGGTGTCGACCTCACAACCATCAGTGCAAAGAGCGTCCGAAAACAATTGGCGACATATGGCTCGCTCGGGCTTACTCCGGAGGAACTGAAAGCACGGAGACCTGAAGTCGACAAACTCATTGCGGATGTTTACGCGACAGTGAGCCAGGCAGCGACGAACGGAATTAATGATGCATTGAAGCGAAAACGTGACGATCAGGAAGGAGAAGGTAGCACTGCCGCAGATGAACAGGCAGAGGCAAGCGAGGCTGGAGGAAATGGTGTGGACGACCAGGAGTCCAAACCCGTGACGAAGAAGGAAAAGAGAACGGTGGAACAGAGCGACGCAGAGTTTGCAAGGAAGTTATCCTCGGAAATTAACGGTCGATCCCGAAGGACGACGTCTGCTAGCCCCAGAAAGACGAAGCGAAAGGCGATGAAAAGTTCTGAAACCGTGGACTCGGAAGACGACGGTAATGACGGCGTGGTGGGGAAGAAGAAGAAACGAAGTGGTGGTGGTGGTGGTGCAAAAGGAGGGTTTGCAAAGCAATACACACTAAGGTGACGGTTTGTTCCGTGTTATTTCGACCCTGCATCGTTCGTCTGACCCATGATCTGATTGAACAGTCAACCACTCTCCGTAGTGGTTGAAGAAGAGAGGTTATCGCGACCACAGGTCGTTAAGAAGCTATGGGAGTACATCCATAAACACGAGCTTCAAAATCCCTCGAATAAAAAGGAAATTATGTGTGATGACGCTCTACGGGCAGTCTTTGCTGTCGACAAAATCGACATGTTTCGTATGAATAAAGTGCTTGGGCAGTGAGTCTCTCCGTCAACTGCGATCATATTGTGGTAACGAGACTCGTTTTTCAGGCACCTTCATGAAGAATAGCAGCGGACGTATACCATCCGTGACTTGGGAAGGTTGGGCATATCCAAGATGTCTGCCAGCCTTGTATCACTTGACAGAACCTTCTGCACAAGTCGAGCACTAATCAACACTGCTACGTAGCAGTCAAACAAAGAACATCTGAAAGAAGTGTATGTATACCTTCAATGCTGACAATAATTGTGTGTACTATGCGCAGTTGTGGAGTGAAGAACCAGAATAAGTATGTATAGCTATGTAATTGGGCACAGGTGAGGATGCGAGTGTTTGATGGGGTGTGAAAGGGTTCATGAGGGAGTGGTTCCAATCAATTGAGGGTCTGAAGTTTCATCCATTCCTTATCGTCGGCTTTGAAATCCACCCCCTTTTTCTTCCACCAATCTCTGGCTTTGTCCCCACCGCCCATCGCTTCTTCCAGAGCTTCTTCGATGTCACACATCCGATACTGGACAGGCAATCCGCTTTTGTCCCACCACTCCAACACCTCGCTACGGTTATGGCGTGTTGCTCCAATGAGGGCTTCCTGATCAAAGGACAACTGGAGACCGCTGCCTAACCACCAATCCAGCACTTGAATCTTCCCGAGGGTGCTTGCACGCTGCAAAATGTGGCGATCGAGTGGGTACTCTAGTTGCGACGACGCCCACCACTCAAGGACACCCACATGTCCAGCATTACTCGCCATTTCCATAACACGTCCGATTTTGAGTGTCAAGCCATTTTGGGAATGCTGCCTTTTCCACCAATCAAGCACAGCAATTCTGTTCTTTGCACTGGCTTGCTCAAGAGCAGCCTCCGTATATTCAAAGGGAAGCCCCGAGGAAATCCACCAATCAAGGGACGCTATTTTTCCATTTCGAGAAGCGCCGTCCACGGCTTCAGCAATAGAACCTGGCTTTGGAGGATGCACAAGATCTGGGTGCTGCTCGAAGCCGTGCTTCCACCATGCAAGAACGGCGGTGCGACCGTGTTTTGAGGCAGTGATCGGAATTAGATCATCCTTGAAAATGGACAAGAAAAGGCACCGATGCTGCGTGAGAAAGAATTCGAGAACATGAACATGCTCGAAGCGAACAGCGGCGGCAGCACCAAGTTTCGAGGGTGGGTTTGTAGCGGGATCAGCAGCACGGATGACCGGGATAGATCCCGTCAACATCGCTAAGTCCGTAGGACACGCGTTGGACCAATCCATTGGTACTTGGAGAGAGGTGGGCAAGCCTAACGCACGCGATAACGGCCAATCGTTTAGATAGTCAATGATGTGGACCAAAATCTCGACTGGCAAGTCGGGCGTTCGCATCTGATGACAAGGCCTTGCCTTGTGGTTATCTTCATCCGAAGAACCCGAGGGAGGTTGAGGTTCACTTGAGGTAGTTGGAAAGTGATACGTGTGGACATCGTGTTGTGCTAGTCGTGATGCCAGCTCGGAGTCCGTGCCCGGGGTAGGCAGGTTTCGGACTTTGAGGAATAGAATTAATTCATCGTGCGAGAGTTTTGTGTACGCCTCGTAAACGGTTTTCACTGGGCCGTCAAACTTCTGACATCGTGACGGAATTATCAACCATCTAGCGTGGGACGCGAACAAGCGCCAGAACTCACCGCCATATGCATACGAGCTGCCGGACTGATCGTCCTCCGTGGACGATGACGGTGGGAGGAATCTCAGTGAGTGCGACTGCAGGCAGTGATGGGTAATGTGTCACGTGATTTGCGCCATCGTGCGGGGACGCCAATCCTCCAAATTCCGAATGCGGACATGGCATGGCTCACCATCGAGGTTCCTGTTGCAAGGAGGCGTTCACGACGCCTCAACCGATGGCTTCTGGCCGGCGCTCGATCCACAGCCGACCTTTAGCATGGGAATCCAAGAGTACCTAATCCCTGTTAATTTTGTTCCCTTTTTTTTGGCAGCTCAGGGAGGTAGGTTCTCGAATTTCCTCTCTCCGAAACAAGGGGTAGCTCCAGAAAAGTTACCTAAGACCGCAGACTACATAACTCATTCCGGCGAGTCACGCAACGGCTCCTCAATAACACTCCTTAGGTCGTGGGGCTGTCGGCGTACGAGCTTTCGGCTTGTTGCCGAAAAGAGCACACGGGAGCAAACCCAAGAACATTCGAGTGGTGAATGACGATAACCCTTTACCGTTGCGGCTGGCGCAATGCTCTTACCTTTTCACCATAGCCACGCGTTCATCAAACCGTATCGTTATTGTCTCTTCTCCGGGTTCCGCGTACACACCAGCATTAGTTGAGTAAACAGATGTATGCCGTCAAGGTAGGCATGTGGTTCGCCATGACTTCACCTCACTGAAAATTTATCCAGAAGAGCACGGGCGAGGAATATGCTCCGAAGCAAAAGGAATTACATTTTTGTTACAGAACATCGTGTCTACACTACTGCTTCCTATATGATCACAAACCCCTTCGCAGACTTCTGCTCGAAAATTCCTCCTCAAGCAGTGGTGGTCTAGAGCCAGAATATTGAAGGTTTTATGGAAGTTTAAACAGTCAGTTACAAAATCCTTATCCCCACCTGCGTAGA
Source organism: Pisolithus orientalis (assembly GCF_024613125.1). Lineage (NCBI taxonomy): Eukaryota > Fungi > Basidiomycota > Agaricomycetes > Boletales > Pisolithaceae > Pisolithus > Pisolithus orientalis. Next base: position 732,981 of record NW_026260794.1, on the reverse strand, counting down.
ACCGTATCAGGAGTCATTAACTATTTGTAATTGGTGCAGGGCCCAAAATCTGTGCTTGTGGAGCAAATGAGAGTATCCCTAGGTTGTCACCTAACTTCTCCCACGTCCCACGTCCCTCGACACGCTGAGGCGCAGTTCGCAGCGGAAATTTGTTTACAACGGTTTTACTGCGCAGAAAACATGGACATGACGTCGTGTGGCTTGCCTGTTGCTAGTTCACCCCCTGTAAGTTGCTCGTCTCTACTTGGTCACAATTCCCCAATTCCGTTAGACCAGCGGAAATTGGCGTTTTGTCTCCGCCTTGCCGACGGACAGCTAAGTACCTATCCATCAACGTAGCCTGTGAAATGCCCGAGTAAAGACGACCAAGATTTGAGTTCGTTTTTTCCTTTTGAAGGTTGAAGGCGTATACCGAGTCACGAAAAAAAGATTGAACATGTGGCGATAGTATATCCGTTTCCCCCATCACCACACTTGGACTGTCGCACGGGCTCTTTGCCGCTTGTGCAGGATTCAACAACGACACGTCCAGTCTTACGAACGCGGAGCCAATAACGTAGGAATTCTGCGATCAGGGCTGGCAGCCTGGCCATGACCGTTCTGTGATGGGCCTCCTTGCCTCTGACCCATGAGCTATCAAAGACGTACTCAATTCAATTGTTCTTATGCTCCTTCCAGCGTTCTCGTCTCAAAGCCCGATCAGTCTACTGCAGCTACTCCAGGGCTTCACACAACTGAGCTGCAAGACATGAGGACTGCATCAGTGGCATAGCATGGTGGTCGTGATAAAAGGACTCTTGGGACAGACGACGTCGAACCGACTTCCCAGGATCTGTAGTTAACCCGGACTTCCATGCAGTCATACGCTAGCATGCCTCCTTCCCCCAGTACCTCCCTCGAGGATGGCGTCTCTTACTGGTGAAGATCACAAATACTAAATGGTTTTCGTCGCTGATTAGTGTTCATAGCGATTCTTATGACTCCACGGCTGACGGACATCCAAGTATAGTTCAATGGCAAGCAGGGACCTTCAACCAGTCCGTCGCCCAACAGTACGAACGCTCCAGCGATCTTGGTAATAATTATGAGTTCGGAGTCGAGGAAGACGCAACAGTGACCGCTCGGTAGGTAGCCTCAGCATTGTGTTTGCTTGTTCTGACTTATCCTCATTTACATGAGAAGCGAGGCAGTTCCGCCGCCTGGAGTGGACTTCTCGCAATCTGGCCCAGCCATTAGGAACGCACTCTGTTCGTTCAGCTGGAGCCCACAGGTAGCGCTTTCGATCTCCATCCCCGGTACTTGTCCTTAACCATGCTATCTCCAAAGTTCGTCAACCCGAGATCTCACGATGACCAAATCATCCACGTCGACCAGAAGACATGGTATAAAGCCACGCGGAACCCTAATACTAAAGTTATTGTATATCAGTGCAAATGGGACACACAGGGCAGCCCCTGCCGACGATGGATTGAAGGAGGTGTACGGGAAATACGCACCCATCTCCGCATCTACCACGGTGTACAGGGGCAAGCGAAGGACCCGATCCGGTGCAAGTGGTTTGGCTGTTCTGACGAACGCGATTTCAAATACAGCAGCATCCCTCGACATATCGTGACTCACCTCAAGGTGACGCTTCTCTGCTCCAACTGCCGCACGCAGTTCCCTCGAGACGACCGCATACAGTTTCATCGCAGGATCGCCAGGAAATGCGCCCGTGCAAATACTGTTACTGTTGTTGGGCCAGAGGCTCGACTTATCCGCTTGGATTCTTGAGGTGTGTAGTAGGTTTGGGGCTGCCCTGGGTAACAAGTCGCTCTCCTACATCTCACCAACCCTTTCCTTGAATGTTTCTTGCCTCCCGCTGAGTGGGATCTGTATACTTATTTTCCCTTTAACAGTCTACTGTTATTATTACCCATTGTTCCTTTCAAGTACTTCACAATTGCAAATGCATTATGTATTTTCTTGCCCTCCTTCCTATCGCTATTTGCCCCACGAGTTCATCTATCCGAAGACGCCGTCGTTGCTCGAGGACAAAATGTGACCACACTGCCCTTTTCTCTCACACTGCTGGCAGACGCCATCAACTGAGTGTTGGGTGCCAGTCCAATCAAGTTGTGGCCAGCTACTGCCGTACCCCCACGCACTATCCTCCACCCTCTACACGATGTCCAAATTCCCAAAAATCATGATCTGTGGTACGGCGACGATACTGACCATGATGCTCGCAGATCACCTGACGGTCTATATGCACCCCAAGGTGGGTCCATGAAGAGATCGATCAGCTCTTCACAAGTGTGGCAGATATCATCGTAAGTCCGTCGAAGTCGCTTTCCAGGAAACGAGCACACTGAACAACCATATGCTACGGAAGCTCGTTTGTTCGTTACACGATGCCCTTTCATTGTAATACTGATACAAACAGGTGGACGATGCACTGGACTAGGTAGGGAATATGAAGGCACTATAGGAATTTACAGACGGAATATATCCGCTGCTCGCATTGACATATTTGACGCGGAGCTCGTTGCTGGACTTCCCGATGACGTGAAATGGATAGTATACAATGGCGCAGAGTATGACCTAGTTGACGTGGATGCGTACAAAGCGAAAGGTAAGTGCTAAGCATGTTGGGCCATGGTCTCGTCGGTCGACCACCACTCTGAACGTAGTATGTGAGACTTGTCGCTCACTTTGAACGCCTGTCAGGGGAATTCAAGTATTGAATACGCCCGGTGCAGTCGACGATGCTACGGCTACTACGGCCTGCTACCTGATCATATCCTGTCTACGTCAATTCTCTTGGGGAGAGCGCTCCCTCGCCCACGGAACGAGGAAGAAGCCCATCTCGTCAAGCTTAACGCGTGACCTTTGGGGCGAATGCTTGGCATCCTCGGCCTTGGTTGGATCGAACACCGCCTCACCTATCGTGCGCGCATTCCCGATGCGAGTGGTCTATTACTCTCGTCACCGGCATCGAAACGCACCGGAATGGTGTGAGTACGTCGGAAGCATGGACGAGCTGTGTGCGATATCAGGTGTGCTGAGTATTCATGTTCCACTGAGAGAAGGTAGGGTAAGCCTCGTAGGCGAGAAGCAAATTAGGGCGATGAAGAGGGGCAGTGTCATAGTCAACGCCGCACAAGGTAAGGTTCTTGATGAAGAGGCGGTTACCCGGGCGTTAGAAGACGGACATGTAAGTGGCTCAGTTCTCTGATTTGAGAAGAGGCCGCGACGTTTTTAGATCTGGCACGAGGAATTCATCTGACGCTTTATATAGTTAGGATCGATTGGACTGGACATTTATCCGAACGAACCACATGTCAACCCTCGCCTGCTGGAGTTCCCGCGAAATATGTTGTTGCCGCACATGGGTATTACTCCGAGTCGCACACAAGATACCGAGAAGATGGAAATGTGCGCTGATGAATTTGAAAGACTTCTTGGTGACGGGGAATGGGAAAGATTTAGTTCCTGAGCTACAGCTGTGACTGGTCTGTGCCCTTCTGTGCCACATTTGCGGCATCGTTACTACCCTTACCACAAAGGTCCGGTCTGATCTGAGCCTGCGTCTGCCGTCTGCCGTATGAGGCCTACGTATAGCTGGACCCGTGGAATCACGTGAGAGGGTTCATAAGCCGAATTGTATGGAGGCAGTGTGTGGCTACGAAGAGTATGGTTCTCGGGTTTGACAACTAGCATGGCAAATCGGCGTTAGCCTCAGGTCTTCAGGGGTTGCCGGGAAATTTATCCCACTAAAAAGTCGATGTCGGACTGGTGGCACCACTTGACAGCCCCATCCCAACACCAGACGTCGACCGTCTTATTACCATGGCAAGACAGCGTCGGATCATACTTTGCGGTGAGCGACCTGCACCTCTGCTCCAGCCCAGCCAAGACTAACGCTGCACGCCACCTCCCAGGAGATCTCGTCTGGGCCCACGACGAGGTCGAACAACTCTTCCATGGCGTCGCAGTCGTTGTGGTGCGTTCTCTCTTCTGACATTCAGGACACCTCCACCTTGTTACTTAACCTCGCTGTACCGGCCAGAACATGGACTCTCCGAATCGTGCAGATTTCCTTATGGGGTTGAAACCAGGGGGCAAGTACGACGGCGCCGTAGGCATCTACCGCCACAACGCTTCTGCGGATCGCATCGGCGTCTTTGACAAGGAAATCATTACTGCCCTCGCCGCGACAGGTACTGTCAAATGGATCGCACACAACGGTGCAGGCTACGATCAGATTGACATCGAAGAATGTGCCAAGAGAGGTTCGCACCCCTCCTTCACCCTTCCTTTCTTCCTTTCTCTTCATTTGTATACAACGACCCATGCTTACTATCCTCGCATGTACAAAATAGGCATTTCAGTGTCAAACACGCCCGGAGCGGTGGATGATGCTACCGCAACAACCGCCCTCTACCTCCTCATCTCCTGCCTTCGCCATTTCTCCCTGGCAGAACGGTCCCTTCGTACAGGGACATGGAAAACGCCGATTTCTTCGGGCAGAACGCATGACCTCACGAGTCGCACCCTCGGCATCCTCGGCCTCGGCGGTATCGGCCTCCGACTCGCAAACCTTGTGCATGCATTCCCGATGCGCGTCGTCTATTATTCCCGGCACAGGGTTCGGAATGCACCTGAGTGGTGCGAGTACGTCGGGAGCATGGAAGCTCTACTCAAGCAGTCGGACGTCCTCAGCGTGCATGTCCCGCTTCGTGCCGACACCATTCACCTTGTCGGGGAGAAAGAGATCAGGACTATGAAAAGGGGAAGCGTCATCATCAACACCGCGCGTGGCAAAATAATTGACGAAGAGGCGCTCATTCGAGCGCTGGAGGATGGTCACGTAAGTCTATTTTAATGTTTATCCCGAGTTGCCTATCATGGAATGCTCGCTTTTAGATATCCTCCGTTGGACTCGACGTTTACCCAGACGAACCAAACGTTAATCCGCGTTTACTCGCATTCCCTCAGAACGCACTCCTGCCACATATGGGAACGGAAACACAGGACTCCCAGCGCGAAATGGAGATTCGCGCACTTTTGAATCTGAGAGACTTCCTCCTGGAGGGACGCGGTAAAGATCTGGTTCCCGAAATGAGAAGATGAAACAGGAGAAAAACTATGGTGAACCACTGATAATTGGACACTGTTGCACTTGGTGCGAAGCAGCTACATATGCACATGGTCATAAATACGTTAAGTGATGCATATTGAAGACCTAATACATATCATCCAAGCAGTTGACCCAGTAGGTATAAACTTATAGTTCCAACACTGATATTATTACAACTTGGCGCGGGCCCGAACTTGACCGAATGCCACGTCATTCTTTGCCCGATCGCGGAGTTCACGACGAAGAATTTTCCCAGCAGCGCTAGAAATGTGTGAGGGATGATCGGTAAACACTATCAAACCGGATCAAAGCGTACCTCTTCGGGACCTGTTTAACCAATACGATTCCACCACGTAATTTCTTGTGTGGAGCAACCCTTGAGGCAACCCAACGTTGTATACCCAATGAGAAGGATAGGGCGTCGTTCTCGGGGACAGCTTTCGCCGGAACGACATATGCCCTAACGCAAAGATAAGGAGTATGTATACGCATAACTCCCGCCAATAAAACTATCACGCACCTGGGTAGCTCGGTCGCTTCCTCCTCACTATGTACTCCAATCACTGCTGTGTCCGCCACATCTGGATGCTGCAAGAGTACTGATTCGAGTTCCGCAGGTGGCACTGTGTAACAGGAATCCGAGTGACTTGAGCTGTGTAGAAAGTAGCCACGAATGAACGTGACTCGCCTTGAAACCCCTGTGGATGGATCACGCTTAGTTGCGATCACGAGTTTGTACCCAGGAGCTAACGCACCTTGTATTTGATCAGCTCCTTCCGCCTGTCCACGATCGCAAAGAATCCACCGCTGTCGCGGACAGCAATATCCCCAGTTTTCAACCATCCATCCGGTGTGATGGCAGCTGCAGTTGCAGTTGGGTTATTAAGGTACCCCTGATCATATCGAACGCAAATGCAAATTCAGCAGGTGAGTGGAGTGAGCCATGTACCTCCCTACATACCTTCATTATAGTTGGTCCTCTGACCCACAATTCGCCAGCACCCTCGATATCAGTCAACATCTTGCACACAAATCTCAGCTAACTGAATCGGGATCGTTGTATGGAGTAGCGCACCTCTCCACCGTTCTCCCGGACCAGACGAACCTCGAGATTGGGAAGTAGCAGTCCTACAGAGCCAACACGATCGCTTGCGTGTTCAAGAGGCAGTATAAACACCGTTGGCGACGTCTCCGTAAGCCCATATCCTACACACCACCAAAGCAGCTCAGCTTCCACGTCGAACGGAAGTAGGACTGGATGTCGAGCTTCTTACCCTGCGTGATAACGACATTTGATCCAGTGCTTTGGAGGCGCTCCCTGACAACCCTGACGAGGTCCGGACTAAGTGGCGCAGCTCCGCAAAATATCATACGAAGAGACGTGAGGTCATATTTACGAATGGCTGTCGAGCGTTTCAAGTCAGCTCCTTTCCCTCAACGAAATCTCGTCTATGAGAGCCAGTGGTTTCTCCAGAAATAGTTACGACAAGAATCCCTACCTGGATGACGAGCGAATACCACTAATATTGGGGGGACAACTAGCACATAAGTTGCTCGGTACTTGGCGATTGCCCCTAGGAACTCGTCGGGTTCGAACCCAGCGACCACGACTGTTGGAGCGCACAGTGCAACGGGAAGAAGCAAGAGCTTTGCTGCGCCGTATATGTGGTAATAGGGAAGAGAACCAAGGAAGACGTCCGGGAGTTTATCTTTGGGTGGCCAAACTGGCTTGACGATATCGATTACGGACGTGAGGTTATAGTGCGTGGTTTCTACACCCTTGGGTTTGCCAGTTGTTCCTGACGAGTAACACAAACAAAACGTGTCGTTGGACCGTTCACCGTCAAAGCTGACTTCTGAGGCAAGTTCCCCACGACCGAGAAGGTCCTCGAGGCGAGTCAAGTTGGAGAACTCTCGGTTGGTATTAGGGTCAAGTGTGTTCGTGAACCAAGCTGAGGTTGCCAGGACGACGGTGGAACGTATATCTGACTCGGAATAGCCTATGGACGTAAGCATCTCCTGTACAATGCCGAAGAGGGACGGGTGAGCAAAGATTAATCGTGCACCGGAGTCGAGGTACTGGTACTTCAGTTCATTTGGGGTATACGCGCTGTTAGCCAGGGTAGTGCGAAAACCGGCCGCAGCGGCACCGAATAGCATGATTGGCCAGACGATGCTATTTGGGGAGAAGATGAGTACGACTGGCGGGGTAGCTGCATGGATAAGGGCTTTGAGAGGGTTTGGTGGGGTTTGGAGGGAGAAGGCGAGCTGGAGGGCAAAAGAACGAAGCGCCCCGCGTGAAATGGTCGATCCAGTTACCGAGTCGATGAAAGCTGGTGCAGAGGCGGGGAAACCACCCACGAGGTCCGGTGTGCGGGGACAAGTTCCGAGAAGGTGGGTGAATATGGACCTGCGCGGGAGGGCCACAGAGGGCAGTGAAGACCTGAAAATCTGATCTACCATGCTGTTGTGGAGATCAAAAGCGACCGACCGACTTTTATATGTACCATCCGGAACTTATGTGACGGCTCCTCCGCCCAACACGTAGCTTGCTACATGGCAGTACATAAGTGAAGCACCCACACCGAAGTTCGGGGAAGAAAATATCAACCCGTTATCATGTCAGTAGCAGTACCCGCAGCTTCCATTGAATTGTGCATTCGAATCGCCAGGCTCGCTGCCAGGATTATCGGGGATGCTCGCGATTATCAATTAATCATGCGCCAAATGCATGTCCACTGACTTTTATAGTCGGCTTGGATCCCCTCATCGACTGGCGACCATGTGGAAATTAAATGTAGGGGAGATCCGACCCCTCCGGCCACTGCCAGTGACTATTTGCAGACGCCATGATAGCACTTCGCAGCCCCCCTGACAGATAACGACCTGACATGTCTCTCTTCCTCTGTGCAGACTGCGGTGGCTCCAAGACATCTGCTGTCATTTGCGATGCCAACGGAAACATCCTCGGTCGTGGCCTGGGCGGCCCTTCTAACTTCTCATACATTCCCCTGGCCGCCTTCACCGAGGCCGTTCGTGTAGCCGTGTCCACTGCGCTGGGTTCTTGCGTTTCTCCATCTAACACACCAATCACGCTACCGCCGCCCAACGAACTTTTTGCCGCTGCATGGTTCGGTATTGCAGGCGTGGACTCTCCAGCAGTAGCTCAGAATGCATCATCTGCTCTCAGTGTCCTTCTCGGAATCCCTACAGGTCCACGACTTATAATCGCCAATGACACCCACCTCCTCGCAGCCCCTCTACGTCACCATCCAGACGTATCCTACGCCATCACTGCTATAGCAGGCACAGGATCATGCATCGTCTCGTTCACCAAAGAACCTTCTGGTGAGCTCGTCGAGCTTGCTCGCACAGGCGGGTGGGGTTGGCTCCTTGGAGACGAAGGCAGCGGATTCCACGTTGGCCGGGAAGCTATCCGACAAATCATGTTCGACGTTTCACGTACCTCGCTGGGAATAACCCTTTCCCAGACGAGCACCCTGAAGGGCAAGATTCTTTCTCACTTTGGTATCAAGAACGAGCAGGCAGCGGCGGAAATACTCGCCATCGTACATACGCCAGAGATAACGATTAAAAACTCCCACAATACCCCAGGGTACCTCCTCGTTCCTAGGGAGAAACGTCTCTCACAGCTCACTCCCCTCGTGTTCGACGCTGCTTTTAAGGACAACGATGAGTTCGCATTGAGAATCCTGAGGAACGTTGCAAGTGGTCTGGCAGACCAGATTGCACAGCTGTGTATTGGTCCAGGAGAGGATATAGCCATCAAGCCTAGAGGGGTTGTGGCAAATCAAGCAATCTTATGTTTCGGAGGAAGCCTTGTAGGTATCGAGGGTTACCGGGCGCTCGTACTCGATGAACTCAGGAAACGAGGGTGTGTTTTTCAATGCGTCGAATTCGTTGAAGATGCCGCCGCTGCTGGAGCGGCAGGTCTTGCAGCCATGGCAGCAACATAATCGAGTATGTTCAAGCAGTGTAAAACTTAGTTGTCATCTAGAGTTCATGATCAGCTTCCCCTTAGGTGCAACTCCTAGTTACAGCTTGTCATTCATCGTGTATACCTCAACCCATATCTCAGATGACAATAGACGATCCATTTCGCAGTCAGTCGCCTGCGCTACTACGCGGGTGCCTAGTTGATTGACAGTGTCGGAATACCAGATCCAACGATACGAGGTTCCCTTCGTTTGAGGGCAGCACCACTGTGCGGCGAGATAGTGTGACAGTTTTGCCATACTATTGACCGACGACTCGAAGAAAAAGTAATCGTGTACCCACGTCCAAAGAATCTTATGACGTGCGGGACTCGTGAGTACGTTAGTCGTGGGTTGACATGGTTTTCACTGATCCCTGTGGGATGGTTTGATATTCCGTTCATGAATTGCAATCGGGCTGACCAACGTAGAAGTCTTCATGAACAGGGTAATAGGGTACATTACTTTATACTAACATTACATACACAGATGAAACTACCACACGCTAATGCACGACACTAAGCGACAACCACTCAGGTCTGAGGTAGCTCTCGGTCACACTCGCACATGTTAAATCCCTCTCCGGCTGACCCTCCAGCAACCACGCTTCCCCGCGGATAAACATATCCCTATCCGGGAACACCTCCAGAATTTCGGCAGAGAAACCTTCTGTCTCCAGGGTATATGTCCGCCGAATTTCTCGTTTCGTGCCAACGGTAAGTGTCTCGACGCTGAGCAAGCTAAACCGCGGACTTTGTCCAAGTTTGCGGATTGTCTGGCCGATGGGGAACTTGTCATCCAGAAAGAGGCGTTCGGCAACCGGCGACGTGAGAGTGACGGTGGAGGTAGCAACACAGACAACCTTCCCCGCACAGACTAGATGCACCCGCCGCGACTGTGTTATGGCGTAGTCGGGTGATGCAGAGTGGAGTCGCGGAGAAGTATCGGCGTATACGGGCTCAACGAAGATCGGGCGCGCAAAGAATGTGCTAGGGGTGAGTGTGCCAGGGTAAGCCGGGGATAAACACGGTCAGAACTATGTGTGCCTCACCTCAATAGACGCTGGAGGTCACCCTGTGCAGCGAGCATTATTCGTTCGATACCTGTGGTATCACTCGGCATGTATGGTAGCTAGCACAATGAAGTTAGTTCGCGACGTGAAAGCACAACGTGTCAACAACTCGTACTTGCACACTGGTCGAGGCGGTATTGTATGAATCGACGACGAAAGGCATATTGGGCGGGTCAAGAAACAAAAGAAAAACGCAGAAATCGGTGGGTTTTCCGCGTACTAAAGTTGACCTGGCATTTATAGATCAATATTTTATGTGGAAGAGGCTTGTGGCTGTACACGTTGGTTTGGGCAAGTCTTAGATCGGATCTCAGCCAGCAAGGCGTGCCACGAAGTACTGAACAATTAACATCACACCATATCATATCAAGACCATCATAACAACGCACTCTACACCATTTTTATTTATGCATCATACAACCCACGCCGACGGCTAAAGTATAAGTATAGTACCATGGGGCAGGCTCCGGGTCCTGCTTACGTAATCACGGAATGCCCACCGATTATGTAATTCCATGCGCGATACAACGCGCCTTGTACCGTCCACAGTCCCCGCCTCCGTGGTACATAATATCCAATATTCAATGGTAAGCGTGGGTTTCCTTATCTTCAGCTAAACATGTTTACACCCTGCAGGGGAAAACCAAGAAAACACGAAAATTTGCGGCTGTCAAGCGCCTTCTGAGTCCTAAAGATGCTCGGTTGTATGTTCCTGTATATTTCTTTCAGGATCCTGGCGTCCTGAATACATACTCTGGTGTCTGACAGAAAAGAGAACCAGTTAAAACAACAGAAGAAGGAAGAAGATGAGAAAGCGAAAGCTGTTCGCCGAGTGTATTTCTTTTTCATTTATCCACTCTTCCCAGCAACTAAGCATTCTCAGGTCCCAGATCGCTTCTTCCATGTTCCTCTCCCACAACGCAGAACTTGTTCCGCCTTACAGGGTCCTTATCGACACAAACTTTATCAACTTTAGCTTACAAAACAAGCTGGAGCTTGTCAGTGGGATGATGGACTGTCTCTTTGCTAAATGTGCGTTTGCCCGATATTCTAGTTCGCCAAGCCCAGTTAACCTGTCGCCCAAGGCATACCATGTGTGACCGACTGCGTTATCGCGGAGCTTGAGAAACTGGGTCATCGCTACCGTGTGGCCCTACGGTATGCCTTCTTGTCCCCTTCAGGTCCCTTTGCCATCTTGACACAGACTTCTGATTCTTCTAGTGTCGCACGTGATCCTCGGTTCGAGCGCCTCAATTGCAGCCATCTGGGAACGTACGCTGATGACTGTTTGGTCCAACGCGTTACTGCACACAAGTGCTACATTGTTGCCACTTGCGATCGTGAATTACGCCGCCGAATTCGTCAGATTCCGGGCGTGCCTCTCATGTACATTGTTGCGCGACGCTATGCCATAGAGCGTCTCCCAGACCAAGGTGCCCCGGTGTAGTGCAATTGACCCAGTTACACTTTGTGACTTCGCGATAGCGGACTCTTCATGATGGAGCGTTTGTATCGTTAACAATCATAGATGAATGTATCACGTTCTTCATGCTGACACGGTACATCGGTCCCTCTGTCGTCGTAAGTTTTGTTCGCTATGGTTACGTCGCGCTGCTAGACATATTCCAGTCGAAATGTTTTTTCTTCTTTTTTTTCATTCTCGACTGCAGCTCAGATTAAAGGAATCTTCGTCCTTGATCATGGATCAAAGCCCACATGACCGGAACATCAGCTACCCATACCGGCAGTGTAGCGATTTTCCATCCAATCAGTCGGAATTGGACACGTCAATTCGAACATGAGAAGTAAGCTGTGGGTTAGGTATGAACATAATCGCAGCTAAGCATGACCCCGGAAAAAGTCAAATCGACATCTTGACAGGCCGGTAGATCCTTGGTTCTCACGATTGGCTAGTTCGCAGTCTGGAGTGATAAAGTTTTCTTCCCCACAGTGATAACGTGAGATAATGCATTCGTTAACCGGTTTGCACGGTTACAGTATAGTGTATCAGTAGAATTCTTTCCAGTTCCTGCCATAACGAGCAGATTGGAGGTTTGTCTGCTGGCAGCGTTAATGTCATCCCGAAAATTCAGCGGTCGGCAAGCTTTGACGTGTATGCGCACTGCGGTCTGGGGGTAAGAGCTCCACGCATTCTCCTGCGAGCGGGTGGGTCTCGTCTTGCTGGAATGTAGAATGCGTCCACTCTCTAGTTGTCTTGAGGTGTAACAGAGTAACGACGTCGTGCTGGTCCATGCAGAGTTTTTTGGAGAGGGAGCCGTAGGGTATGCATGAGCACTACAGACCGATGCCTCGAGTACCTAGTACGGGAATTTTAATTACTGGTACACGTTTCTAAACCCAAATTTTCATGCGATGCTTGTGGCGAGTCGTGATTGGAGTGGACATGCGACAAGAGTTCGCTGGTCCTTCCCGATGACCCCTGCATTCCAAATACGCTTTCCGCTCGGCACTTGTCCCCACAAAACCACTCTTGCCACGTAATAATTTGTTCCTTGCCACGCGCCATGTCTTTACCAGTGCAGTTTCAATGGTCATCACCCCAATCCACGAGGTCGTGATGCCCCACAGGCCCTGCTCGAACGCTCGACCCCCGCCCCTCCGCCTGGTGGCGGGATTGCTCCTTCGGGAAAATTCCCACGGCATCGCCACCTGCAAATTGCCACCTGCGCCTACGAGGGTGTGTTCATGTGACCGCACTTCGCGCCACAACATCACTAGCCTAGCGAATTTGGGCCCGTTTCTTGGCAAAATATTCATTACAGTATTAAATGGATTATGTACAGTGGCTAGTAGCAGCATCGAAACGAGTCCCGGGCGAGGAGTGCGTGTAGCCCTGACTCGCTCGCTTCCCCGTGCACGTGCTTAGTCAGTGGCTGTGGGCACAGCCACCTGCAAATTTTCTGCAATCAGCTGTTTTATTTTTGTTTGTTTAATGTTACAGATGCAGCGTCATACATTCCAAATACGCTTTCCGCTCGGCACTTGTCCCACAAAACCACTCTTGCCACGTAATAATTTGTTCCTTGCCACGCGCCATGTCTTTACCAGTGGCAGTTTCAATGTCATCACACTCTGTCCTCAATATTGCTTGCGCCCGTGCGGGACCTGGGGCTGAAAATCTCCCATGTCAAATGCGCCAACTGAGCGTATGTAGCCTTCGCTTCGCTGGGCTCGGAATCAGACTCGACAGCGCCCGAGGTTCATACTGTCAAAATACTGACACCTCATATAGCGCCAATAACGACGGCCGCAAACATCTGATCGGGTAATGGGGTAAATGAACAGTGGATCAGGTTTCTAAGCACCTGGATTGCATACCTTTAGAATCACGTGGATCAAACGGATCATCCATGGTTGCATTCCACCAACTGAGAAGACGGTAATAGGTATTATCCATCGAGCACGGAACGCCGACACGCCAGGTTTGGGTCAAATGTAGATCATGCCTTCGGGATTCTGTGCCTCCCGTTGCCTCATGTGTCCACCGAATCGGAAGCCTACAGCACCCTGTAATATCCCGTAGAACCCAGATCGGCATCGTCCACCCCTCCAAGATAAGCCGGCATTTTTGTCCGGACAATTTTACGCCAGCCGATACGAGTTCTATAAGGATGATCCAAGGTCCTGGGCATAGTGACAATTGAAATATTGAGGCACGAAGGAGCCAGATATCATACTGTGGGAGACACATGCATGAGAAAGTGTGACGTACTAGATGTCGAAGCAAACAACGGCAGTTGCACTCGACCTGCCGATCGGAGTCGCACAGCGGCCCACAGCAGCTGATTGTATTGTTTCGCAAAACGCGGTATCTGCATGCGTAGGCTCTTCTAGCCTACAGGACCATGCTCTAAATTGACGAGAGGGCTGATATAGGAAGGCATCCCCCAAGTGCAATAACCCTAAGCCACCGTCATACAAACGCAGACTTGGAGTAGCTGAGCTGCTCGTTACAGCTCGACTTTGCAGTGAAATTTAGCTCGAACGAGCGAACGTTGAATGAAAAGAATACTGTAGTATCACGGTTGAACTTGAAACAGATACATAAATGAAAAGACAAATGTATCAAGTTGAATGGAAGGTTGAAGCCATGAGGCGAGAACGTTCGGCCGTTCCACTGGAGCGACCGAGGATTCGGGTTCACCACCGTAGTACTGGATGGAGAGCACAGCACGAACAATACGTGTACAAGACCGCTGTATATCACGCGGAAATCACAACTGTACCATGACTGATGGTAATGGAGAATGCAAGGAGCGGTCGGGTGGCCTTCGCAAAACACCAAAGTGACCTCATTTCCTGTGGAAGACCCAAGGTCAAACGGACATCGGAAACAGCTCCCACCCCACCAGGAAGGCAGAACGGTCCTGATGCAAACACGTTTTCCGCGCGTGTAAGCTATACGCTGGGGCCTCGCGAACAATACTGCTCGGCGCGTCTACAACTGAACGTTCCCAAACGCTCATATTCCGAAGGTGTCTGGCGCCCATTACAATGGAAGAACGTTCGGCAAGAGGTTGCAGTGGGTGGTAGCACCGCCACTGAATTGAATCACTCTGCACTGCGGACACGTTCCGCCAGTGCGTCTGGGCATGATGAGTTCCATGATCACATCCAGCTTCGGTTGGTAGTATATTACCGTGTCATAGCCGGGCCGTCCAGGAATATTGATCAGGGTTATTTGATGGAGGCGAGGGGGGTCTCCAGTGCCGTCCTCGGTCGGCTTCTCCGAGAACACGTGTGGCTGCGTGGCAAGCAACGCCCGGGCTTGGATAGTCCGTCGGCCCCCGTAGACCGTCGACACATCGGCGGCACGCGAATCTGTTGTGCGCCGCAGCAACTGGAAAAGTTGAGCCAGTCAAGGGTGTTGTGAGTCACAAGGCTAGGTTCGTTGAGTATCGTACGACAGGCAGCTCAGGCTGCGATATGATCGTGGAGTATTGAAGAGGATGAGCGCAACCCGTTTTACGCCCCGCCGTATCACTGTCTACCATCATCATCATCATAACATCAGAGGGCCGTGCCGTCCAGGGTACCATTTCGAAGTTGCGGTGCAAGGGACTGCAGGGCCACGTGGACTCCTTTTACGCCGGACAGGCGCGCGGGACTTTGACAATACGTTGCCTGTCGATCAGTCCATCCATGTTACTCGCTCTTCTTAGGGTCTTTATGAACAGGATACCCTGTATCATGACCGGGCTAAGACGCTAGGCGAGTTGGTGATTATAACGGGGTATGGTCTACGCAGGTATCAGGTCTCCCTTCCGGCGACTGACCTGGAGCCCGCAACGGATATTTCACCCCCGAAGACAACACCGAAGCGGCCCTCAGTGAGCGCGCACAAAAGCGGAGATGGCCTATACTCATTACGGAAGTACCGTAAGTGTAATAGCGGACGGTTCTGTAACGTTTGTCCGGCCCAATACGGACCCTGGCCTCGACTCCAATACAAAGTACCTAGGAATCCTTTCTTAGGCCCAGCGTCAGGCTTGTCGCTCATTTCAAGGGGTAATTCAGCTTGAAACTGGGACTCCCCTGCCGGGCGTTGTAGACCCTGTTGCAACCGCATCAACTTCTTTTTTAAAACCCGTTGCAGCCATTATATCAAGCAAAGATGCGCGCGCCAAATATTGTGGCCTCCTGTCCGAAATTTTCGAGCACGCAAATTTAGAGCTCGTGGTATTGCACTGCTCTCGCAGGATGTTCCTGTCCGGCATTTTTCCGGACATCAATGTTGGTTCTCAAGCCTGACAGATACCAGTTGTGTTCATGATGGTCTGATGCTCCTTGTTTTCTCATGCGGGAGATACGGACGTGGCTTTGATGGTATTGGTCTTGCGTTAACACCGATGTCTCAGCTTTCAAGATCAGGTAAGTCAAGCTGATAGATGTATTCCGCTTGCTCCGAATGCTTGTGGGATTCGACCTTAGAACGCGGGTAAGGCCGCAGCCCACAGATGCTCCTCGCTAGCTTCGACAGTCTCGAACGCTCGTTGAAAAAAGATGACACCTCAGGCCTGGTGATCACCGCAACCAGCGCAGCACGGAAACTGGTGGCATCGTGTCTGAGCTCCGTTCCACGTACGAAATAATACAGCAAGAGCCGGAATATGGTTTCAGTGATAATGCCACTGAGCGGGCTATTTTCTAGAATTCGATCATAGATCAACTAATCCCGTGGTCATGCAGTTGTCCAGTTGACTAGTCTGATCCAAAACCTCAGTGGCGTCTTGGAACTTCTCACAGCTAGACCTTGAATCGTGTGAAAAAACACACAAGACCCGGCCGGGAATCCAGCGCACGTACAGGTGCACCCAAGCAACCCAAAATGCGTCCCAGTTGTCTCATGGACATTCAAGAAGTAGAGATATACCCCTATGTCGTAAGTTCCGCTTTTAAACTTCGCATGGTAGATACAGCCACCTCAATTCATTTCCACCTTGGAGCCGTCTTGTTAGGACCTCGGTGTTATATGATTGTTTGACAGCGTTGTTTACTCTTGAGTCAGCGTGGTGAACCCCCTGTACTACCGGCTGAGCAAGGTTGTAGCACTCGTTTGGCCTCACGGTGAGAATGGTGTATCAGACAGCATTCAGCTCCTACTGGATTGGTTACGGTCCACGTGGGTGGCTGGTGTTCTCCGCTGGCGAGAACCCATCGAGTTTCCCGCAACAACCCGGAAAGTCCGTCACCGGATCGGCATTGCCACGAGTCTTCGAGTGGATACCAAATCTACAAACTGCGCACCTATCTATCTCGCCAGACGTAGATCAAAGTTTGATACTGATTGAGAGGCGGAGTTCAGATACGGTGCGGATGTAGGAGTACTTTATGTGTACTCGAATCTTATCCCAGCCAGCTTGATGCAGCTCGCAGTTCCAAGGTACTGGAGACGGATGCCAAGTCCCCGGAACCGTACCATGCTTTTCTGGTTCACCAACTTATGGGGACGAGCGATGAACCGTAGAGTGTTGAATGGGTGGCGCAGCCGCCGCCAAACTGTGGAGTTGAGATAGAGCCAAGTTCGAAGAATGTTAGTTTTCTTCCAGTTGCTGAATGCCCGGTCAGTGATTAGAAAAGGGGTCAAAATCACGTACATAAGTTAGCGGGAAATGGTGACCGAGCAAGGCAATATTTGCTGCAGGTACCCGGCAATGCAAAAATTAAGGACAGCACGAATCCGACGGGTGCAGCTGCACGGACACGAGGCATTGCCGTGACTCAGAATATAAATTTTCTATGGGAGTTGGATGTCGGAACTCTGAGGGAACGATGTCCTACTGAAGGGGTTTGTCATTGACAGGGGGGAACCAGGGGAACTTGAAAGCCATCCCATGATCAATTATCACCGTAAACGCCTGACAATCGTTGCATTCTGACCAGCGGAGCCCAAGGGAAGCATGACAGGCCCAATCCATCAACAGCATAGATGGCTTGGAGGTTGATAAGGCGAACATTGATATGGGTATTGTGAAATTGCAGGCATGTGTACATGAAAAGGACTCGTGCGTCTGAGCGGCAGTATGCATTGCTTCCCAAGGAAATAATTCTGACGTGTAAACAATTGGCAGTTCGGATACAAACCAACCGCAGGTCCAGAAAGCACGAAGCTGTGTTTCAGCCTGGAGTACCTGCTCCAAGATTACTAGAAAGTAGATACATCCCATTCACGAATGGCAATGATGTAGCAGCTGTTGAGTGGCTGTTGGTATCTTGGCGACTAGGTCTGGTGATTGCAGGGCATGCGCTGGCTAGCACTGGCACTGGCACCGGCTAGCCGAAGACTAGAAAGGACATTGGGCGACGGGGCGTGGGGGGTGGGCCGGGAAGGAGAACACCACCCTGAATGGGGGGTTGCGGACCGGCCAATTCGCCGGCCGGTGATGGGGATTGCTTTGGATCTCAGATGTGGATCTGAATCGGGAATGCGTCATGGAAATTCGTATTACCATTAATCGAGAAATGTGTTGTATAGAGAGCCCTTGGAGGGGAGACTCGGTTCAAATCTCAGGTCTGCACACAGGATGGACCAGTAGACAAACCGGGCGGATCACGAGGCTATCCTGGCCTCACTATAAAGCTGGGTCCGTCTCCCCACCAGGTTCACCAGTCAGCCTTAGTTCTCCATCACATGGCATCATTCATTGCACAGTATATCTCTGATGTACACGAGCTCAACGCGTATCTGTGCGTACCGCTGTTCGTTGCCCGAGCCGTCCACTAACCCTTGTTCAGCGCTGGAAAGCCCGTCGTCCTCGATGGCAGCTCCCTTTCCCTCCCCCAAATTGCTGCAATCGCCCTCTACCCCCCCTCACCACCTTCCCATACCTCCGTGCCACCAGCCATCACTTGTGCACCGTCCCTGGAATTAACCTCCTCTCAATACCAGCGTGAAAGGGTCGCCGCCTCTCGAGAAGTCATTGAAACTAAGGTCGCGGCAGGCCTATCCATCTACGGCGTTTCCACTGGGTTCGGGGGCTCCGCAGATACTCGTACTGATGACCCGCTGGCTCTCGGTGCTGCACTATTGCAACACCAACATGCAGGTGTCATCTTGCCTTCGACTGCTAGTGCACCCTCGCATCTTGTCGGTCCCATGCCCCTGACTGATCCCACACACGGAACAACCATGCCTGCAACCTGGACACGGGCTGCCATGCTCATCCGCGCTAACTCACTGTTACGAGGACATTCTGGGGTACGCTGGACCCTAGTAGAGAAAATGGTCGAATGTATCCGAAAGGGCCTCGTCCCAGTCGTTCCCCTGCGCGGAAGTATCAGCGCGAGTGGAGGTAAGTCAAATAAGACCGCGGCATTGATAATCCACTAACGATGTTTGTGTAGACTTGTCGCCTCTGTCCTACGTGGCGGGGATGCTCATCGGTAACCCTGCCATCCGGGTCTGGGTCCTTACCCCTCCCTCACCGTTTGCCCCCCTATCACCTGTTTCTTCCCTTTCCAAGACCCTGATGACGACGGGTTCATTGCCTACACGCCCCAGACTGGCAGTCCACCCTCCAAGTTCAGCATCCCTTAATAGCTCCCTTAACGACACTTCGCGTTCTACCTCCGGACACACTTCCCCCATAACTTCCGAAAATTCCGAATCACCCATTAGTCCCAGTACACCTGCAACGTCTGTCCGTGATGAGGAAGATTGCACGAAGCCTTGCGCCATGGAAGAGACTGTGAACTTCACGTATCCACCACCTGGGACAACGATGGAAATGATGTCTGCGCCTCATGCTTTCCGAGCGACTGGGACCACCCCGTTACCCCTTGCCAGCAAAGAACATCTGGGAATCCTCAACGGGACGGCATTTAGCGCCGGACTAACGTCGCTTGTGGTGCGCAATACAGAAACAATAGGTGTCCTTGGAGCGGTACGTCTTCTTTTCAAATCCAATTGATCTCGGGCCTGATATGATTTGGCCACTTGTGTAAAGGTTCTGACAGCACTCGCGGTCGAAGCTATGAATGGTGCACGCGGCAGTTTCGATCCCTTCGTCGGCGAGGCACGCCCGCACATCGGCCAGATCGAAGCAGCGCATTTGATATATGAACTACTCGCTGGCTCGCAGTTCGCCGTCGATCACGAGGAAGAGGTGAAGATTGAAGAGGATGACGGAGTACTCAGACAAGACCGGTGGGTTTCCACCAGTGCGTCCATAACATGTGCTCATCACGTGACACCACAGCTACTCTCTGCGCACGGCCCCGCAGTGGCTGGGACCTCAGTTTGAGGAGTTGAAGCACGCCAAAGAAACAGTTCAGATTGAAATCAACTCAACTACTGATAATCCGCTCGTCGAACCTCCGAGGACGCCAACTGGAGACGGTAAAATCCATCATGCTGGCAATTTCCAAGCGCTTGCCATGACCGTTGCGATGGACCATCTTCGGCTGGCACTCGCACAAATCGGAAGATTGATGTTTGTCCAGCTAACAGAAATATTGAACCCTCTGATGAACCGCGGTTTGCCGGGGAATCTCGCTGGCGGCGAGGCAGCGTTGGATTTTGGTGGAAAGGTAGGTTCATACGTGGCTCCTAAGTGTCGCCATGCGCTAACGTGAAACAACAGGGTCTTGATATCGCCGCCGCGGCATATGCGGGTGAGCTAAATGCCCTCGGAGGGATGAATGTCGGCGTAGGTGTCGTCAGTGCGGAGATGCACAACCAAAGCCTCAAGTAAGTGGTCTTCCACTTTTGTCCTTCTGCCATGGCGTGAATTCGAATGTTTTCCCTTGCTTCCAGTTCGCTGGCCCTGGTTTCAGCGCGATATACCCTTGCGGCCCTTGAAGTCTCCGAACTTCTTGCGGCTTCCCACATCTATATCCTCTGCCAGGCGCTCGATCTGCGGGCAATTCAAACTGAGATGTATAGTCGCGCGGGGGCTGTCGTGCGTTCGGTCCTCTCGGAAACTTTTAGGGACGCTTTCGCCACACCAGAATCATTGGACACAGTAACGTGCCGGGTCACACCGAGGATTTTGAACGAGCTTGATCAGACAACCAGCGTAGCCCTCGGATTGAGGATGGCAAAGGCCGCCAGCGCCGCTGTTGCGCCGCTACTCGAGGCGTTGACCTCTGACCCGTCGTGTTGCGTTTCGACCCTTGACCTGCCCCAGATCGCGCGGTTCAGGGAGATCTTGGCTCAGAGACTCGAGGCGCTCCTTACGGAGTTGCGCTGCGCGTTTATGGGTGTATCCCTGGAAGAAGTGTATTCATCGTCATCGTCACCGCCACAACTTCCCATGTTCGGTATCCTACCGATGGGTCGTGCGCCCGCATCGAAATACCTTGCTTCGCGCACGCGGTCCTTGTACGAGTTTGTCAGGCTTGAGCTTGGCATCCCTATGCACGGCAGTGACAATCTCCGCAAGACCGTGTACGGGATGCGTGCGCGTGACCGGGAGGCGCAGCAGTCCTGGGATGCGGCAATGATAGAGGAAGCAGGCTTGGGTAAGACCGTGGATACCACGCATGGAGACAAGGTTGCTATGATCGTGGAGGCACTCCGAAATGGTAGGATTGCTCGGGTCGTGGCAAGAATGTGTGAGGGGATAGATGCGTAAGCCCTGATTCCCCGATAATGTATGAAGAAACATCAAGTTGGTCGACGGGACAACACAGAATGTTTTGTCCCGGAGTGAGCGGATGGACACGCGCTTTTCTTTTGATCTGTGTATTTGCGATGGAGAAAGGTATTCAACAGCTACAATAATTGACTACCAGTTCCAATATTAGAAGTCTTGTACATACATATGGAGGCAGAATGGGAGTTGTAGGCTTTCGTCATCATGTCAATGATAAGACTAATCATCTCTATCTACGGCGCCTCCAGCCTGCGCCGAAGGGCAGCGTTCTCCATCGATAACACGACAGTGTAGTTTACAAGCTCAGGTGCTAAACTGATCGCAGACATGTCCTTCCAGTCAACCATCCCTCCTCCGGTGTTGCCACCACTTGACCCTGCGACGTCAAGGATCCTCATCGTCGGTGCAGGCGTGTTTGGTCTATCTACTGCATACCATCTCCAGGAGGACGGTTTCAAAGATATAACTATCCTCGACAAGGCTGATGAGTTACCCGCATTGGATGCGGCTAGTACGGATATCAACAAAGGTGTGTACAGCGCATGTTTCTTGTTCGTTCCATGCTACTGGCACCGTATGCGTGAATGTTTAATGGAGGGCTGCGAGTTTGTTGAAAAGGATATTGCTAACAACAGACCCTTGGATCTGCTTCGTGTCCTTTTCGTTCCAGTCGTCCGATCGATCTACGCAGATAGCTTCTATACCCGACTTGCGAGGGACGCTATTGCCAGGTGGAAAGAGCCAATGTGGGAGGGATGTTATCATGAGTAAGTACCGCCTTTTCTGTCCTCGCATAGTCATAAGCTTTTGAACACCTCTCTGAAATCACTGCAGGTCTAGCGTCCTTCTCATCGGACGTGCGTTGACGGACAAATCGTACGAGAACGACTTCGCAGAAGGCGCCCGCGTTACTTTACTTCCGAACGCAGAGAAGATTCGATCGGCCTTCCCTGACTCCTTACACCGGATACCAGAACACGAGCGTCCTCTCCAGCATCGCCTCTTAGGAGACTTCTCGAATTATACTGGATACATCAACCTCGACGGTGGTTGGGTAGAGGCAACTCGTTCCGTCAAGATCCTTCTTGGGATCGTCATCGCTCGTGGAGCGAAGGTCGAGAGTGGGAAAGAGGTCCTGACATTGCTCAACAGCAATGCAGACGGGTCTGGCTACACGTGTGGGGCCATGTGTGTCGATGGCTCTATGTATTGTGCAGATCAAGTCATTCTTGCGGCGGGATCATGGACCGCATCCTCTTTCCCAGGACTAGAACTCGATCAGCGGTGTCTGGCTTCTGGGTGGGGATTGAATCTTCTGGCTCGCGCTATCTCATCCCCTTAACACATATCAGGCAAAGTCTGGCATTTCTACAACTAACTCCAGAAGAATCGGAACGGTATAGAAAGAGTCCCGTTGTTATGGACTTCAGGACTGGATTCTATGTCCTCCCAGTAAGCAATTCTTGTGACCTTGACTTCGCACGTCATTTTGGTGGTGTCATTCTCCACATGGTCCTGGAGGTGGTCTCCACATGCGAGAGATCACATGGGCGTTGGCGTTGCATTCCACCACGTTGAGCCACAACAAGCACAGTGGCTCAAAACCAGGGTATGGAGTAGATCCGCCCGGTGTACTGTCTTTTTCTCTCATGTGTTTCAACGCCTTGCTATTTCCATTCCCAGGACAGTTGCAACATTGATTGGACATAGGAAGCTTGATTAGATTTGTTCCAATCATCATCACAACATTTGTAACATTCTGACTATCCGTTGGCGTGGCTAATGTTTCCCCTTGGCTTGCATGTGTCCTTTTGGGGCGTACTTGGATCAACATGCACGCCTTTATCTTATCTGTGCTTCAGTCTCACAGACATATGCTTTGGTGATCGAACGGTATGGTCCGTGCAGGTTACCGGAGCACACCCGCAAAGAGTTCCCCCGTTTAGTTTTGGACGCGTTTTCCATTGGAACGTTGTCTTACCTACCTTTTCCTGTTGCGCCATCCACTTTTTCCACCGTGATTGGGCTTTGCGATTGTCTTTTGTTTGCACGTGAGATATTTCATGATGGCACGTTACTGATGCGTTCCCCTCGATTTCTTACCCATGATGCCGATTAATCACTATCTGACAAAGTTATTCTGAACCAGCCCAACAAGGATAATGTTATCAAGACTGGTTTGCATGCTGCCGGACACACCCATATGGTGACACCATCCGCGTTTAGATTTTCCTTTGCCAACGCAACTCTGGTGCCTCGTAAGATCTCAACCCCCCGGACAGTTCTCAGCCACCCAGAGGGCTCAGACGGGTTACGTGTCCCTCGATCCGTGCTACGGGTTATTAGGGGATTGCTTGAGGGTGGTCTACCCGGATCTAGCGGAGAAACCCTGGGCGGGAACGAGGATGTGTTGGTGGGTGCTTCTCACGACTCCCCATATCTTTATTGTTTTCGTTTGCCTCCTCCGTTGTGCGCAGAGCAGTGTCTCAGCTCTGCCAGAAACTGTACGAGTAAGAACGCCTCACCCCGCTTGTTCCATGCTCCATGTTCCTTCTGCCCCCAGTTCCGCAAAGCTGCTCAGCGAAATTCCTGGCTTGCCCTGTAGTCTTCCTGGCACGGTGGCAAGTGTGATATTCGTAATCCATCGCGTCTCTGCCTTAGATGCATTAAGACGTAAGGTAACGTATGTCATATCTCCCCTTTAATCACCGTCTCTCATCCCGTGATTCGACCTTGGTGTTCTCAGTACCGAACTCGCTATGTAGCTAAACTTACCTCGGCGGCAGGGTTTGGTCATGGTACATGAAGAATGCGGGCCCAGGTTGGCAAAGTCCATCGTACGCGTACGTTAATCAATACTTACAATCCTCGTAATAGAAGACACTCACCAGGTGCTTCAACCATCGCCGATCAATTAGAATTACCGTGTAACAAAAGGGTCTCGATCGGTGGCTTTGTTAAGATCCTTCCGACTCCCCTATGGTCGTGTCTTGTTTTCCAGCGTCCCCTGTTTTTGTCACCGCTGACGCAAATCGACGCGGCCAATTGCGGTCCGACACAAATACAGTTTTATATTTCGTACGCTGCGGCCAGGTGGAACATGTGGCGTGTCGAACCTTGGGGCAAGGCGGGGCGTGAACCGAACCGACGGTTGAATGAGATTGATATGAGAATTCCTTTGTTTCCGCTACGTGTCGAAGTTCGTGTTACTGGGGACCGGTGCCGTTGAGCGCACCCCTCCCATTTTCCCGTTTTTAGTCGCCATTTGCTTGCTTGTCGAATTTCTTTCCCCCTCCTTTTCTCCCTAACTTCGGGCTCGCGTGACATGTTAAGTCGTCATCCCCTTACAGGTACACCGACTCGCCGGATAGTGACTGGGTTATCGGTCAGTTCCCCGGCGACCCCGGTTTGTTTCTGGCAACATCGGGGAGTGGACATGGGTTCAAGGTAAGTTTCATTTTTTTCCCCAATTTTACGATAGTATGCGGCACGGGACAACCCCAGCTTCTCATCCATTCTTATGGGAAACTTGGCAGGCTGATACGGATCTATAGTTCCTCCCCAATGTTGGCCGAATAGTTGTGGATATCCTCCGGGGCAGAGCGGATGCCACCACTGAGGCCAAGTTTGCTGTGGATAGGGGCCTAAGCGAAGCGCTGAACACTGAGCGCGTGGATAAATACCCAGAGGAGCTCGTTCCCGAAGAACTTTGTGGACCGGAAGATATGTTACCATAAGTTATATCGATCGCTTCAAACTTGTAAAAAGAACCAAGTAGCATTACTATTGTGAAATTTCAAGTTCTGGCGATCATGTTAGATGCATACACTGAAAGGGTACTTTGGTACTACTTCGGCGTTCTGTGCGACAACACACACAGTTTCATGGCCTCCTACCAACAAACTCTCTCCAAGAGCGCACTTCAGAGGGTATCCTTCCCTCGTCATACTTCCTTAATCCACCCTGTGGTATCTTCTTTTGGAGTGCCTCAACCCACAATTTTGCGCACCGGGCGTTGTTCAGAAGTGGTAACCCAAAGTCAACAGCATTCCTCCTGGCGACATAATCTTCGTCCGTGAAACCTTTCCCCCGAGTTTTAGCAAGGTTGATTACGCATTGGATATCATATTCGTCGAAAACTTCCCGCAGGAGCCGTTTGTCCTTAGTAGGGAAGAATATCCGTTTGGCAGACACGTATGGAAGGCTGTTCAAATAGCTCTCCACCTGGTGGGAAGAGCAGTAAAGCTTGAAGCCGAGGTTAACGAGGGTTTTCGCCACAAATGCCATCTCTGGCTTTGTCGTATCGCCACCAATAAGGACACCAGAGTTAGCCTGAGGAACTTTGAAGCCGGTCGTGGAAAGCAAAGACGCCCAATACGCTTCATGCACGTCAGTTCCGAAGCTTGCAACCTCGCCAGTGCTGGCCATTTCTGAGAAGGCAAGTGTCAACATCAGTGGTTGGGGAGTCATTTTACATAAACACTCACCGACGCCGAGGAATGGGTCAGCTCCTCCGAGGCGGGTCCAGGAAAATTGAGCAACCTTGATAGAAGTGTAGTTCCTCTTCTGTGCCATGAGATTGACGAACTCAGGTACATCCTTGCCCACGATCGCACAAGTGGCAGTCTCGATAAAGTTGTGTCCAAGAACCTTTGAGACGAAGGGGAAAGACCGAGATGCACGCAAGTTACACTCTATGACCTTGAGTTCGTCCTCTTCATGTCGACTGGAAGCAGGCTTTTTGATGATCTGCATGTTGAAAGGTCCAGAGATCTCGAAGGCCTTCGCAACCTTCTGTGCGATACTTTTAAGGCGTTCCATATCGGTGGCTGTAAGGGAGAAGGGCGGAAGTACGAGGGTAGCATCGCCAGAATGGACACCTGCGTTCTCAACATGTTCAGAAACGGCGTGGACCAGAAGGTTGCCTTGGTATGCGACTGCATCCACGTCGATCTCCAGGGCGTTATCGATGAACTTCGTAATGACAACAGGGTGGAGTGGGGAAACAGATGCGGCAGCAGAAAGGTTATACTCCAGAGTAGACTCTTCATACACGACATTCATGGCGGCGCCAGACAGGACGTAGGAAGGACGGATGAGGACTGGGTAACTATGGGCATGATAGTCAATGCTTGTATCAATTTCTTCGAGGACTCGTCACATACCGAACTTTCTCGGCAAAACGCTTAGCAGCATCGACGGAGGTAACCTCTGTCCACTCGGGCTGATCAACGCCGATGCTATCAAGCACCGAAGAAAACTTGTGACGATCCTCCGCAGCATCAATCTTCGCAGGATCAGTACCGAGGACGTTGACTCCGTTGTCCTTCAGCCGAAGGGCAATGTTCTGTGGTAATTGTCCTGCACGGCCGTCATCAGTTATTCAACATCGAGGCCGAATTGCACCAAAGCTGCTCACCTCCGACACTAACAATCACACCTTGAGCTTGCTCAAGTTCGTAGATGTCCATAACACGTTCATAGCCAAGTTCCTCGAAGTACAATCTATCGGCTTCGTCAAAGTCTGTAGAGACCGTCTCCGGATTATAGTTGATCATGATCGTGCGCTTGCCCATGTTGCGAAGTTTCCTGGCGCAGGTGACAGCACACCAATCGAATTCAACTGAAGATCCGATGCGGTATACACCACTACCAAGTACCATGGTACCATGCTCGTCAAAGTCCACGTCATGCTCAGACGCATTGTATGTGGTATAGAGATAGTTTGTATGAGCGGGGTATTCGGCCGCAAGGGTGTCGATTCGCTTAACGAAGGGAGTGATACCAAGAGATTTCCGGTGTGTCCTAACTGCGTCTTCCGTAGTAGATAGGATGTCCGCAATCTGCACATCTGAGAAACCCATACACTTCGCTTTTTTCATAAGTTCGTGGTCGACCTTCTCAAGAGAACCCTGAGACTTGATTTGACGGTGGGTCTGAACTATGTTGTCGATCTTATACAAGTACCACTGCGGGACAAAATACGTTGGTCAAATGTAGCGAAAAAGACCTGAAAGACGTACCCTGTCGATTTTTGTCAACTCATGGACCTTATCGACCGAGTAGTTCTTGTTGTACATGGCATGCGCAATTGCAAATAACCTCATATCGGTTGGCTTCGACAAAGCCGTGTCAAGATCCTCGGGCTGATAGTACGGCTCAAAGCCCTTCCAATGCGGGTCGACTTGACGGACGGCCTTTTGCAAGCTCTCCTCGAATGTACGTCCGATAGCCATCACCTCGCCAACACTCTTCATGGCAGAGCCAACTTCGCGGTTGACATGTGAGGAGAACTTGGCCAAGTCCCACTTCGGTATCTTGGTGACAATGTAGTCAAGAGAAGGTTCAAAGCAGGCAGTCGTTGTCTTGGTCACCGCATTGGGCAGCTCGGGGAGGGTATAGCCAAGGGCGATCTTCGCGGCTGTGTAAGCAAGAGGATATCCGGTAGCTTTCGATGCAAGAGCACTCGAACGACTCAACCTAACCACAAATGAGACGCAGAACGCCCAATAAATTAAATAAATTACCTAGCATTGACTTCGATGACGCAATACTCCTTGGAGTATGGGTTGAGCGCATATTGGATATTACATTCACCGACGACACCGAGGTGTCTAATGACCTTGAGGGCAGCAC
The DNA here is from genome assembly GCF_024613125.1 of Pisolithus orientalis. Classification (NCBI taxonomy): domain Eukaryota; kingdom Fungi; phylum Basidiomycota; class Agaricomycetes; order Boletales; family Pisolithaceae; genus Pisolithus; species Pisolithus orientalis. The sequence continues at coordinate 705,039 of NW_026260794.1, read as the reverse complement.
TCCGCAACATGTGGTATTCATCGTCTGGCAGAGTTTGAGAAGGGGCTACGACGATGGAATCGCCGGTGTGAGTGCCGAGGGGATCAAAGTTTTCCATGTTACAACAAATGATGGTGTTATCAGCACCATCCCGAACCACCTCATATTCCAATTCCTTCCAGCCTTTCATGCTGCGTTCGATGAGGACCTGAGGGGAAAGAGACAAACTCTTGGCAGATAGATCACGCAATTCTTCTGGGTTGTTGGCAAAACCTGAACCAAGACCGCCCAGAGTGAATGCAGACCGCAGGATGACAGGGTAGCCAATCCTTTCTGCCGCCTCAAGAGCGGCATTGACACTGGAAACTGCCGTAGATTGAGCAACGGGGATATCGATCTCTGCAAGAAGGTGAGATAATGCACACTACCCAATCGTCTGAGGCGCACCTTTCAACGCTTGGACGAAGAGGTCGCGATCCTCAGAGACCTCGAGTGTCTTGATGGGTGTACCAAGCACCTTGACACCGAGACGATCTAGGACGCCCATCTTGTCGAGGGCAATGCCAACATTCAAGGCGCTCTGCCCACCAAAGGTTAGGAGGATGCCATCCGGGCGTTCCTTTTCGAGGACGTAAGCGACATAATCCGCGGTGATTGGGAGGAAGTAAACTTCAGACGCGAGCTGATGAGATGTTTGCCAAGTTGCAATGTTGGGATTGATTAGGATAGCTTCGATGCCCTCTTCGCTGAGAGCTTTGAGGGCTTGCGACCCAGAGTAGTCGAATTCGCCGGCTTGGCCGATACTGAGACCGCCACTACCGACCATGACGACTCTCTTGACGTCAGGGCGAGGTAGCTTTGGAAGGACCTTGGCAGAGATTCTACGGGCGAGTTCAGAGGGGGAACTAAGGACATGTTCGTCTTCTTTGGGTGCATATGAGCCCACCGCAGGCTTAGCAATAGCGCGCAAACAATTTGTGGGAAGGAAGGCGACTCGACGGTGAGGTGTGGTACGGAAGTAACGGAGGCACTGATGACGAGTCGAAGGCAGCTTATTTAGAAAAGAAAGGCATTTAGACGAGACAGGTAGCCGGACAACTGAGCTTGGAAGCATGGTGGAGGGTGGGTCCCTCTACAGATCGATCAAGGAAAATACGAGGTCACTGAGGTAACTGCCCAACCGCGTTGAGACAGAGTAGGAGTGAAGGAAGACGACTCACTCGTCGCGAGTATTCCCCGTGAAAATCATGTACGAGCTCACGAAAGCTCTGGCAAGTCAAGCACGAAAACCTGAAATTTTCTTCAGTCGACAAGTCGGGTGTCTACACATTTGTAAATTTTTATTAGGCGGGGTCACGTGAGCACGGTAGCAGTAGTTATGATGATGTCATGAACGCCGTCTTTTCGACCGACTGCTGTCTGAACTTTCGCTGTCAGATGCCTCCCTCGACCGCTTGGGACTCCCACTGCGACTGCCTCCAGGAGTAGTCTGTAAGCTTTCTATTGCTTCCCCTTCTGACTCAGATCTGTCGAGCAGTTATGAGCCGTCCACGATCCAGCTGGCAAACAGAAACTCACGCAGTAATTCTCGTAGGGCTCCGGACTGTGCCCGTTCCGTGCAAACTCTTTATTTTCCTCCTCCCATTTCCTAATGCTCTCAGCTTTCCTCTCAGATCTCAGCCATTCCATCCTCAACTTCCTGTCCTTCTTCTCCATACTCGCGGTCCCATCCCAAAGTTCAGGTTTCTTCTTCATCTTTGCCAACAGTCGGCCTTCAAGCTTCTCTCTCACTAGGCTCGTCTCCCGGATCTCTGGCATCATATTTTCTATCAGGTTGGCGGTGCGGTCGAGGAGCTCTTTGGTTTCTTGCACGGATTGCTTCATTCCAGGGGCATCAGTTTACGAGGGTAGTGAATGCGCGTAGAGCATCAACTACCATGTATTCATCCGGCACCTTTTCGACACGAAGATAAGATACGTCGCTTTTGGTATCATCGTGTTGAGGTTGATTTTGAGAATTGCGTGGCTCGCTTCTCGATGGTCCCGTGGCAGGTATCGGCTCCTCAGCGATCGTACCCGAATCTTGTTCCTTCCCTTCAGTGTTTTGGCTATGAACAGCGGCCTCTGCTGCTAGAGTTGTTCTTTCTTGACGCCGGTTATTGATGCTCCTGCGTCACCTTGAGCTTCCGCTTTGGCCTCTTCTGCGATAACTTCCCGTTCCCTGCTGGTGGACCTGGGGTATTGTTTGTGTTCCTGCCCTGCCACATTAATACTCGTCACCTGCGCGACGGAGATGGAACGCACCCCGGTTTTGGCACCCCTTTAGGGTATCTACTGAGAAGTCTGCAGATAATATCCTCCGTCTTTCCGACAGCGCGAACATGTTCTCTCTGATTTCGAAATGTTCATCCGATCCACGCCCAAAAATGCGGTTTGCTCACCTTGGCAATGGACTGTATCTCCGCCCGACTAAGTTTACGCAGCTTGGCACCGTCCATGATGTGGTTTTGGTAGGTAGTATACAACGATGGGGTAAGGGAAACGATACATGCATCTTTTCTCCGATCCCTTAAAGGACTAACGCGATGGCCCAACGGTGTCAGTCACCGACGTGGTTGCTGTGCTGTCAAAGCCCGAAGAACAAAGGAAGTCGGTGGAAAGTGGGTCTTTCAGGGGTCACATCCTTATTGTTCCCGATTACTACGCCATGGTCTCGGTCCACTCACGCTACCCCTCGTTCAAGGTCGCATCTCCATACCAGTTCGATCCCAGTATCCCTCCGCGCCTCAGATCGAGTTACCAGTTAAAAGTGATTGATCCACTGATTCCTCGTACGCTCATCTGCGCCTTAGCAGGTGTATAGTTGTGCTGGCAAGATGGCCGAGCGGTCTATGGCGTGTGACTCAAGCGCAAGCTTGCCTGATTCTTCAGGTCTTCTCATCCTCGTAAGAGGGCGTGGGTTCAAATCCCACTCTTGTCATCACCAGCTTTTTTTTTTTTTGGATACACTTGTTCGTTATAGGGGTTACTACTGCAACGATGTACAATATGGTGTTGGTCTAAGCGCAGCGTAGTAAAGGACCACGTCGAACCTGTCCAGCAAATGTCTGCAGACATGAAATCAATGGTAGATCGATCGGGGGTAGTCCAGAGGAATTTGCCGAGTTGCTTTGACTGTCACTGCATACCGAGTCCGATAAGATGTCATCCACTTTGACCTGTGGGTCCGCTATTGTTCTAACTGCTCCGACGTGTGGATGGTGGTATATCAAATGCCAAAAACTACGAGGATAAAAATGCCAACATTCTCGCTGTCCCATCTTGTTCCCCACTCTCATCCATAACCCCAGATCAACCATACAAATTGGCCCTACATCGTGATTCAAACGCGACAAATGGCAAAACTCGTTTCTATGACCACACCAACAGGTGAAACATCCGACATGGGCGCGCAACGGGCCAACAGGCGATTGAGTGAGACATCCCTCCGTAAGTTGCCCCGCGCGGAACTCCAGAAGCTAGCAAAGGTGAGCATTGCCAGCTTGAGGAGGTACTCCGAGGTACTCATGGTTCGCATTAGGAACGCGGTATGAAAGCCAACGTAAAGAGCGAGCAGATCATCCAAAATTTGCTGAAACTTGAATACCCGAAGAAAAATGCAAGGTATACCACGCTTTCTCCCGGAATTACTGTACTCTAACCGACTGGGTCACAGGCCTGCAGACGATGATCACGATCAAGGTCCTCCAAAGAAGAAAGCTAGACATACCAAGATTGCACAAGAGCAACTTCCAGCGACACCAGAATCGCAATTCGCTCCCCTCATTGTCGAAACCGCACACCGGCCATCACAACAGACTAGGGATCCAGGAATGGTTACTCCATCATGCCAAGGATCCCTTCCAGTGACATCGAACACTTCAGCGGCCCCACAGCGCAACGAAGCCAGTGCCAGCCTCCGGCAACGGCAAACTGCCCATCCCAGTACGCCCACCAACTAGGATCTAGAGTAGTCAGCTAACCCTCTCAACCATCAATAGCTATCGTAGAAGCGGTGTCCCCGAAAGAACCGGTGTTAGACTCTGATTTATTCAGCGACACCGATTCTGAGATGACGAACATCACCCAGCCATCCTACGCGACCCCGCGATCATCTCGGGCGTGTACACCCCTACCTTCTGGTGTTGACCAAGTCGAGCGCGCCGTGGAGATCATGCAACATATATCGAACAACGATCAGATCATGATGGTTGAGATAACCAGACTTCGGGAAACAGCTGCAAAATTACGTAAACAAACGCAAGACATTCGGGATCTCGTGCGCTGCGAGCGAGGCAGGCGAGAGCGCATAGAGGCATATTTCACGTACTGGAACAAAATTGAAGAGACATGGCCCCGTAAGTGGCTGTATGGGGAGGCCATGGTACCGGCCAAATACCTTAGACCAGAAGGCGGAGATGAAATGTAGGCGCCGCACGGCCCGCACCTCTGGCAATCTCATTTGCTGATTTTTCTTCGTCACCTTTAGTGCTGGGCCACCAACGCTGACGGCTGGGAGAAGAATGCAAGAGCTGGGTCCACGGGCGGACGCTGGGGCGACAATGGTACAAAGGAACGGAACGAACCGCTCCGACAGAAGTGCCGCCGCCGCGCCCCCCTGCAAGTGCCACCGAGGCCAGTGTGGCCAGTTAGCGCTGCAACTGTCATTTGGTTGATGCTTGCAGTCGTCATGAGCGTCAGTAGCGTAGCACCTTCATGTCGCAATGTCCTACAAGGTTCGACCTATCAGGGCGTGTTTCACCATTATACCATAGCGCCCGCACCTCGCACGTTAATACGAATACTTCATGGCCAAGAGGGAAGGCTATTAGTCCTCCAAATCGTTAGTGAGAGCCAATGAGAGCCCACGTTCCGACGATGACAAAGAAAAGGGTTTGAAATTTGGCGAGAGGAATAAATAAATAAATAAATATTTGCCCGTATACGTACATAACGCTTAGTCATGAAAACCTTTCGCTCTTCAACCAAGTCATCCGTCTCCTTCGTCGTCGACCACATCGTCCAGAATGCCTTTCGGCCTCATCATTGGTACAGAACGAGCAGTTTCATTACAAGTTCGTACAATAAACTATTATTTGACATTAAAGTTATACTAACGAAACACTCAGAACTCAATCCAAAATGAACTCACCAAGAGAGGTTACAGTCCCGACGCCGGTACGTCCCTTCCCGTGTCTCCTTGCTAGTTTGCGTACCTCACCACATGTCTAGATCCCGTCATGGCGGAATACATTACTATCATGATCATAAATAACAAGACACCCGGTAGGTTTTTTCTTGCTTGCTACAAGTTTTCCCTACTTATCTTCTCGCCAACAGCCCAAATCACTTCGGAGCTAGAAGACCGTAAGTTTGTCTATTGAATTGTATTTTTTTCGAATCGCTCACTTCTTCTGCAGTAATTGGATCGGATTATGGTTCGTAGCATGGTGATATCTGTCCTTTACCGCGTTCTGACCATGATTTGCAGACCCTAGTTTTACTGACTGGTTGTTCATCGAGGCCGCAAAAGGGGTTCCCGAGTCCGAAGGGCCGTCGTCAATACCGATTCCACCTGCTGCGCCCGCCGCAGAAGCTAAGCCGACCCGTGACCCACCGCATGCTCCAGTCGACCCCTCTCGGCGACCACCAAATGCTCCTCGTCCAGGCGCTCCACCGTATCAACAAGCTATTGCATCAGCCATTTCTTCTGCCTCCCCTTCATCCCAAAAACGTACTGCGTCGGCGCGTTCTCCGTCACCAACAGGTCAAGGACCTTCAAAGGCCCGCAGAACAGACCTCCCCACAGGCCCCCGTGCGATGCAGAGCAACTCGACCGGTCGTAGTTTGCTGGATAGAGTGGGCGGTAGGAATGGGAATGCAACCTTCGCACGTAACGACGAAATCCAAGCCCGTATTGACGCTGTTACGAATGGCAGCACTCCAGATCCAAGCATGATGATGCCGTTCCAAAATGGCATGGAAATGGCCATGAGCCCAAATCCCTTAATGCTGCAGGACATGATGATGAACCAGATGGCACTCATGGCACAGATGGCAACGTCAATGGGAATGTTGAATCCGGGAACAGGGCAGATGATGGCCATGAATGGAGGCTTTCCGATGCAACAAGGTGATATGGCCATGTATGCGGGAGGGATGAATGGACATTCATTCGGACAGAATACTGGAGGCGTTCGTGGTCGCGGTGGTGCTACAAGGGGAGGAAGAGGAAGAGGTGGTGGACGAGGTGGCCATCTTCGGCCGTCACCGGCTCCTGCTGAAGCGCAACAGGAGACTGTCCCTCTTACTGTTGAAACCTCCCTTCCTGCACCTATCGCAGCACCTGTGCCAGTGCCGGCACAGTCCACATCCCCTATTCCTGCAATTCCAGCCACGCCACAACGAATACCGTATGCTCTCCCAGACAGGCCCCTTTCCCCGACGCTTTGCAAATTCGGCACCAAATGCACCAATTCTCAGTGTCGATTTTCGCATCCGTCGCCAGTTGCCACTGCTGAAAGTGGAGTGGTGCTCAGTACAGAACCATGTGAAAAGGGAAAAGAGTGCAAGGACAAGGACTGTATCAAATCGCACGTTAGCCCCGCTACTAACAATCCAGGTGCATATTTTGTGAACTACATGCTGATAATTTTTCCTAACATATTCTCAGCTGCACCAGAAGCCCAAAAACCGGTCTCGACACCTTTGGTCCACGCCCACCCTAGTCCATTGCACCCACACCCACACCCATCTACCATCCCGTGTCGCTTCGGCTCTGCCTGCACACGTCCTGGTTGTCTTTATAGCCATCCACGATCCCAATATACTCAACCATGTCGTTTCGGCGCCGCGTGCACACGAGCAACGTGTCCGTTCCAGCACCCAGAGGGACGGGTACTCCCTTCCACTTTCCATCGCGGCCTTGGCGCGCATTCGCCTATGGTCAACGTAACAGCTCCTCCCACAGGGAGCATAGGCGTGCCAAGCCCTCACCGCAGTATGACGTTCAATAAGGGCACGGGCAATGTAAAGGATAAGTTGGAAAAGCAAATCAAAGACATTGAGGTGCAGAAGAAGGCCGTCGCTGAGGCCGAGGCTGCAGCTGGGGGCAAGGGCGAGACGAAATCGGTCCCGATCGCCGTCTAATTTCAGATTCGGTCTCTCGCCCTTGATATGCGACTGTGCGACTGCCGTAGCAGACATACGTTGGGTTTCCCGTTAATTTGGTTCCCCAACTCAATCCTCCAACTACCCTCGCAGTAGAAATTTTCCTCTTACTTGTACGGACAAGAACCTGGTGTCCAAGTTGCTCGCTCTTCACGCCGTATACCTCTGCCACTTTCGAGAGACGAGGTTGTTGGCTCGAGCTGGTTTTGTTGTATTGCTCTATAAAATATTTGTGTGCCGCCTTACTTACATATTTGCTACTACCGTGTCTCCATCACAGGGTTGTCACACTGAGGGCGGATGAAATGGACAGTTTTAATCGGGTGCCCACTGTTTTGTGGGGCCCATTTGCGCAGCCCTCACATATGTATTAGAGTGAAGGATGCGTGCCAATGACTGTATCTAGGAGCAATAAGCGAATGAGCTACCACAATCTACGTGGACTCTTCTCCACTTGTAGTCTGATCTTATCACCGGGACTCAAGTCCTTGAACTTCACGGAGGCCTCAGCATGCTGTCAGCGAAGGTTTTTACCTTCTCTACGTACCGTTAGCTCCCTTGTCCTATGTAGACTTTCAATTTCGTCTATTCGATCGCGAACGTTTTGTAAGAGATCATCGAACCCTTCCGCTTCTACCACTTCGCGAGCAGCATGTAGGATGAGCATCGAATCAGGGCGCACGTCCAGCTTAACCTGTTTGTTGAATGTCAAGTAAGGTCACGGTGGGATATGAAGTCCTTTCGCTTACACCGATCGAGATAATATTTGACCTATCAAGTTCTGCCCAATAATATAAGACATAGAATCTACAGAGGGAGCCAGCTCACCTTCGATAAAGTCTGTTCTTGTCATGATCTGGCGACAACGTCCCTACGCGTCGCCATTGTCAATCAATAGAACCCACATCGAAATCCTTGGGGGTGAACTGACATAAGGTATAGACGGCAGCTCCGTGGGATCCCAAGGCAGTCCAGCAGCCTGGCGTTCCTTCTGGCGCTCTTTGTACAATCTCACGAACTCCTTGAGTAACAACCACGAACAGGAGCTCCATTTTTGCTGCATAGATCCACGTGTTTAACCCCCCACCCATGCATGAGGCCGTCAAGAGGGGGGAAAACAACACACCTCGTCCATGACGTCGTCATCACAATCAGGGATCAGACCAATTTGACTGAGGAGCCATTCCCTTTCCCAATCCACGATGTCCTGAACAGTCTTGAGCATACGCTCTGTCCGAGCTATGTGACTCAAGTAAGATAGACGTCCCCCAACAAGAGTTACGACCTGGTCAATGGTGGTCTGGTCTGCCTGGGGCTTTTTCTGGGAGAGGCGCATGTGACCAAGCGCATGACGGGCTGCTTCAAATGAAAGGTCACCAATCGTCAGGACCTTGGAAATGAGTCAGACGACAGAGACTGTGGAGATAGGATATTAAAAAGCGCACACGCATCCTGTTGGCAGCCTTGTCTGGAGCGAGCGTTGGAGCACTGTCATGAATTATTCGCAATAGAACTCACGCATCAGTAAGCATGGCCAAAAGTCATCCCTGAATACAGCGGATATTGAGCTTTCAATGTTGCCAGGGTCACGGAAGAACACTGCGCCTTACGAACTGAAAACGGTTGTGACAATACCTGTGGCAAAAGGGGTCATCTCAGGTCCATATGAGCATATGACTCTGGTAATGTGGTACATACCACTTGCTGCCCATGCTTCTGCCTTCTGCTGGAGCTGTAATAGCATATTTCTGCCATCCTCGTCGTTATTAAAATGTTGGACATTGTTAAAGACAAGCACGATGGGTCGGCCAGTTTTCCTCGCCTTTCGGAGTGCAACTTTCTCGAGCTTATTCAACGCTGCGGTTTATTATAACCTTGTCATTCAAAGAACGTGGCACGCATCATCATGTGTTACCTCGTTCAATATCTAACGCCGGGCCAGCTGCCACAATATATGATATGAGCACAGCCCTTGCAATACTCATGGTATGTGTATGAAAATCACGCACCTTCCCTGGGATCACGTCTCTGGAATAAGAGTGTCTGGGAGTCTTCGTGAAACTCGTAGTTAAGTGCTTTGCCCAAGCGCAGACGGAAAACTTCGAGGTCTGGGTGAACATCCAGAATCGACACCCCTTCCGCTTGTATGGAGCGCATCGCATCCAAAATCAAGGTCGACTTTCCTCCTCCCTTGAAGAATGTAGCAACAAAGTCACATCTACGCCCGTCCCTAAATAAATGAAACAGGCACACCTTGGGTCCTATGAGGAAGTAGTAATGACCCCTCGTATTACCCTTGATAATATCATCGACACAGTCTTGTTCCTTCCGCCTGAGGTGCTCCATCAATTGGTTTTCATCGGTGGGACTCTTTGAAGATGTTTCCTTCTCAAAGTCGGCCAGGGCCAGAACTGGATCATAGCCTCCATCGAAGGCCTTCTCGATCTAGCGGTACGACCAGCACATTAATTGCAGGAGTCAATGATCCGTCCCGAGTTGACACCAACAGGGGTACCCTGACCTTGTCTAGCACGTTCTTCTTGTACCACGCTATGTATGCGACACCCCCAAGAAACACTGAAATGAACGTATGAGTTGCGTGTGGAGTGCTAGTGACAGTGATAATGACAAGGGAGTGATAGAAGTGAAGCAACCAAAGGAAGCTTGGTAGACATCAAACGTGGACTGCAGAGTCACGCCCGGAAACGAACGATAGCACACTGCAGTATGATCTTTTGGCGTTGAGATAAACCCAGAAACCAGTCCCAGCCCAAGCAGTGTCTTGGAAACCTTTCGAGGGTTGGACGAAGGGTCGTGAGTTCCGGATGCCTCCACCCCTTCGGCGAATCCAGAAATTCTTGCACCACAGAAGGGCGCAGAACGGCCTGGTGCCACAGAGTGACAACCACTTCGAAAACACTCTCTCCCAAGATCGTATCGGGCAACAGAAGGGGCAGAGCAAAACGCGCATTGCCTTCAGTAAGCTAACCAAGGAAAGGCAACTTACCTATTCCTAGGCCCACGATGGAAGTCAACGCGGCATCGAACAAGGAGCTGTTCGATAATGGAAATACACTGCCTCTGCCAGCGTACGGTTTTCGAGACGAAAGCTCCCCATCACCAGCAGACGAGTAGCTGGTGTTGTTGTCGCTCTTGGAAATCGACTGCTGTGCGGCGTTGTGCACACGCGCATCACGGTGATCTGGACTGCAGGGATTCGTGGAGTGGAGGCGACGTCTAGCCGTGCTTGGAATTGGCAAGCGAGATGCCGAGGTTAAGGGTGTGCCGGTCAGCAAGGGTGCTCGAAAGGCGACCAGGGATGGGAGTGTTGACCTCCTCGCAGGACGCAGTGAACACGATCTCACTTGGTCGAGTGCAAGTGGTTTCACCTTCATGCTGGGTACTGTGTCGAACGGGAAACACGAAGATCACGGACATGTTGTTTGGAAACCTCGGTTACGCCTTGGCAGTTGGTGCTGTGTTCCTCAGTGGCCCTCTGGTCCGCTGTAGGTTGTATTATACGTATGCGCCCCCACAACAAACCGTCCAATAGTTACTTGTAACCCGAAGGCATCTGGCCGTGATCAACATGGGGCCCACCGATCGCCGAACTGGGACGAGGGTCCAACACCTTCCATAGCAGAGATGAGATCCCCGGTGTACCACACTACAGTCGATTATCTCCCTCCCAGGACACATCGACTCAACTGCACACCATCCAATGCGGTGAACATCATTGCAATCACGCGGACTGGGCACAATTAATCATAATACACTCAGAGGCAACGGCGACCGCGTGCACACATCCATATCTTGCATGGATCAATCCTGATTACTGATTAGGAGAGTAGACCCTGCAAGAGCAGCCTGGGGCCCTCGAGGCCCAAAATCCCTTCTGGTATCTGCTGAACTTAACTATGAGTGAAGCTTCCTGATCGAATGGAGGCCTTGCAATCCTCGCTCGATACTGTTCCGTCGCGGATCAAAGTTGGCGCAAACGGCGGTATCGACCCCCCCAAACAACGCCTGCTGCCGCAGGCTCGATTATGTACCAGAAGGTTGAAACAATCTGTCTACTACATATTAGCCGCTGTGGGTAGCAGTGGCGGGCACGTTGTCGCGTCGCGGGGCCGCAAATCCCCTTATGCCCTGGAACGTGTCTGGGGTAAGCAGGTAAATTATATGTGGCACGGTTAAGCGAACTCGTGACCGTTCGTGACCCCCCCCCTCCCCCTCAGGCTTCTAGTAATATTCGGCTAAGATATTCTGGGTGACGGAGGGCGAACCAACATACTAGTTCAGCGCACTTCTCCATGCCGTCGGACGCGTGGTCGAATACATCATGGTACACACAGAAATTCCACTTCCACTTCCACTTCCACTTCCTCGTCCTAGTCTAAATATTCTATCGTGAGACCTCGAGATTCGTGTGAAGTCAGCTAGAAGTATCGACTCGCGGCCACCTCCAACTCTCCAGGATTCCTTGGTTACCTTCAGCAAGCGCAAGCCAGACTTCCATGTGTTACTACACCGGCTGTTGAGTGGGCCGTTATGAAACGTGGGAGATCAAGGGAACTATCTCCGATAGGAGGTAAATTCCCTCGAAGTCAAGGAATCCCGGCTCATGCCTCTCATGGACAATAGGCATCATGGAGGACCTCCTACATGTGACCATACAGGAAGGTGGATATGAACCATCACATCACGGCTCACCGGTGCGAGATGTGAACCTGACAGCTCAAATCTTCCTCTGTCAACGCCGCTGCATTGGCATTTGCGATTGCTGCCAGCGAGGGCGGACACGTCTTGAATCAGCCAAAAGAGTCTCTGAAAAGATACGCAACTCACGCTACAGCTCACATTCGCAATCCGTTGAGACGCATGCATGCACACAGCTATCTCCTTCGAGGATAGCATGTACCGGGACATGATATGTCGGCGGAAAAGACTAATATGAGGAACAACACGTGTTCATCAAGGATCTAAGAACCTTGTTGACATGGAAGTCTCTTTGACGGGCCTGATAAGTATCTGTGCCAACAGATTGACAGAGTACGTCACATTTAGCCTGCATTAAATGAGTCCATTGCGGCGTGTCCACATATCATTCTGACTCCAGAGTCGCCCACCAGTCCAGTACAAATGAGGGAAGAATGAGAGCGAGGAAGAGGGTTTTCATGTTCCCTTAATCCCCTCCTGGATTCACGTGTTCGTCCCGAATCCTTTGCACTCCTGAGCTCCTGAACCTCGGCGGCGCTCGTAACGAGGTCGGCCGAAATATCTCTAGCATGGACTTCTCAGACACCTGCAGCTAGAGGAACTTCCAGATCAAACAAGTGTCACTGAGCTCCTGGTTAGTATATAGTTCATATCTTGTCGACTGTTTTTGGCATATTGCTTCTGTAAGCCTTACGTCCACGTGAAATCCATCCGTTGATCCCGGTATCGCTCGCCGCTCGTCTGTGTGTGTTCCCTGGGCAGACATGTCCACAGCACCTGTCTGAGCTTCCAGCAATAACACTATATTCGAAGTACCCCGAAACATGGCAGGCAAAGCAATGGATATAACTTAGTCCTCCATTTCACGGAAATGAATGGTCGCATACCACCCCCCCCTCCCTCCTCCCCGGAGAATTTACAATAATAGATTATAATGGAAAGGCAATACGGAGTACCTGTTTGTGGTGAGCGGCAATCTGCGGGAATTAGGAGGCGAACAAGGACAGAGTATAGTACCGCAGCACCTTTGTATTACTTGCTCGGTCGGTCAATGTTCCCCGTCTAGTGGTAACTGCGGCAACTTCAAAATCCTCGGGTGGTATTATGTTGGCGGATACCCCAGGGTGCGCAGCGTGGGTAAGTATGAGGCTATGAACAACGTTGCTCATTGTCAAGGATTCAGAGGTGAGAACGACGTCATGGAGTACAGCCTGGCCGGTCTGTGTGGTTGAACGTTTGATGCTGCTAGTAGTACTTGTTTAGGGTCCTTCACACACCGCGGAACGCCGACTTGCCAACACCTTGGTTTCAACCAAGACATTTCCGCCTTGGCCGAGACGCTCCGTTCTTTTCTTGTCGACTTCGATCAGAAGGGCCACAGAAAGAAAGAAATTCAGTGTTACTTGGTATCGTCAACGGAGAAATTTGTAAGTTGTACTTATGGTAGTGCCCCTAGCTTTCCACGGTTACCGTGGGTTGCCAAAGCTAGGACGCCGAACGCCGTCGAGAATATGTCTCATTTGTGCGGTGAGTTACCTCCGAGGTTCTATCGTAGCTTGCAAAGTGACAGTACGTGTCGGAGCTCATGCCGAGCAGACACAAGAACAAGTGACTTAACTGAAAACAATTGTTTCTTTTTTATTTGGGTGTCAGGTCCCTTTGAAAGGTGGTCGTACGACCCGTCAGGCCATGTGACACTTGGACAGATGTTATACAGCATCGCGGGAGCATGCCAATCACCATCTGGACGAGTGACATTACTACGATGTCCTACGTCTAAAGTCGGATCCCGGGGATCGCACACCGTCCCACGACAAACCCACGACGCCATGTGACCATTACCCGAGCTAATCCATGTATCAGGTATGTGGTTCCCCACATCCCATCCGATTTGATTCTGGGAACCACAGCCGATACCTGCGCAGATCGGCAAGCATGAAGATGAATCCTTCATACATAGCCCTCTGCCCGTCCGGACTCATTCCTGCTTGCCGCGCACCGGCAGCTGCGATATTACATCCACTCGGTACTTTCGACTGCAGTGACCTGTGTCTCTGCATTTCCGGAAATGGACCGGCGCCGCCGCAGTTTGTAATAATACAACCGCACTTCTTATGCTCACGGTGGACATCAGAGGCGCAGCCGTATCAAACTGCTTCATGCATGTCTACGTACTCAATGATCTAGTCAACTGCACGGCCCGTTTTGGACCCTTCTAGATCATAGAGGAAGGGCTGGATAATATAATGGGATACTTCGTAGTCTCAAAGCAATGCAAGAACCAGTGAACAACTTTGAGGCGCTTCCCCACCGGGTGCTACTCCGGGGAAGTTTGCCCAAGTTTGGAAAATTACTGGTGGCGGAACCGGTACCTCGGTTAAGGAGCTGCGGACCGTGCGGTTACTTTAATCACGTTACTCTTACGTCTCGAGGCTCCAGCACACTTTGCATGAGGCTCCAAGAGCATCATATCGCATCACTGGATAACTGGGTAGTTCGCTTGCACGACTGAAAGTCTCAAGAACGGACGAGAAACCTAAGGAATATTCTTCGGGTTGTTCGTCAGTATTCTTATGGACTGCTGGACGAGATCGATGTGATGCAAGCATGGACTGCGATGCATCAGAGCCACACACTCGATCGCTGGTGGCAGAGCTCGATTCCCAGGAGAAGTCACCGTCTGTGTATGAGGCGCATGACCCTTGGAGTTCCGAGCTTGGATCGCGAACATGCATACTCGGACGTTGACGATTGGGTTCGTTTGTGCATTTTATGGTGCCCTCATACCCAATCACTCTACCCAACCCTGCGTGCATGGCAAAGAGCATGTATTCCGTGGATCTCTGATCGAACACAATTTTTAGTGTCGGTGATGGGAGATGAACGAAGTTCGTAATATTTTCAATCCTGCACGATCTCCAAGCACAGCACATTAAGTGAGACTTCATAAGTGATTCGGTTAGTGGTGTCTGGATTACGAAAGCTTCATGGGATGTTCTGGAACGTACCAGCAGAATCTCCATCATCCAGACACTCGGGCGCCTGTCTTGACGATCATGATGATGATCCTAGGAGCGTTGGAGATAAAGCTGTGTGTGTACGCAGTCGTCTTCGAAGATGTCATTAGTGAATCACTTACAGACTGGGATACTCCATTACTGACTAGCGAAGGGGCCATCGTGGAGATGAATTCATTCGGATGTGAATCGCAAGGAACGTCTCTCACGCGGAGTCGTCCCACTGACTGCTGACTCGCTCATGAGAATATAAGTGGATACTGAACTCCTCAGCTCCAAGGTTGAAACGTTGACGTTTCCTTTCCTATCCGTGTTTAGTCTGCCTCGATGATCAAACCAGTCATTTCGCGGACCGGGAACGGGACGACCTGAGCGCAAGTAGTCCGTCAGCTTCCTCAAACCGTTTTTCGCCGCGTCGAGTCCACACGCTTCGTCTGATACATTTCAAGGGCTTATTCTTATTTCCTTTAAGGGTAGAGGAGTTACAACATATCCAAGTACCCTCCAGAAGGCAAGAAACGAGCGACCCCCCTTCCCTTCTCCGATGGGGACGGATGGTATGTTCAGCAAGCAAAATAGGGGAAATTGAGGGGAACGAGAACGGATGAAACACCCGGAGTGTTGTCCCTGTAACTTGCACCGACTATTACACGCTTGCAGTAACGTACGGATCGCCCCCGTCTTAACGCTCGGTTACTCCAAGCCTTTACAAAGCATCGGAGAGGAACGGGGAGCATGGTATTAATGATAGTTTGGGTTTGACAGAACGAGTTCATTTCGTTCACTCTGGCCGTGCAAGGGCGCAGAGATGAAACGCAACTGCAAAAAAAATGGACTGACTCGACACAGCACGGCTAATCTAACTGACTGAGTATCACAAGTAAGTTGCACCGTTTGCAATGCTCGACAAGAGTCGGAATGAGTTTATCTCCAAGGGCTAGCACCTCGAGGCTCGCTACCGCATCCACAAAAAGACCCGTACGAAAGCATCCGCGGGAATACGTTATGTACGTCAAGAAAATGCTCATATTTGGTTGGTATATGGAAGTACGTGTTTAGGACGACATGCAAAATGATCGATAGTCGACGGGAACGTTGGATTATGTCGCTATACTCTGGATCGTTCCTCGCCGAGTCGCGGGTCGGGTCTCCAGGGTTTGATCGGAAGGACGACTCCGACGGAAGGAGGCGCTGCACCAGGACAAACAGGAGATGAGTAGGTGTGGCTATGAGCCTCTAGAAATCGAAAGCGATACAGAGAATGCAGGACTTGCATAACGGGGAGCAGTTCACCGAATATCAAAGCAGAGACAATTGCCAAGCTCTGGAGTACAGAAAGCTGCTGCGCGATAAAAAAGAAGTGAGCCGAGCCGAGTATCCGAAGTTGGTGCGAGGGACACAGAGCACAGCTGGGGTGACGTGAAGTGTGATTACAAACGAGGGCGTTTGCCCTCAAAGATCTTCCGGAACAAAATTCCAAGGTAGACCCGGCTGAATCATGGGTCCTGCGATATGACTTCTAACGCTGTGCTTGGGAATTATATAAAAGATACAGCTTGGAGGGATTGGAAGGGCTCTCCAAGGAGTTTCCCGCGTCTCATCGTCGCTTGCATCGGGCGTGTGCATACTTTTTCGATCGTCACTTTAACCTCAAGGCCTCAAGGCAGACTTACGAGCTTACTCTATATCCACGCCGCCTTACACCCTGCCCACGGCTAATTCGCACGGTGAGTATTATCTGCCCTCTTTTCTCTGTCTTCCCAAAAGGGGAGGGACAAGGCGCCTCACGCCATGCAGTGACCCGGGGTCTGCCCTGACAGGTCCCAACAATCAAACGGGGGCTGGCTGGCCTCGTGCAGGCCTGGGGGGGTCACGCAAGTATTATGTAATATTGAAAATTTTCATATTGAATATGCATTGTGCACGCCTTGCCCTATTGGAATCTCTCAGGGATCTGGTGTCCCTTCTTATATACGACCCAAGTCTCGCTCTGTCCCCGTTACAGTTGTTCTGACCCCGTCCCTTTCCTCATACAGTTGCTCTTTCGTTTCCTCTCTGTCCAATGGCATCGGTACATGGGCCTATCCCTCCATGCGCACCCGTCGCCATATCGTGTGGTGCACAATGCCTCCCATCCGCGGATACAGTACCCTCAAGGCGTAAGTCCCTCTCCTCATCTCTCTTCATCCAACCAACGTTCGACCGACCGTATGTAGGTGCCGTCGACGAAACCACCATCCGTCCCTCGGCAGGACGAGTACTATGGCCACGCAGACACCTCTCTACTCTGCACTCGATTTATTACTCACTTGTTCGCTTGCCCGGAATTACCCCCCTCGTCGTCCAATTCGAAGGTCAAATTGCAAAAGTTCATTGCTTATGCCCTTCACCGCACCAAGCTCCAGCCATCCGTGACGTTCGCCGCTCTCGTCTTACTTCAAAGACTAAAGGCACGATTCCCCACCGCCCGTGGCTCCTCTGGCCACCGACTTTTCATTTCAGCGTTTATGCTCGCGAGCAAAGTCATTTGCGACGACACCTATTCGAACAAATCGTGGGGTATCGTGGCGCAGGGCATGTTCCAGCTTCGAGAGATTAATCAGATGGAAAGGGAGATGTGTCAATACTTGGAGTGGGAGTTAAATGTGGATCCCTCTACGCTGTGTGAGTTTGAGACTATGGTACGGAGAGATTTCGTAGGGATGGGCCCATTTCCAACTTACGTTTTACCGTCGACGAAGAAGTCGACTCCCCCTCCATCAACAAACCCTTTCGCGCCTCAGCATTCAAACTTCATCCCGCCGCCCCCTCACGCCGCCCACCGCCATCCATCCCCCCCGCGGTCCGCGTACGTCCCCCCGCCTTCGTATTCCACCCCTCCCGATACCCCAGAGGCCTCTCCGTCTTATTCTACGTCGTCCACCTCCCCTGCTTCCTCCGCACCGCCACCAACGCCCGTCGGGGTCGAAGACCTGTCAGCCAAAATCGTGTCCGCATCGTCTTCGCCGGGATACTCCTCGATGGAGCACGTACAGACTTCATTCTTCGAAGACAAAGATGTTTGCGTTCGCGTCACCCGCCGTTTGGTAAACGACAATCGGCTCTCCACATTCATTTTGTCAATATTAGATCTGTTTCCATTCGTCTCGATGACGACTGCAAACATATTATATACGACGTTGTTCCCTCCCCGGTCTCGCAGGGTGCGCTATTTAACGGACACGGTATCTCCATATCTATACCCTCTACTCTCCTCCTCTGTACATTCCCGGGATGGCGACCGCGAGCGGTGGTATGTGATGGCCCTCTTCTCCTGTTCTCTTTGTGCGCGTTTTCTTTTGTGTTGCGCTTTCTTATCCGCTTCTGCTTCATCTGCATTCGAATTGACCATCCGCATATTAACGTACAATCATTGTTGTTTCTATATACCTCATGCAATAGTCTACCATTGGGCATATGTACAATATGAAGAAAACAAAATGCTCTCCAACTAACTTTGTTTTGGGTTTGTGTTTGAGACCGCACTTGAGCGAATATCGAAGTGAGTCCGAATGCCTTGTATTCGACATGCCGCTTTAACCCCGCACAAAGGAATACTTGCGGACGTCGGTCGCCGTTGCAACGCCTTCTGGATACGATCAGATAATATTCAAATATCCACCGCCTGTCTACAATGAGAACGTTGTGTATGTCTGATGTATTTTTTGACCGCATCCGTTCTACGGTACATACGACGTTTTCTTCACAAGTCGCCGTTGCCGCCTACAAAACGATCGTAACGGAATGATTCAGCACAGCCGAACGGAGAGCGCAATCGCAGTCACTGTAACCAGTGAGTGATGGGGCTTGATATTGATTGGCGCACACTCTCATAATTATTGACTATGCCGGCCTCCCGACCCTACTACGCACAGCCCCTCCGTCCTTCCAAGGACCCTGCTCGTTGGCATTTGTGCTGTAGTCGCTGTAAAAGACTGACACGAATACGGAAAACACAAAACAATACGCCAAAACCAGACTGGCTACTCCAGCCAAAGGATATTGGTCGGGGATCGTGGGTAGAATGACAGATACAATTTTACAAAGGGGTTGTGTCACTTGTCAGCGCCAAAGACGGCTCTCTTACAATCAGAACATTCTACGTGGAACTCCGTGGCGTGCACAGAAGACATGGCATCACCGTTTTAAGACAACACTTTCCCGATATATACGCTGCTGCGCTTATTTGCTTCCGAAGACAAACATTCCGCGATAAGCACTACTATCCTCCGATGTAGGAGTTACTTATCTTGGGAGCTAGTAACTATCATCCCAGCACTAGCCATGGATCCTCGTCGTTTGGGGAGGATTCGGCAACGGACTCTAAGCTCCGTGGGTCTGTGGTCTGGTCTGCAGTGCACGCCTCGATGTAGTGGTGTGCCATAAAACGCGATCGTCGCCCATTCAACGCATTTTGCTATTCGGACATTGTGTTATCTCGAGTGGTCTGGACTGCGTACTAACGAACGTGCCAGAGAGGGTTCCCCCCCTCCCTTCACCCACCCGCACCACTTCCTTGTTTTGTATCCCCTATTTCATTATTGTTAGCCATCATTCCGGTGCTGGCAGTCCATCCACAATCTTGTTGCAATGCCATTTTGATCCATCGATTGGAACGATCTGGTGTTCCACACACAATGCACAGTCAAATTG
This sequence comes from Pisolithus orientalis, assembly GCF_024613125.1. Lineage (NCBI taxonomy): Eukaryota > Fungi > Basidiomycota > Agaricomycetes > Boletales > Pisolithaceae > Pisolithus > Pisolithus orientalis. Next base: position 685,423 of record NW_026260794.1, on the reverse strand, counting down.
ACCCGAAAGGGCATCAAATGAATGAGATTAATGAGGGCACGCACTGCTTCGCTAACCTTCCACCAAAACGTTGTTCTTGGGGGCCTAGGTAGGTCTTGTCCAAAGGCCAGTGTTACTCATCGTCGTAGGTGATTGCATAGCATTTGGAGTGGCTCTCCAATGCGAGCCTCGGGCCATTCAGTTGCTCTGGGAACAATTGAAATGAACTCGACGTCTGTGTTCTTGCGCCCTGTTGGGCCCTCCATTGGGCGTCCAGACCTAGCGCCCTGTCAAGCTCGAACCGCCCTCCATTCTACCTTGTACCATACCGATTTAGAATCGAGAGAAGGGAATGTCTAACCTCTCTCGCAATCCACTGTCACATATTCACGTTGATTTCTACGCAGCAACTCCATTTATTGCTGATCCATATCACACACCTCAGGGAATCAGAAGGATAATCATAATCTTCCAGAACCACTGCTTATCCATCTTCTCTTGCTCAGGAAGTGAGATAGGGAGTGCGTGATAAACGTTTTCGACGCCGGTTCAGCACCCCTCACGCGAGGTTTTCTTTGGTTCACCTGTAAGTCCACGGGCATTCACAGCACACAGGGTTTCGGCCGTCCGTGGACGTATTGGTCGTGTTAAGTTCCCAGCATGCTGGCACGACTCAAATCATGCTTTCAACGAGTCATTTGCTCCAGTCCATACCCGCTAGGAGGCCTCCGGTGGTAACCATTCCCGAGTGGACCCACACCGCGGTTTTAATCTGACTCAAACGTTAATGCGCGTCATTTGGAGGCTCCCGAGGCCCTTGGTGGTTAATTGAGCCACTTGATCGATCAGCACATCAATGATAGGTTTTCGAGCCCTCCTGTGCTTGGATCCCGCGACATGAGCGAGGCGACGAGGCCAACTGACAGCGCTGCTGATCTTATTGAGTCAGCTATCACCCCGCCTCGCCAACAGTGCCCTGTGTCGGACAGCAAATTATATAGTTGATTGGAGGTCTCACATCATAGTACCCTAGGTTTGGGTATGCGGCGCAGGTTCGTACAGGAAGTACTTTGTTTTGAATCTTGGTTGATCGGAAAGGCTAAATTGTCTTTCATAATCCACACAGGAACGGCGTCTCTATCGTAACAGGCAAGTATGTGCTTGCAAGATGAAGGAACCTACTATAGTCATCTTAAGTCAGAAAGACAAGATACGCCACTACTATGAACAAGAATCCGAATCTGACATTCTGTACCGCCTTCGCTCCGACTCCGACACGGTCAGCGCGGACTGTGAAGTGGGAAAGGGGGTTGGGGAAAGCGCGAGAAGTTTTTTAAGCTGGACATGCGACATCCTCATGCCTTGAACGAGTACTCCAAAAAATGCCTCCGTCGTGGGAACCCGTTGGTCTGGTGATATAATCAATGTCGATCCGGGCCGCCCATCGGGGCTTGCGGTGGTCTGGTACACATGGTACATTTTCTCCTTCATTCTTCACGTGTCGAGTTGACTTCTTTAGATAGACAAGGGGGACAATGTAACGAGTGTATTTGGAAGTCTTCAATGAAATGTGTCGGCAGCACTTCGAGGTGTCCTTTGTGCAAGCTGTGCCACGGCCCCCCTCCATTGTCTTGTCATCATGATTCATATTATGGGCTTGTTCGCTCCCGCATTTGCATTTGTCAAAGCAGTCGGCGGTGTACGCTCTAAATCCCTTTATTGTGGTTCAAACTAAAGACACCATGCGGGTACGCATAATTTCACAAAAAAACGGAGACTTCGACGACCAATACAACGTGTGATGAATACAGTCCGTGCGTTTCTCGTGTCATCATGTCCGTGATACGTACCTTGCCAGTGGCGGAGTCGTGCGGATGTACTGTTGGTGGCGTGAATCAAAATGCCACCATGATGACGGATACATAGACGTTTCGGAAGAACGCATGTCGTCACCCCTGGTGAGTACGTGCCATCCAGTGTGTATTCGGGACGGCCAGGTTGATATCTAATCGTGGAGAAGGTCTTGCCTGTTCCACGTCCGGTATTGCCAACTTCCAGTTGTTTCAAGATTCGGTGGTGACGGTGCACGTATTCCTGGTTCTGAACCACCAACGCGTTCATGACGCTTGTTCCGTTGAGATGTTTCGGCCAGCTACCGTGGCCTGCAAGGTGGTTTTGCGGTGGTATTGTACAGCCTTTGTACGATATGACATGCTTCCAGAGAATATGTGATGCGAGATGAAAGAGAGAGATGCTGAGACGTTTCAGCCTGCGGCCTCATTGTTACTTATCCACTTGTTATCAACGGTTATGAATTCAATTTTCTGTTCTGCCGTTACTCGGAAGCATTCGCGTGTCGTTCGCGCGAATGGCTCATGCGGTTCTCACTTCGAGGCTTGCCCATCTCTCTATTGAAAGGAGTACGATGTTCGCAGTGGACCCACCTGTTGAACCGACTATAGGCTGCGACTGGACGCAAGTTATCGTATACCACTTGTCAGAAAAACGAGCTGCGCAAGACAAACGAGGCGATACGTATCGATGCAACGACAGCTTTCGACCAACTTGCGCCTGCATGTGGTGACGAGACGAACGTGATCAGTGCGTCCGCGTTTTAGGTTGAAATGATAGCACTTCGACCAAGTGGCAAGTCTACCGTAGACGCTGCCGGAACCTATACTCATTGTAACCCCCCACCCCAATGGATTGGAACATTCAAGAAAGAAGGCCGTCTTATCATCCTGCTTCCACGGAGATTGAATACCTTGCGTTTTCTTTCTTCCTTCTAACAGGTCCCGTTCAACTTGGTTCGCGTGCTTATCACTTGCACCCCACTGCATGACGTGGCGAAGGTCGAACCTGCTGTGGTTTGGTTTGTCTGACGCGCCGCGTTCCCGCTGGGCTATCAGGGACATATCGGCGCAGAGACAAAAATGTATGTGGGTGCACTTGCGCTAGCTTCGCCTGCTAGTGATGTCCGACCGCTGTCTATACTCATTCCGACTCATAACTTTGATAGTATCATTCACAGATGCAACACCACCCTTACCATAGCCACACGGGCTGAACCGCTTGTATTGGGATGGTGCAAACTGCGGCTGTACTAGTGCCGTTCTAACGTTCAACTGTCGTCTGTTCGGCATTCAAAGAAGAATTCCACTCTGCCTTTTTTTTTTTTTTTGACTGCATCCAGAGTCTTGCTTGCGCCGCCGCAAGCCGCAATCTGCGTATTCGGACCTACAACCCCGGTCCGATGCACGGTGCTAAGCTCTATTTGATGCAGGGGTGTACCTTCCCGATGTTTCGCTCGTGTCCTCAGTGTCCTTTTTTCCCTCCGTCCCAGCGCACGCGTCCCGCCTATACATGACTTGCGCCAGTACCCGTTTTGATCGCTTGCGCACATGAACTCCCGGAGCATCAGCGGAGCCACCTAACAATGGCTTTCCCAGTTTACAAACTGGTGCTGCACAGCCTTCGATTTCTGGCCCGGATCATTAGAGGCACACACGAAGGACTCGGCAGGAGACTCAGGCCCTCGGCGCGCAGGATTGGAAGACCGGCTTCGGTTCCACTCTCCGATATTTCTTCATTGTCACTATCGGTGACTAGGCCCGTGGGTTTCAAAACTCTGACTCTCCCAAGTCAAGTGGACCCCTGACCCTGTAGATGCATGGAACGTACCCTAACCCTGTGGCTACTGCGCATTATTTGCCGCAGAGTGTGTTATATGGAAGGTTGAAGGGGATCAACTCTGCGCCGCTGCGCAACTGAAATGGCGCCGCTCTGACGTGGCTGCATACTAGGGCGCGTTCTTTCTATACCCCTTTATCTGCCTGCAGGGAGCTCTGAACGTGGAAGCCCAGGGAAGCTGAGAACAGCCTCGTAGAACGGACCTACTACTATGGTCGATTTAGTTAGCAGTCTAATAGTCTTATTTATTATAGGAGAGTCCATGGCGCCACCGAGTTCGACTCATCCCGTTGGCGGGCGTTAGCGTCATTTAGAAACGCGACCTCTTTAACGGCACTACAAGTGAGTGGTCACCGCCTCCTCCAGGCGCTAGACATCTCATGGGAAAAACTATCGTTAGTCGCGAGTCCTCGTTGTGATAGCAATGAGGCCTGCCACAGCGACTCCACCAAACTCTGTACGGCGCAGTTGAGTTATAGTGCCGTGCAGCGAATAATGTGGATGTATTTTGCGATACGATTTCGGAGGACACGCATAGTCTTCCCAATTCCTTTCTTCAGGTTCACACATCTCGTCCCTTCCTTTTGCCCAAATAGTATGTCGCGACCCACCCTCTGAGCATTCCAAATTGATCCGTAAGTATTGACTGATCCACATTTATCTGGTCTGCGTCCGTACTACTTTTTCGAGCGGTAAGTCTGTTTTTTTTTGGGGGGGGACATTCCTGGTTGTCATGGTATTTGGCTATATCATATATAACAAACTAGGTCTCCGGAACAACAGAGACCTCGCGGAAGGCGTCGGGATCCACGTATATTTATAGTGTTTGCTTCCATTACGGTGCGTGCTTGTGGAATCACTCCCCTCGTCAACTTGATTAGGTCGAGAGACCTTATTGTCGTGGATCTTGTGGAAGTTTCTGCTATTCTCCATAGCGCTCGTTATTTCGTATACCCTCCCCAGTAAGTATGTTCGGAGATATACTGGGATATCGCATAGATTCAACATAAGCTGGACGTCATACAACTCGGATTTGTCCTTTCACTGTTGCTTGCGACTTCTACATATGGACTCCTTGGGTCTCGTTCTCCGAGCCCCATTGCCCATGATCGCGTAGAAGAACGGAACAATGTCGTGCCGACCGATCTTGTCTAATCGATAATCAGAATCATAAGAGTCTTGATTGGAGGAAGTTTTCGGACATCTACCCATCTCTTGGGCTAGCAATATAGCAAAATTCCCGGTTTTCTGCAACGAACTCGATCAAGATTGGAAGAATGATCATCGATTGACAGGTGGAGGGAGTGACCTAAATCAATCTGTCTTGGCATTTATGTTCCAGTAACGTCGAACAATAGGACCCCCTACATCGGCGTATGATATATGACCTGTCAGGTGCCCCTCCACATATATCCAGAGAAAACAGAAGATTCTATATCACTGGTACTGCTCCACTCACCCGAGTCTGATATCTACTGTCTGCTTGATGACCAAAGCCACTAGTTGATCACACAGCACTGAGAATTGACCCCCTTTGTTCATTGGTGACTTGGATAGAACATGAAAACTAAGCATAAGCGCAACATCATGGCGCTTCTCCCTCACTGCCCAAATCACTGAAACTCCTGTAAAACACCCAGGCATCAACGTATTCTTCCCCTTTCCCATCCGAACGTTTGAGTCGCCCCGCTTTCGGTATCCGCCCAGCCTTAATGAAGCCAAGATTCTCCCACAACCTGCTTGTCCAGCAGCCGATTATGACGTGAGTGATATGACCATGATTGTCGGAGATATGCGTGGAAGAAGGTGATGGACAACAGTGGGACATACGGCACAACAAGCGCTAATGAGAGAAAAAAAAGAAGGGTAATGGATGAACTGACCTGATGCTAGCCTCGTTGTTCACGTACACAAGGTTGAAGATACTCGCCTTGTACCCGAGCCTTGGGGCGTAGTGGAGATAGGACTTCGCAAGAACGCGTCCATAACCGCGTCCCCGTTGTGTTGGGGGAACGACGAACCCCGCATTGCATATCTAAGCACGGTGGAGTTAGTGAGTATTCCGTAGCCGCCCTGCCGGGGCACACATGTGCGAAGCCTGGGACATAATGAGTATGTACACCACCATCAGTCATAGCAGTATGTATGTAGGGGTGATGGGGGGCGGCCGCACTGTGCCACAACACATGAGAGACTACTCACGTGTGAGGAACGACCTGGGTAGTTGGATTTTACCTGTAACAAAGACCAGATTGGTTATATGGCTCTCTCGTCCTATTCGAAAGACGTACGTAGTAAAAGCCAGCTACGCACTCTGCCCAGGATCGACCCCTCCTGGATGCCTCGAGACTTAGATTCACCTCCCTCACGGCCTCGTTCACTTCAGAGGTGGACATTCCAACGGGAGTGTCCTCATCCGGCGATCTGGCACCCACGATCGCGACGATGACATCTGCAGCAAAAAAGTAGTTTGCGAAAGTTGCAGGGTCACGCATGTCCTCCTGGGGGTATGTCATGCCCTTGTCAACCTCATCTGCAAACACGACATGCAGATATTCGAATAGGCCTTCGTGTTCTTGTTTGATCGCAAATTGTAGGTCGATATGATGAATGCATATGGTATTGGCGTTCTCCTTCCGTTGATTTGGGTTGGCAGGTGCCGGGTGGGGCCATATTGTAGATGGAAGATAAGACGTTCGGGGTACACAAGAAATTGCCCCGTATGCCGACATGTTCGATGACTCTTATGATGCGCTTCGCAGGTACTTTAAATGAAGAACCATGCGAGACTAAAGAAACGTCCTGTCAATCCCGCATTGTGCTGGGTGGGAGAGTATGATTTTACTTCCGCTGTCCACCCCTCTACTTCGGGATAAGCGATGGTGTTGATTTGGACTGTTGCAATTACATATGTGACTCGACCTTCTGTGATGACCGCTGTAAAGACGAAGACAAACTTAGGTTTTCATTTTCACCTTAGAGGCGAGATTTCCGAACCACTTCATGAGAGCGGGTCAAATGGGGAGGGCAAGGACAAACTCATGGGTTATTTCCGTCCACTCACTCGGATTGATGCGGTAAGATTATCTCGCACGTTCGAAGTTAGTTCTGCTATTCGTTATTGGAACACCCTTCAACAGACTGCTGCGCTCAAGGATCAGCGAGATATACCTTTCCGCCATCATCAAAAAGAATGTCCGATAGATATGTTCAGACTGCTCTCAGAACTTAGATGTCTGGATGAGCTCCCTATCTTGTCCGATAGTGACCACCAGACCACTTCCGATCCACCTCGGTGCCTTTCCCCCTGTATCCAGGAGACCATTGGTGACGCCATCTCCGAAGAAGACGTACCCTGGTATGTAGCGGTCGACGAAGCTAGTCACGAAATCGTGTAAGAGTAGGAGGACCAAACGACTCAGTGAGAGATACCGACGCTTTTACCTGCTCGTCTGTCATTCCATTGCCGCCGTTTCTAGCTTTCATGAAATGCTCTTGCTCCAATCGCCACTTGTAAATTATATTATAGGGGGATGACGAAGGACCCTTGATCTGCCAACGTTTCCTCGTCCTTCTCAACCGCAAACTTGGGTACAAACGTCGCTTACCTGAATAAAAGCATCCTAGGGCATCCCACCACTTCACGTATGCTTTCAGCTGATCGTTGATGGTGAGCACGTCTTCCATCCTCACGAACGATTTCAAATCAAATTGATCCTCCAAACCAGACACTGGCTTATCCCAGCGCTCCTCGATGAGTGATATGCTTGTCGGATAGAATCCAACACACCATCCCTCCAGTATGAAAACATCAACGGGTGGACGTATGACTTTACCGTGAGGAAGTCGATCACCCTCTCCTCCGAACAAGCTCTTGTCAAATATTGGCAGCTCTAATTCATCAGTAATTCCCATTGATTTTCTTAATGTTCTCCAAGAGAGCGTTTCCGAGCTCGATGTCATGTGTGCCAGGTAGTCCACGTCCCTGCAGCAGCCGGTTCTGGGAGTGATTCCTTGCAAGAGAAGCCAGGCCATCATGGGGCAGATAAAGATCGTCAATCGAAAGGACGGCAACTGAAAGTAAGTGAGGCGAGGATTGAAAGTTGTTTGTGGAGGTGCGACGTGAGGAAGGTCTTCCCACTACCCTGAGGTCCTTGAACGCCAACAAACAGCGGCGGAGAACGCGAGCCAACAAATGTTGAACGATGGTTCTTTAAGCAACTCAGGACATGTTCTGTCATGTGTCGCACTACGGACAGCTGCAAAGTGGTGGACATGGTCAACTTGATAACTGCATGGCTTAGAGCGCGCTATACTGCTAGACGGCCATATCACGTGACTCTCCTTTCACCTCATCAGAAGGTTCTTGGTATTCTCAACGTGGTCTATAATATCAGGTAGAGATGTACTAAATAGCCATGCAAGAAATTCTTGCGTCGTACTAAGCGTCCCTAACACTACCGGCGCAGGTGTGGACGGCAATGTCTATTAATCCTCAACAAGGTTCCGCACGTAACGAAGATCTAGAAGCCCAGATAAGACATTAATTGCTTCCACCGTACCGTGTTTTGCGGCCGATGTCGAATGGTATGTACTTGTACTTGATCATATGTCTGGTAAGATAAATCAACAGGGAGACTTGGAAAAACAAGAACCGGGCGTACTGTATTTGTCGTCTCATTGTTAGCGCAAACAGCACACAGAAGTAGACGACGAGTATTGGCCAGTACACCGGTACATCGAAGATTTCGGAAATGGTGCAGAACAGGGCAACTAACACCGCCCGGGTGGAACTTAGCCTAGGGTTTCAGGGTCACAACACAGGTTATGTGGCCGAGTTCATTGCGTGTGCTTACCAAAACTGCCACTCAGGCAACCTCCTGACGAAGGGCCGAAACTCGTCATCCCGCTGGGACGGGAGAGCTGGGCCGTCATCTCCGGCACCTTCCTCGATTTCATCCGCCATTAAGTCGTCCTGAATGGAAGGATCAAATCTGGGTTGCAAAAATGCCAACAAGAGGTTGAGAAGGTAAATGGCAAGTGCATCTGTGTTTGTGGTCAGCTCCTAGCAAAGCAATGACAATCCGAGGTACCCACAGCATACTGCTCAGAGCAACAAGTAACTGGGTTAGACTGAAGTGTGCCTTAATAGTCGTTTGTACTAACCGATATACCACTAGATGACTGTCAGCCATACTCCCGTGATCATAGCGAGACACGCCTCACCCCCTCGGATAGCACAATCCTTAGCATGAAAATGATAAGCAATCCCAATGTTCCCAACCACCGCTGGAGGACGTGCGGTGTCCACCTGTCAAGCGTCTGTTGGTATTGACGCTGAAGCTTTGCAAACTGAAGTTGAGCAGCTGCAAGCGGCAGAGGGGCCGCAGGTTCATCAGAGGACATCATCTTGAGTCGTAAAATATGAACTGGGGTTGGCAAAACAACGTTAATGGCGTTGTGCGCGTTTTTGCTTGGGTTTTACTGACCAGGCGTGAATGTTTGAACTTCAACTGTCAGAACTTCAGTTGGCGCGGAGTCTTTCGGAGTCTGAAATCTCGTGCTGAGCCAGCATAGCAGACGCCGACAACAACTAGAAGGTGTACACTAATATCTACAGGTGACGAGCCAAGTCGTATATGTGAGAGCATAACGTTTCATTAATGCAAGAAAAGCTTCAGCATGGTCTGGTTTTGAAATTTAATCCGTAGTAGTGATCTCTCGACATGACTGTGCGGTTAGCATGGCGCCATTGCCAGAGATCCCAGGTCCTGGGGCAGAGGACGGGGCTGGTGATCCTCTGGATGTGGGATAGGTGCGCAACATTACTTGCCGGCGTTCTGACAACGTGCCCAGCATCGGATACGCGAGTAGCGATCGCCGCCGTACTAGAATCTAATGGTTTATTTGTGACTTCCAGAGATTTTTGGTTATGTCCTCGAGGTAATACGACTTGCATCTAGTAAACCTTGGAGACGGGCATCGCGCACGTAGGGTCGCAATCTCGGTGGCCCGTCCGCCGACGTCTCATGGTCAGTATTTTCCTCTGGTGCGGGAAGTCTCCGTGCCTGCGAATCTCCAGGCAAGTTCAATTCATCCAAATATAGAGGAGTGCACACAAGGCATGATTGACTTAGCTTTCTAGGTGGATCGATATGGCCTCGCGAGGACCGTTTCTGGATGAGTTAATTGGATTCTCGTTTTTCGGGTGCACGTCAGGTGCAACTAGTAACTTGCAAAGCAACTGGAAAAAATCTGGGAGCCCTCCCTCGAATAGATGGCGAAAGCTGTTGCGATGGAATTTAGAGAAGCGTCGCAAGCTTCTGCCTTGCGTGCTCTGTGGGACGGCGGAAAGATGCCCCTGTTCTTGTTAGTATGAGCCACAGGTGTGGCTGGAAAAGCAGTATGCCCGGAGATTGTTCAATGACCAATGGCTTACTAGTCCACGAAGAAGTAGCAGACGTCAAAGAGCGCGATTGATTGTTTCCACTTCGAAACAAAAACGGCGTGTTGGGCCGCTATAGGTAACTATGCAGCGAGGGGGACGTTTAGTTACGCAGTATTGTAAGGTTTGCACCCAATTCCGTAGAAGTGCTCCAGCATAGATAAGTACCAGAAAACATTTAGATTATGAAGGGCACAACAGCTTTGCGTTCCTTCGGATACTCCGCAAATTTGTCAAGGTACCATTGGTGCCCTTTGTACGCCCTGGGAAGCATCAGGAGAATCTCGGACAACACAAACACCCAGGGACCGTGGATATTTTCCATGAATGCAGCGGGAGACGACAGGGGAGGCAAGGGAGCGGCAGCAAACGCAAACGCTATCCACTCCACCCATTCGCAAAAATAGTTGGGGTATGATATGTATTTGTAAAGGTATCCGTGCGGAATGGCGTAGTGTTCCGCTCTCTTCTTAGCTGGATCGTCTTCGTACTTGGCTTTACCTTTTGCCTTTGCATTGCGACGAATATTGAGGAGTATTTCATCATGCAAGATGTTTCCAGTGAACCCAGCAAGCCAAATAAGGATCCCACCCCAATATGAAGGACGCCGGAATGCGACTGAGAGAAATGCATGGGCAATGTCCGAGCGGAGATATGTCCCCATCATTAGACCATTAAAAATGTTGAAGCACATTCCAGCAAGAACCACGGAGAGATGCGACCTGGACCGAGAGGGAGTCCGTAGTGGAGAGACCAAAGCACGGTTCAAGTAGTGGGCGAGGAAAAGGCCTGCAAGGAGACCTTGAGGCGCCGATACGCGGGACACGTGGTCGAGGAGCGGCGCTTGCGTGAAGGCGTATGTGAAGGTTATCGGTGAGAATAGCTCCATAAAAATCCATGACTTTATTCCGTCAACGTTGAAGATGGTTAAGGCGTGGTCATTAGGCAGAGTGAACCTCCCAAATGGGGCGTTGACGAACAACAGCAACGGACACGTCGCAGCCGCGATAACAACAAACCCCTTGCTTATGACTGTGCCAGAAGTTGTTAGTCGAGAATGAACAGACAAGGGACTTCCGGGCGTGCTCACTATCGTATGTTAGGAGCATCGTGATAGTGCTAGTCTCTAGACGGAAAGCATACTAGTAGGAATTGGACTATGCTCACTGACTAAGCAGACACGGACATTACATCACCACACCACGCCGACTTGAAGCTCATGTATGGCTGACAGCCATCCGTCACCGTCGAAGTTACATCTGAAGCGCACCCCTGCCGAACAGGCAGAACGAGCCCGCCGCAAGGCTCTCAAGGCTGCACGAAAGGCTGCCAAGCGGCTGAGGAGGGCCACTGCCGACGGATCCTTTACTTCGGACAGTAGCGGCTCCAAGGAAAAACCCAGAAGCAAGAGACGCAAACATCGACGAGGTAGTAATGTAGACGGTTTAGCATCACAACCGTCTCCACCTCGAGAAATAGATTCAGATGCCATTCGAGACGAAATAGAAAAGGAGGCATTTATGGAAAAGATGTGCGGAGCCTTCGAAGACGATGAACGTTTGGATACCATACACTCGAAATTTGACAGTTATGTTCACATCCCTGGTCGGTGGGCCGACAATCGCACAGGACAGGATAGTCATTTGGCAAGGGATCCCCAGTATATGGATGATGATGAATACGCAGAATGGGTCAGGGAAGGAATGTGGAGGTATGTCAACTACTATGGTCCATTGACCTTCGGGCTTATTTTATATATTCAGGCGGAAACATGCTCGGGAATATGAAGAACGAGCTAGGAAAGAGTCTGAAAGAACAGCTCGTCGGGCCCGCGAAGCTCAAGCCAGAGCGGAAACTGTTCGCCTCGAGAAGGCCACCTCCGAGCGAAGGGAACAGAAGAGACGGGAAAAAGAAGAACTGCGCCAACACGAATACCAAAGTTACTACGAGACTCGTTGGCAGGAACTTTTGAACCCGGGAGACACAGGCATGAATCCACTTGCGTTCATGGACATCCCATGGCCGCTTTCCCCGGGTTCTTCCTTAGTTGTCGATGGTCACACAACCTATCGCACGCACAGGATCGAGGATTTCACCGAAGAGGCCATATCCAAGTTTTTGACGGTGAAGACAACGCACCCGGGCGCTAACACTGACAAATGTGAGGATAAGGTTGGGAAAGAGAAGCTGAGGGAGACGATTTTGCGCTTTCATCCGGACAAGTTTGAAGGTCGGGTCATGCAGCGAGTATTAGCCACCGATAGAGATCGGGTCAGAGAGGCAATTGGTCAGATTGCCAGGGTGCTCAACGCGCTCATGGGCGCGCGATCCTAGTGGTGCATGTCTGGCATATTCCAACGTAAGCAATTTGTTCTAGTGAAGAGCAAGACATGCTTCTCAAAACTAATGTCATAGTTCACCGCTGTTCCCGTGAGGCAGCAGAGCGGAAATTAGGGCAGGAGGCGCTACCTTTCCCCTAAGCACTAAGTGGTCAAATTCGCTGCTGCCGGATACCAACGCGACTGGGGACTCTTCTTTTCTCACTCCAAACCCCATTTTGGCCCTCCGAGCTTGCCCCTCGGAGCTCAGAATCAAGAGGAGTCACATAATGGGGGCGCCTGCTGGTCATGTCAACGGGATACCTTGAAATCCGGTACAAAGTACTGTATTTTCCGAGGTTACAGGAGAATATAATTTCCTTGCGTCTATCGCAGTAATGTCCCCTCGTCCCCGTGGGCGTCCACATTTCCTGTGGACATATGGTCGAGGTATCCGTCACGATTAATTCGAGGGGATAAACTTTTTGTTTCTAGTTGCTTCCCCACCGCCGATGAACGGGCCGAATTTCCTGCTTCTCAAGAAACACCTATTCGTTTAAAACCCCCTGGCGCCAACCGTCTTCCCCACATCCAATTCACTGGATTCCCACAAAAAGTCATTTGTACTCCTCATTACGCTGGTCGGGTCATAGCTTTGCCTTGGAAAAATTCGCAACTCTTTGTGGTTCACGCCGGTATGTATCGATCCGCAAATCTGGACTTGCTCATCGTTGTGCCCTCGTACATCGACTGACCGACCCCTTATACGGAATACCTACCGGAGTGACAGCGTCCGTAACGCCAGGTTTAGGGAAACATCCTGAACTATTTCCCCTCCGGTCTAGTGGCGAACAGCTCGCGGTGCATTATTGTCCATTGATTTGATGCTGACGAGTAATTTCCAACCGCTGAACATCATTGGTTCAGACTGGCACATGCAACCGGGATAAATGACGCACTTCTCCCAGAGCATACACCAAAAATCTATTACTCAAAGCGTGCCGAGTCAGAAACCATGGTAGGGTACGTTCTGTGGATCCCGTTCGTGCTTAGTGTACTTGTTCCGCGTGCCATCAAGTTTGCTACGCAACGAGCTTCCGGTTAGACAGTCTTCCCATGTGGATGGCTTTCCAGAAGTGCTTGTCGAGTCACTTCCGTCTATAGCTTGCGGTCCAGGCTTCACATTTCCGAGGGGAATCGTTCCTGTCGTTCTAAGGTTGAGCCACCTCCATTTATTTCCGTCACATAACACGTGGTCCTAGTTTTTCCTTCTCACGTATTTCAGCATCTGCCTCGTTCGTTCTTACTATACCTTGAGCCGTATCGCGCTCCCGAGCCATTGAGATGAGCTACTTACTAGCCAGGGTACTCGGGTCAACTTAGGTGGCCAATTTAAACTTCAGCGAAGGATCGGTGCTTACGTAATTTCCCGGTGGCGTTCCGGATACTCATTCTTTGACAGTAGTGCGGACTACGATATAATCCATGAACCCGTGAAGCACACACAAAGTATTGGACCCCACCTCGCAGTAGATCTCTGGGTACTGTAACTATAATCACGTTTCAAGGAGTACCTAGCAGTGCCGCCTTGCGTTCTTGATACATCCCCGGGGTTTGACAGGGCAATGCCTGAGAAGTTAAGGGACGGAGAGGAGAGGCCGTAGAGTCCTGTTGCATGTTCTTCTCCCCGTTTCAAGTGTTCGTCCACATCCTCCAGCTACGGCAAAGCTAGATAGAAGAGGTCCGATACGACAAAGCAAGAACAAAGGTCGAGTTGACCATTGTTTTAGTAAATCGGGGTGAATAACAACAATTAGAACAATACTTGCCGTCTGTGGTTCCGTCTCCTTGGGAGCCGACTCCACATACCCTCCTGCGCCCTCCGTCATACAGCTCATCGTTTGCCGACCACTTCCCCTCTTTTTCAACGCCTGGAGTAGCTGGACTCACTTCTTTTTATCTAAACTATGACCAGTATCGGGCAGATAATCGATGAAAACTCTTCAAGGACACTGGCACCCGCTGCAGTTGCCTCGCAAGTGGCCTTTATGACAGTGATTTCGGTAGGTCAACCAAACAGGTCTTCGTTCAGATGTGAACGCCTTCCAGGTTGCGGCAGTGGTAACATTCAACATCCTTCGGCCCAAGAATAAGGTATGTCCTTGTCTACCCTATTCCATTCGCATCGCTAAAAAAACGAATGGTTGTGATAGGCAATCTATGAGCCAAAGGTCAAGTACCATGTTGGCGACAAGAAGCCACCACCAATATCCGATTCACTGTTAGGATGGCTGCCGCCTCTCATTCGGACGAAGGAGCCCGAGCTCCTCGAGAAATTCGGTCTCGATGCTGTCACCTTCCTTCGTTTTACTTGGATGATGCGATCGATATTCACTGCTGTGGCGTTCATATGTTGCGCCATCCTCCTCCCCGTCGATGCCGTCTACAACCTCAAGCACGTTCCTTCTTCAGGACGCGACATACTGTCTATGCTCACCATCCGCGATGTCGAAGGATCATACCTCTTTGCTCATGTGGCCGTCACGTACATGATATCCCTTCTCGTGATGTTCTTTGTCTGGCGACATTGGAAAATTATGCTGCATCTCCGCAAGCAATGGTTTCGTTCACCGGAGTACATGGAATCATTTTATGCCCGGACTCTTGCCATCATGCGTGTCCCCAAGAAATACCAATCTGATGCTGGTATTCGTGCCATTTTCGAAAGTGTGCAAGTCCCATACCCAACCACATCGGTCCACATCGGTCGAAAAGTCGGACGCCTACCGGAACTAATCGACTACCATAATGACATCGTGCGGCAGCTTGAACAAGTACTCGTTACGTATCTTAAGGATGGAAAAATTGCTAAAGAACGCCCTACAATTCGTATTGGTGGCTTTCTAGGGATGGGCGGGGTTAAGAAGGATGCCATTGATTTTTACACGTAAGAAACTGCTGTCCTGCGGCCCCGAAAAGTTTTTATGTAACTCCTTGTACAGCGCTAAACTTGAACGTGTAAACAAGGCAATAGAGGACTACCGCCAGGAAATCGATACCCGTCGAGCGGAGAATTATGGTTTCGCGTCAATGGCCGCCGTATCTTACGCACATACAGTGGCTAATATACTTCGAAAGAAACATCCCAAAGGAACCGACGTGACCTTGGCGCCGAATCCCAAAGATATAGTCAGTTCTTATGAGTTTTTACGGTATTTCTTGTTTTTTCATATGTCTCTCCAGATATGGGCGAACATGAACAAATCGCCCGCCGAATTATTTCAAAAGAAAATCATCGGTTTCTCGTTACTGGTTCTCGTGTGTTCCTTCAATACCATTCCGTTGTTCATTATCTCCATTCTTGCCAACTTATCCTCGGTAAGTACTCCAGGGATTGCGAATAAGCTCATGGCGTTGACTCGTCACCAGATATCAGCATACGTCGGTTTTCTTAGTGCATGGTCTACCGCTTCCCCTGGCTCCTTTGCATTTGTATCTGGTGTTCTTCCACCCAGCATTTCCGCACTCTTCGGCGTTGCTCTGCCAATTCTAATGCGCTACTTGAGTCGCTTCCAAGGCGCCCTCACTCACAGCCGGTAAGATTGCTCCTGTTTTTGAACTAGCGGAGTCCAGCTTACACGCATCGAAGGCTGGATCGCGCTGTAGTTGCACGTTATTTCGCATTCCTGGTCATCTCTCAATTGGTTATCTTTACTCTCATTGGCGTAGGGTTTAGTGAGTCGCAATATGTTCCCGTGTTTGGCGCCAAGTCTAACAAACTTGGCAGTTGCTGCTGAGCAAGTAGTGAACGAAATTGGCGAACATGTCAGTTTCAAAGACATCATCAATAATTTGCATAGTAATGAATTTTTTCCACATGTTGGAATTCGTCTAGTTAACGACCTATAGGTCTACCAGCGACCATTAACGCGACTTACATTAATCAGTCCTCCTATTGGCTAACATTCTTCCCGTTAAGTCCTACATATGCTAGTTGGGGAAAATGTATCTGACGACTTGTGTAGCCTTCGCGGGTTTCTCACCGTTTTTGACTTGGCTCAGGTCGTGAACCTTGTATGGGTCTTCTTCAAGAAGAAGTATGTTCAGTTCTTTACCAACGGTATGGCTTGCTGAGTTTGTTACTAGGGTCTTTGGCCGAACCCCTCGTGACATACGGGAATGGACACAGCCACCAGAATTTGAGTATGCCATTTACTAGTAAGCATTTTCATGGCTTGCGTTGTGTCCAGTGATTAAGGCTGTTCGCTAGCTCAACCTTAGTACGTGATACTAGGAGACAATGGCTGAAGTCTTAACCTATTTCCCCTAGCTGTTCATGGGCACCGTCGCACTCGTGTTCGCGCCGCTCGCACCATTAGTGGCGCTGGCTGGCGCAGTAGTATTTTGGGCGAGCTCCTGGGTATACAAATACCAGTTAATGTTTGTGTTCGTCACAAAGGTTGAAAGTGGTGGTGTAGGTAACGTGCGTTCCCAAACTGTTCATTAAGACTGACATCTCCGCAGCGCCTCTGGAACATGGTCGTCAACCGGTTACTCGTGTCTGTCATCCTGATGCAGCTGCTCATGGCCCTCAGTACGTATTAGCGCGGGAATCGTTGTATGTCTCTGACCATCCATCCAGCGATCGGTCTGCAATATGGCTTCAAGTCGTTCTTGTGGCTTACGACTGTTCCACCTGTCTTGTTCATCATTGCCTTCAAGGTCTGGATAAACAAAAAATTTTACCACCAGTTCCTATACTACACTCCTTCCCAAGAAGAGATTCAACGTCCCCATATCCACTCGTCCCGTGCTGATGCATCCGGCAACCGTATCGAAAGGCGTTTCGGCCATCCGGCTCTTCACATGGAACTCTTTACCCCGATGTTGCATGCTAAGATGGTGCCTCTCCTTGGGGAGGTATACAAGGGTCCAATTGGTAGTGATAAGGCGAAGTTGGGCGAGTACGGCGGCAGAAAGTTAAATGCACAAGTCATCGACTGTGGAATCAAATTTGCTGGAGTCGAACAGGTTAGTGACAATACACTCGTGTATCCTCGACTCGGTTGACACCTGATTTACAGCGTGATTTGGAATACGACCCGGCATTATATAAACGCGATCGTGGGGAACTTGATTGGGACGCACGTTCGATGGCTTCCGCTGCGATCTTTGGTCACCGCCCTAGCGAGAGCGCTTCTGCCTATCAGCAGAAGGCAGCCTTTTATGCAGCAGGTGGTGAAAGCGGACGCTCGTCCCCAGCACCTGTGACCTATAGTCGTACAATCACGCAAAGTGAAATTGAGCTTTCCCCCCTAGGGCAGAGTGCCGATAATCTACCCCTTCTACGTGACCGAGAATATGGCTACCCGATGGGTCGGCAAACGCCACCACCAATACCCACTCTTCCGCCGCGCTTCGCGTCGCCGACCCCCCCGTATGCACCTGAGGATGCTGTACACTCGGCGGAGGAGTTCAGGGAGGCCCCTCTGCATCGTCCCTACACACATTCGCGGCCAGGATCCAGTTATTCGACCGATCCACCACAATATAATCTAGCCGGCCGCGGCACACATCGTCCGTACTAGTGATTTAAACACTGCAGCCCCTCTTTAATAGAACCTGCACGACGTTTGCTACGAGGGCCCTTGCACCCATACGTTTCCTTATGGCTCATACTGTCATTTATGCCCTCGTCATTCCCTTTATACTCGTGGCAGGTACATAACATACATAACATTTTCTGCGAGCGGACTTCCATACACTACACTCGTTTGTGTCCGATGGTTTAAGATGCGTTGGACTACAGCAGGCAGATGGAAACCAGAGGGTACTGCTAGGTGGTGTTTCCAGTGTTTCTAGCCATAGTCTTGTACTATTTCCCCCGAATTGCTTTTGGGCCCTCCGATTCTGTGTATGCATAATGGACAATTACTCTCGGGTTGGTTGTTGTTGAACATTACCATGCCAGGTTCTTGTCAGTAGATTGCTGACTTGTTCAACTTTGCAGCTCATACGGGTCGCCGAGAACACTCGACTGTCGAGGTGAGCAACCCATTGCCAGAACATGTCTTCACCGATGCATCGTAAGCATGGAGTTTAGGGTCCGGGGTCCAATGGCGTTTCCAGAGCCGACAAATGAGCCACAGCCTGCCAGCGCGGTTTGGCAAGCAACACATACACAAAGTTATCGCCACCCACGAAGTGAAAATGACTGCCGTTTGGGGAGTACGCGACAACTTGGACGAAAGTCAAAATCGGCGCCGATCCGTTCCCTTGGTTCTGGGGCAACAATATCCAGCTTCACACGAACGATCGCATTTGCATTTAGGTTTACTCTTCGCCGGAATAATTCCGGATCAATCGTTTCCGCGACGACTGCCGGTGGCGTACTCTGGCTGGACGAAGACGGAAAAGAGTGACTTGGTGGCGTCGAGTGATGCTGATCTCATGTGGAAATGGAAGTCCGGTCCGCCTGCAGTTACGGCAGAACTATGGGGTTCCGCGATCGGTTAAGATCGCAGCTTGAACAGGAGAAAGTGGTCGTGCAGTTACCACCCTCAATTAATTTGTTCTAGCTCGAGACTGGTCACCGGAAGCACATTTGCATGTGCTCGTCGCCTTGGAAAGAGACGGTCCGTTGGTGCCGTTCAAATTAGCCTATACCGTGAAGCTGCGAATAAAGAGAAAACCATTTGGAGTTGAAGATGCGCTCCTCGTCGTGTGGTGGCGCAAGTCGTAATTACTGCGCAGTGGCGGTCAGTGTCCGACGACCATGTCGAAATTGGATACGTTCGTCCGATCGTCCCGACCTACTCCAGTAGTCGTTGCCACGTCGCAAGAGATTCGAGACCGTGGGTCAATCTTCGTCGGGAGTGTCTACCGGGCAACCAGCCCGGAAGAGGCCCAAGCTGCACTGCACTACCATAAGCACGTCATACACGCGGGGAAAGACGTCTATGAGATCTCTGCGTGGAGGTGTATGGTTCTCAAATCAGGTCATACTGGTTTAGCGGGACCGGACGATTTTGAGCTACGAACGGGATTTGACGATGGCGGAGAGCAGTGGGCCGGGAGTAGAGTACTCAAGACTATGCAAACAGAGGGGGTCATCGATGCCATCGTCATCGTTAGTCGATGGTTTGTCAAAAAAAAAAAGAAGTCTCGATCGCTTTTGCTGACTTGGTGGACCGCGGTATGTAGGTTCGGAGGAACGCTACTGGGCCCAACACGATTCAGACACATCGAGACCTGCACAAGCGAAGTATGCCGCAAATTCAACAAGGCAGTTGAGATGGACGAATCCATCCAAACACTATCCACACTAGACGACATCTTGGCTACCCTCAGGGAAGAGCTCAATGCCCTCAAGTCGGGGTCTAGCAGCACTTCTGAAACAACCACTGATACAGGCGGAAGACAGGCAATGAACAAAGTCCACGACTACAGTGCTGTACGGGATGCTCTGGATCTTTCCAAAGCAAAGCGGCTCATTCATGCAAGAGAAAGTGCTATTCAGGCCGTGAAATCGTTGATTGCCAAGCAAAAGGGTGGGGACAAATGATAAAAGCACACAAGCATATTTACAGCTGGATACATGTTCCACTGCACTGCATTCCAACTCCACAGATTTGACGGTCCGTCTTGCGAGAGGCCTGTAAAAATTTCAGTTTCATTGCGACGTCTCAAATGTAGAGCAAGTATTGTCAGAGGTGCAAAATTGGCTGTA
This sequence comes from Pisolithus orientalis, assembly GCF_024613125.1. Lineage (NCBI taxonomy): Eukaryota > Fungi > Basidiomycota > Agaricomycetes > Boletales > Pisolithaceae > Pisolithus > Pisolithus orientalis. Next base: position 665,262 of record NW_026260794.1, on the reverse strand, counting down.
TGCTCTGCCGTTCGTCAGTGCCTACAGGCTACGACTGGGGCGGCAAGCGAAATCATCATTAAAAAAATGACGTAGAAAAATCACTTACAAGGATCAGTTCTTCCTGAAGAACTTGACAGCCCTCAGGCGGATAGGATCGAGCACACGCCTCGAGAACGAAGGGGACAGGTATAATGAGAGGCCAATACGAACGGGGAGTAATACCTGGGCCGGGCTTTAGTCGTGGAGTTATGAAAACGGAACGGACAAATTACCTTGACCATTGCATACGCGAGGACCGCATTGGCAACATCTCCAGCTATGACACTGGAGACTCGACGGGGTTGGATATCGTCGGCTGCGGAAACAGGTGGTTGACCTTTAGAAAAGCCAAAAACGCCATAACGGCGCCCAACACGCTCGGCCCATCGCTCCCCTTCACCAACCCACTGTGTTAGATGATCATTCAACCAAGATGGTTCATGGCGAACTGCGTTGCTGTGAACGAACCGGCCAACGACACGTTCACCAAGGCCCAACTGCCTCGAGGCGAAGAAAATGCCAGCCAGAGGGATGATTGCAGTTAATTCATGAAGAACAGCGAAAGAAAGGATGAGAGACGGCAACGGCGTGCCCGTCCTCGCCGACAGAGATGTCAGAGCGTTGTGGTAGGACTGACGAAGAGTTGGCATTGAAAACTTTTCACTGACTAGCGCATTACATAAGACGACCAGACCATGCTAGCCAGCGTCCGTCGACCCGCCGCTCGCATTGTCACCCAGCGACACAGATATACACCAGCTGGTGGTGCGCCAAACGATGGCGGGCATGGCCAGCGGCCTCAATCAGAACCCCGTTTCACCATAGACGACCGTGGACGTCAAGTATGGGTTAGCAAGAGCGCCGATCGGCCAAAGCGGGTCATTCAGCTCCGGTTTGCCTACGTCCCTGAATCTATGGTAGATGCGCTCTCTGCCATACGTGAGGTCGAGCGCAATTTCGGCCGTATCCGAGATTACCGTCCTTTGCGAGTGGGTGATTGTTGCATATCTACTGTCTACTGACTCACCTCAAAAGTAGGACGCCGACCGCCCCTCAGAATATCAGGCAATATTCTGGGCAGCTTTTGAGTCCCCCGAGTCCTTCAAACTTGTCCCTCCTTCTGGAATTACTCTTAAAGTTCCCGTCTCTGCTCGGGAGAATCAGGAGGGTGGACCAGGTCTGACCGACATTCTCGGTCTGCTGGAACCTCGAGAAAGAGGCAGACTTGATCATCCTGCCACTCCGCTTTTCAAAAATTCCGACAAAGACAAGTCTGATGATACCGTTCGGACAATTGACGTCGAAGTCCGTCGGGTCACAGGTACGTCCCTAATCTACACTGAGAACCGTTGACTCAATATCTTCAAGAGACTGAAATTCGCTATCGAAATACGGAGAGGCCTCCAATACGATCAAGGGCTATGAAAGCTGCGATAGGCCACGCCTTCTTAGATTGGGGAGGATTCGCTTCCTTACCACCGCTTTACGAGACCTCCCCTTTCACAAACCCAACGCAGGACCTTAAAGAACCGGGAATGGATAATATGCGGCTTGCCCTTAATAAATGGAGTCAAGTTCTTGACCGGCCAGATCCATCATTCCCGGAAATGCAGACGAAAAGGGAAGAAATTGTTAGGGAGCCACCACCGAGTAGCGAAGATTTTGTTGATGCAGTCGCAAGATTGACCACAGCTGCGAGTTCAGCAAAACGGGCTGGCCAGTCATCCCCAAAGCCGGTCACCGACGTCATCAAACCAACGTCAATTCGGTCAAAAGATGGTTGGGAACCTGTAAAGGACTTTAAAGTTAAACTCAAACAACCTTTACCGAAAACCCCATCCCTCAGCATTTCCGAGGCTCCGAAGCTACCAAAGAAAGAGCGAGTACTTGAACGGGCCCGACGCATAGCTCGTGAACAGGCCCGTGACCGACTGGTTCAACTGAAAAGTGCATCAGGGAATCCCCAAGGTTTCGATGGGCTGGAGGAGGAACCTCGAGAGTGCTTTAGAGACTTCACCGGGCCGAGAGAAGCAATCTGACATTTCGAAGGAAATGGGTGCATCTACAACTGCCCGAGACGAAGAACTAGATACTAAAGAGTCGAAGAAAAAGGGATTTTGGAACTGGCTTTAAGAGTAGATTGGATACTCTGCCGTGTTGTCTCTACCTCTGTCTTTACTCGTAAACTTTATACTGTCCAATAGGTTGTTTTTCTGTCGATTCCCTTGTCAAATTTGAGGCTTTGAGTGAAATGCGGGCGGGTGCTAGCCGGCCCCGCACATTGGTCGTGCGACACGAAGGTTAGGTTCCGTTCCGGGCAGCACTGGTAATTGTATTCCGCCGTCTTGTGTTCTCCCAGCATCCAGCTCTGGGGTTGCAAGTCATGTTGGTCTCGCGCTTACTGTCACCAGGTCGCTCGCTGGCTTGGGCGAGACAGGCATTGCCCAGGGGAAATCGCACGACCATTGGATCCATACAAACACTTCGCGGTAAGTTGCACAGTACAAATGCCACTTGGCGGCGTGTTTATTGTTACGCGTCCCTCTCAAGCTCGAAACTACGCACAGTTTCATCCTCAAGTGCGTGCCATCGTGGCTGAGGCTGAACGAACATAACTGACGCGAAGTCCAGGACCCCCTGAACTTGGACTCCCTACTTACCGAGGAAGAGATTGCCGTACGGTCGGGATATTTCGGAGACTTGCCTAGTGCCTCCTCTTGCTGATCAAAATTTACGCACCCCAGGGACACTGCTCGCGGGTATTGCCAGGCGAGCCCACACCAATTCTCCCGAGAATTAGATCGACTAACTTCGGGTATTTCCAGGAGAACCTCTTGCCTCGCATTCTGGAAGGATGGAGAACGGAGCGTATGAAGCCCTCCTTAATATCTGGTCGTCGTTGCCCATGGTTTGATTGTTATTGCAGAGTTTAATCATGATATCCTGCCTGAAATGGGCGGACTCGGTCTTCTCGGTCCTACTATCCAAGGCTACGGTTGCGCCGGAGTCAGTTACGTGGCATATGGGCTTATTGCTCGAGAGATCGAAAGGTTAGCTGGATCAAAAATGCTATCAATGTTGGCACGTTGACACGATGTAGCGTGGACTCGGGGTACCGCTCGACGGCTTCTGTACAGTCCTCCTTAGTCATGCATCCCATTCACGAATTCGGCACAGAAGCTCAGAAAGAGCGATATTTACCCCGTCTAGGTAAGTGTTACAGACTGTCCCTACCAAGCCAGGCTTTTTGGTAAACAGTATTACCGCAGCAAAGGGAGAAATTATTGGCTGCTTCGTGGGTTTACGACGCAAAAACACTTCTCCTTTGGTTCTCTAAGAGCCTACTAGGGATTAACTGAACCGAATCACGGTTCCGACCCCGCAGGCATGGAAACCAGTGCTGATGAGACAGATGGAGGATTCGTACTAAATGGGATCAAAACCTGGATAACAAATGCCCCCGTAGCGTGTGTACCTGTAGTCCGCCGAGGATTTTTCTCGTTGACAACCCGGCTTCTAGCGACGTTTTCATTGTCTGGGCGCGCTGCAAATGGGATGGAAGAGTCCGTGGGTTCATCCTCGAGAAGGTATGTCTTACAGTACTTATTGAACGTTTGTCTGTCTTACACTTGTCGGCCAGGGTATGAAAGGGCTGGAAGCCCCAGTAATTAAGAACAAAATTGGTTTGAGAGCCTCCCTCACAGGGTCTATATTTATGGACTCGGTTGAGGTTCCTCATGATTCGCTTTTGCCCAAAGGACAGGGTCTCAGTGCCCCATTTTCCTGCCTGAACAATGCTCGGTAGGTCGCACTGCCCAAGGCTGAAGTCCCCGCTGACTTGGAATCAGCTATGGTATCTCATGGGGGGCTATGGGTGCATTAGAGGATTGTGTCAACAGAACACTTAACTATGCTCTTGAGCGTAATCAGTTTAAGCGCCCTTTGGCTTCTTTCCAGCTCGTGCAGAAGAAACTTGTTGATGCTCAGACTGAAGTTGCTCTGGGCTTGTTGGCAAGTTTACAGGTTGGCAGATTAAAGGATGCGGGCAAGGCTGCACCGGAGATGATTAGCATGGTGAAACGCAATAATTGTGGCAAGGCCCTCCAGCATGCGAGGGTGGTCTTGGACATCCTCGGTGGAAATGCATCCTCCGACGAGTAAGTGCACAGTCGCTGACCTGTATTATCCATTACTGGATGAACCTGCATCAAGGTATCACGTTGGTCGACATGCTGCAAACCTGCAGATCGTTAACACCTACGAAGGTAAGTAAATTCTCGTTCGACGGGGCTTCTTTTTGCTGATTTGCCACAGGAACTCATGTGAGTATTTCATCGCTTCTGTTCGCGGGCGCAAGACACTTATGACGACTTCTCATTTCCCAGGACATACACAGCCTTATCCTGGGTAAGGCAATGACTGGTATTCAGGCTTTTGCCAATTAGTTTTGTCCTTCTCATGGCCACTTGCCGTCGCGTGGAACTCGGGACTTGTACACTATGACATTGCAAATTCACACGTTTGACTAGCTCCACGGCGTTGGCTCTTGGAATGTTGGTGAACTGACCAGTGTCAAAGACCTGTCTGGGCGGAAGCGCATTATAAGATCGTGAGGACAGAACCCCAGAGGTGGCCGATACTCCGACGCTTGGCCACCAGGTGAATTACGCCTCCTACCCCCCTGGAAACGGGACTTCATGGTTTTACGTCCTCCCGTCAGAGTTGGGTTTCGACTATTAACGGTTGCTGATATTTGTTATTAGCATCGCGTGGTTGGGAATTTGACTCCCAGTTGTTGATCATTCCATATCTTCACTGTTCTTGCAATCGGCGGACCACAGTCCCTGATGTTTTCCGAAACAAGGGCGGGGGCAGATCCCGCGGAGTTGCGCGAATGAGTAGTTATTCCTCTGTCATATGGATATGGTAGGGCGCCGCTATCAGACCCAGAACTGCAGTACTTGCATATTTTTTAGCCTTCTCTGACCGATGCGTCTAAGCTCGATAGTCCCCATTCCTTCCGGTGCCTTGGAGGATAAGAACGTGCAATCCCATTCGTTAATAAAACCCTCGTTACAATTTCAATTTTGTGAGAACGCTGATAACCTTTGCAGAACAGTAAAGATACGAAGAAACTAAAATTACATGAGGCCCGGGGCTCCGCAAGAGGGTCCGGAACCCCACGGCGAAGGTCGGAATAGGTATTCTTGCAGTAAGATCTCCAACTACACATCTGCATTTCTGAGGGAGGGATGGACATATGCCAACCCGAGTATTTCAAAAACCTCGCGCTCAGACTTGGGGAAGTAAAGTTTGGAGTCGCGACGGCGAGATCTTGCATTGCAACCGAGGGAAGGGCAAGTCATTGCTTGGTTTCCGGCTAGAGACGATGGCCCACTTACATTCCTGATGAATCGAATTTCATTCCTCTAACATGCAGGTTAGCGAGCAAAGAATTTGATGGTAGTCCGTGCATACTTTTGCTGTTTTGCCCAAAGTCGTAGGTCTCTCTGAAACATCGTGGAACCGGTCCTAGAATCGCCTGTATGCTATCTGCAAAAATATTGACGGCTTCACTTACCACCCAACGACAGCAGTCCAAAACACTTCAGGAGTCGCGAAAATGAGATCTACGCGCCGATGAATCCGCCTCCCGCCAGCATTTGAAGGAAGACGGAGTACGATAAGAGCCTTCTCGAGAGAATCCCAGTGGTGTGTACGAAGTGCGTTATGCTCATGGAAGCCGGAAAGGTCTACAGCAGATGAGATTAACTGTGAGATGACATGCTACACCATACGTACGCATTACATGGGTGACAAGGTCTAAGGGAAAATGGTAACTGAACCCTCACCGGAGAAGTAGAGAGACGTACTCCGCTCGTGCAACACTTGAACAAGTTTCTTGGAGAGCCCCTTCACTTCTTTGGACCCCGAATTCCAGTCCGAATGGGTAATTACTATGTCAACGTCATTGCTCTGTGGCTTCCCCCTCCGGTAACTGTACGAGGAGGGGGGAGTAATCTCGGAAGACGGAAGGAAAACTGCACCGACCCGCCGACAATCAAACTTTTACAGTCCTCTTGAATGGATGCCAGCACTTCCATGACGACGCGATTAATTTCTTCCGCCTCCTCGCGTGAGATCCTGCCAACGAGATTAGCCGCTGGTCATCCAGGGCGAACACCCCCGGACCGAAACACTCACAGTTGACCGAAATCGTGTCTAAGAGCCAAGCCGACCTTAATGGATATTTCCGCCGCCACCTCTTCGGTATAGTGCTTGTCTGAGGCAACATGTGACGGGGCCTCTGTGCTCACGTCGCCAGGGGTGACTTCATAGTATCGGTCGAGCTCTTCCAACGTTCGCAAGCCGAGGGCATACAGCTTTCTGGCAGTGTGGGGACCTATCCCGTAAATAGCGGTGAATGCCGACAATGACTGGAAACGTGGGGAAGACAGTATAGTTTCTTCCGGGTCATAATCTCAGAATCAATTAGTTTGGGAGGTTATGGCACTCACGAGCCTCGGCAATTTTTCCAGCTCCGGTGTATTCCTCAATCTATAGGGGCCATAAGGTGTGGCGTAAAGAAGGTCAAATAATGCTCACCATCGACAGGATCTTCTCGCCGAGAAAGGGTAGCTTCGCCACTCCGCTGTGTAACTTTTCCGCGGTGATGGGACTGGGATATGCTGCCATGCTGGTCAGCTCTGGTCCAAAGACGATTCTAAATGCCAACCCTTAATCGTCTACGAAACGATGGTGACATGACTTCCGCACTTTTTCAAGGGAAAAGAAAGGTGACTAACGGCGATCGCCCTAGAATAACTAAGCACACTTCTCTCTTCACCGTCAACAAACCTGCACCGACGTATGACGTCGAGCTCTCGCACAAGACCCTGATTTGGGCAAGAAAGTGGCGATCCTCGCTGACACGAGTAGCGTGAAGTATGATCTAGAGCGGCCGCGTCGCGCGCATCCACAAGTTCCTCGGGATCACGAAAGACTCGAGGTTTCGGCGGCGCGCCCAGCCGTTCGGGTGCGATAACGTCTCCCTGCTTTTGGTCAGGACACAGCCTTGCAGTTTCCTGGCGAAGATTGCGTAGCGCAGCGTAATCGGCACAAGGTAGCAAAAAACCTGATCTAACACTGTTCTGCAGCCACTCCGCCGTGACTATCGGCCTTGATTTCTGGTCAATGATCAAAATAAGCGACGTCATATAGGTCCGACACAAAAATGCCTACGGCAAGCGACGGGTTAACATGCCTCTCCAACCTGGGACGAGTGCGAATCGCCGTGACGATGACGTCGGCTTCCTCGAGGTTTGCACTGAGCTCAACCCTCCGCAGAGTTGCAGGTGAGTGTTCGTCTTTCCCGACACGCAGAAGGCAGTCTTCCACGAGGCAGACTAAACTTTGATATGTGGTTGCGTCAAACTTAACAGATAAGACGTAAATCTTGAGAGGGGAATTATCCGCGCTAGTATTGTCTGTGATATTCCAGGGCGAATTTGATCGTGGACGCTTTAGGTCGTGCCGAAAGTCGCTGTACGAATCACTCGAGTCTTCACCATCGCTCTTAGGAGTGGGCTTGCGAGTTCTTTTAGGAGACATCAGTGTTAGTTGGCTGGCTGTTGACCGCGCCAGGGTTGTGGCGATGGGCGGTTTTGCAGCTCGCTGAAGCACGTATTCGGACCCGTGATGACTGCTTAGTCATAGTGATGACGACCACGTGGCCCCATAGCAGAAAAGTTAAAGTTATGGTTTCCATCAACGTGGTTTATGACCGTCAGGGGGGTTACTTACGGTACGCCAACAACAATCAGAGATCTTAGTTCATCGATGCACACTGATCTCGCCCACGTTATCGACACCCGCAGAGCTTGACGGCGGCACGCGGAGCTCTGTCAAAGGAATATCCGGACTTATTATTAGTATCATTGCCAGTGTGTAGTTTGTGACTCTTATATCATACAGGGGCCTTGATTTTTTTGGCTTTTTTTTACTATGCACTTAGATATTATTCCTGTATGCAGGGCTGCGATGCTCTCTGCCAATAAATATACCCCAGGAAAGTTGACATAGTGCACGTGTTAAAACCTGTCTACCTACCCGGCAATAAGAATCTGTCTTGCAAGCGGACCGGGACTGGAGACAGCAAATTCTCTGTGCTGCGTTGTTGACTTGCAGTGGTGCAAGGTTTATAGAAGTCGGGACACCAGGGGGAAGGATCGCGAACAGAGCGGCCCCACCGGGTGGGGCCCCGCCCCGCCTTCCAAAAAGAGCTGCCGAGGCGCATCGATAAGATGCTTGAGCTTAGTGAGGCATATAATATCCAGCTGCCACAGCAATGTGAAGATTGCATGCAAACAGATCCGCCCGCCCACATACTCACGTCCATTACAACCGAAAGACCACGTGCAGTCAGTTGTCCGCAAGTTCAAATAATGTTCCTGTTCAATAATACTACGACGACCGGTGGGATGTGGTTGATCACTGTTCTCACGGATGAGCTCGGTCCCCAGTATGGACGTTCCCCAGCAGGGTGGTTTACATCTGATGATTGCCGAGGCTGGCAGAACAATTTCATGGTCAACGAAAGCAAATTTCACGAGTATGAGTACTACCCACCTTCCCTGCAACATATGGCCTGTATGATCCTCAAGTTACCGTGAAAGATCGGAGTGAGTTCATTTCCGTAACGGGCTACCTCCTCCGAAATAAGAAGTGTGCGCTTGTTGCTAGAGCGGGGCCATTAAAAATATCGGGATCTATTCCCATGCTCCTTCCATATCCGCCGTTCGCATCAAATAGGAAGAGGTTGTTATGTTTTGCTGTATTTTTTTACTCAGTTGTTGATTGGGGGATGGACTTTCGCGTTTGCCTTCAGTCTGCTCGGTAGCCCCACAGTTACGTAGTCCGCCCGGTTAAATTTCCTCCGAAGGTGTCATCAAGATGGGCTCAACCCGCATCCCTGTCAGTGAATATCTAACTGCTGCCACGCGGCTTGGACAGTTGGTGGCCAATCATAGTACCGGCATCAAATTTATTTCGCTTGCGTAGTGGGGGCGCAATTGTCGGGAAAAGGGCAGCGGCACTGCCATGATGTCAAGATGATCTGGAAAGGTCCGAACTTGTTATGTTCCCTGCATCACCTAGAAGAAATGTTTTGCCTGGTGCGTTCCAAGATAGATCTGATGCGCCCCGTCGGCTCATTCTGGAGTGTATGGCAACTGAGATGCACGTGAGAGCCATATGTTCCAATCTGACCCTGCAAGCTCGATTTGGATGGGTCACCAAGTTCGCAAGGGGACTGTCCCGCAAATGCTATCCTATAAAATGTACGGCCCATGGGGGAACTTCGTTATTCCTTCCCGACCTCGCTATGGCCCCAGCGCTGAAGCCGTTGCTTACCATGCTCCAGAACACCCCCCCTCCGATTATGACTGGGGACTCTTCTTCCCTACCCCAGACGCTGATGACGGATGCTACATGGGACCTACAACAGTCACCATACTCAGCTAACTCGATGGACACCGCCGACTGGGGATACTACACAATGCCGCTTTCACCCCCTACCTCCCTCTCTTCTAACATCAGCGATTCCCCTGAGCCGCCAACTAAAAAGCTGAGGCTGAGTGCCTCACCCGACAGACAACTTGAAGGCGAGCACCAGCGGTGTGTACCTACCCAAAAGGTATTTGACCTTCCGGAAGCACAAGTATCATCAGCGTCTTCGCTTTCTCAACCGATGTCCAACACCAACTCGCTCCTTGCATGCAAGAAGTTTTTTGCCACCACCAATCCTGGAGCGAGAAGGACCCGCGGAACCGGGGAGAGGATTAGTACCAAAGATTTTGTTCCACCAGACGTTTCTGGGCTGAGCAAGCGCGAGGCTCGCCTCGTCAAGAACCGCGCAGCAGCCTTCCTTAGCAGGCAGCGGAAGCGAGAGGAATTCGAGGCTATGGAAGTGTATGTATCTGTTTCCTGCACCACCATTAGTGGTAAACGTCTAACGTACTTTGGAAATCTAGGCGCGTGAGGGAGCTCGAGGACGAAAATGCTCGTCTTCAGCAGCTTGCCCAGAAGGGCAACCAATACGAGGAGCTCCGCTCAGAGATCGAACACTTGCAGGCACAGCTCCAAGCCGCCGAGAAACGCGAGCTCAGTCTATCGATGGAGATTGCGAGGCATTCAAATCCATTAGCAGTGAAGGCAGAAATGGCGGTGGACTGCTTATCTCCTGCTGCGCATTCTCCAGAATCACAGACTTCTCCGAAGACCTTCGGCCTCACGGTAAGGGAAAGTGTCTGGCCGTGTTTCCGACGCTGACAAATAACCAGCGACATATCCTCGCTCGGGCCTTGCCATATCTTCAGTCTCTGTCACCCAAATCCACATTGCCGATTGCCGTGACAGTTCCCCTAGCTGAGATGAGGCCAGGGGAACAACCGTCTGCGGCGTTCTCTCGCAACGATGGCGGTGTCGGTCCAATGCCCCCCTACTCGTTATCCGACTGTCCTCCCCTTGACGCGGAGATTTTACGCGGACTCGACAACGTAGGTCGTTTCCTTCGAACGGTTGGCAGAGGACCGTATGGTACAAATGTCTATCCAATGTAGGCGTCCAGTCAACCGGGTCCACTCGAATCCTGTGTCGCGCGCAAAGGTCGGAGATAAAACCAAGTCATCGTCGCTGGAAACATGGTCAGGGTCAGAGGTTACTCCATATGGGCCACCATTCGAGCTACAACAACTGGCATCGACGCCCTCGTCTCTATCCATGGAGCCGCCGACGCCTGCGCCAAACATCAACAATTTTTGTGGATTTTTGGGATCGAGCGGCCCACTTCCCAGTTCAGATTACCAGGGGCTAATGATGCCATACGTGCAACCGTCATACAGCCACGTCACCGACCAGCCGCCCTTCGACTTGTTCCCCAACTCGTTCGACCATGCCGCAGAAGAGAAAGCGAAATATCACGGGCGGACATTTCCGTCGCATCTCGGTGGCGAAGGGAGTTGGCAGGTTCCAGTCTGCTAAGGACACCCTTTCAGTTTATCTATTCATTCATTTTATTAATTTCCTCTCTCTGCGTGTACGAGTTTCCATGATTGCCATAGGGTCGGGTGGTCCTGTGCAAAAAATCATTGGCAAACCCACTTGAGGTGGCCACGCCACGGTGGTAGCGCACACATAGGATTTTGCCAGCGGCGAAGCACGCCAGAATTCTAGTAGTAGCCGACGGATTTATCATTATCAACACACGATTGTAGCGATGTAGTAATCACAGTGTATAAAAGCCTACTATGGTTGACTCCTAATATCAGCGTCCGGCAACGCCATCGTGGGTACAATTGACTGGATATGTTTCCGTTTCCACAGCTTGGCAGCCAACGTTCCAACCGCGGGCTGTCACCAGCCGGGAGAAACATCTTACACACTAACGCCTGTGATCATACCACACGATGCCTCCCGAGGTACCTCCTCGCAGGACGAGTACATTCACCTATCCACCCAACTACTCTTTCCCCCACCACCGCCTTCAAACAGTCCTCCGTGACTCCACCAAACAACCTATCGTTCTCGTAGCATGTGGATCCTTTAGCCCAGTCACCTATCTCCATCTCCGGATGTTCGAAATGGCCAAAGACTATGTTCGACAGCACACTGACTTCGAGATTGTCGGAGCATATCTCAGTCCTGTCAGTGATCAGTACAAGAAACCCGGTCTACTCAATGCCCATCACAGGTGAGCGCACAGATCTCGAACAGGGCGCCCGCACCGGTTTACCATCAACATTCCCCCTTAACGGGAATGCCGTGCTGCCGGACCGGTGAATGTTTTAGGCTGTGGGGGTTGGGGTGGATTGACTGTTTACATTGGGGCTCCCACACCGGAGCCCCTCGCCGGTCTTTCTGCCTGCTTAGGGATCCGTTGCCACCTATCTTTCCCCCAATTACCTCCCTATTTCCTAGACTATCGTGCATGCGAATACATGTCTCACATTGTCTTCTCCATTCTTCAGGGTTAACATGTGCACCGTCGCCGCCGAGGAAACGTCTTCATGGCTCATGGTTGACGCATGGGAAGCTTTCCAGAATTATCAACGCACGGCTGTAGTGCTCGACCATTTCGATTACGAAATAAACGAAGTGCAAGGCGGTGTCCACACGCAGGACGGGGAACATCGTGATGTCCGGGTTATGCTCTTGGCCGGGTCAGACCTTATATGCACAATGTCCGAACCTGGTGTTTGGTCCCACACGGATGTGAGTTGTTCACCCGTTCGCTTGTTCCCGTATCGCATCTTCCTGTGCTGCGGTACCGTGTCAAAGGGGTTGAACTATCCTTGTCCCTAGCTCGAACACATCCTTGGACGATATGGCACGTTTATCATTGAACGTGCAGGTTCAACAATGGATCAAGCTGTAGATAGCTTGGCTCGCTGGCGTCATAACATCTATCTAGTACCTCAGCTCATCCAGAATGATGTCTCTTCAACAAAGGTCCGGCTGTTCCTCCGCCGGGGCCTTTCCGTGCGGTACCTACTCCCCTCAGCTGTCGTGGACTACATTGAAGAGAACCGCCTGTATCTAGAGGATGGGTCGGGATCTGAGAAGGGGAAAGAAAAGGAAATTGGGACGGGGGGATGAATACTAGGATAGGCGTCACTCGTTGCGATACCTCTTGTAAATGGGCACATCCATACTAGAGGGATTTGTACATAGGAATGTTCTGCAAAGATTCCATCATGTATACTGGAGAAGACACTGGAACACACCTGCTAAATTGGTTAGGGAACCCGAAATAAAAACAGTCTGATGTGGAAAACATCGAGAGACCACATCACAAGCAACCCGAGATATACATATTGCGAAGTCCGTGGCACGGAGGGTAAGTTGCGCTGGCGTTTTGAGTATGCGGCATTCCGGGTACAGAACAACCCACAGTGTATACCTCCATCATCTTGGCACCTGGGCTTTCGGGAAAATTTTGCACAACCGGCCACCTAGTCTTGGTAGACTAGGCGGGCGGGTTGGAATGCCGCTCTTCCCGATGCTTGAGTGGCATGCCACAGAGGTGGAAGTGTAGCTTGCAACCGGGGGGCGTGGAATCGTCGAATGGTGACCAGAAAATAAACCAGCCTATCGACTCACCAAGGATCCATGACGTACGGTTGCCAAAGGGCGGTTTTGCGAATGTAGACCGAAGCTTACCTCACACTCGATCTCCAGAGGGGCTACCCCACAGGTGTAGTCGCTGATATCATGATCCATCGTCGGCATACACCACGAATGATCCGTCAAAGATGAATAATCTCATCACAATGCCAACGGAGCTGCCTTTAAAAAAATCATCGGTGCACACCATATGGTCCAGGATCCGTTGGGCGTATCGCGTATGATTCGACCAAATCTGCAAAATTTTAGTCCTTACACTCGTCGGTGTAACTACCATGATCTAACACAAGGTGCTATTCTTAGCCTCAAACAGACGCGCAGAAACCACTTGGTGATACCACGATGGTACATAGGATCCTTCGTGACTGCCGACGTGAAAGCTGCTTTCTGATATTGCTTTCTGACAGAGACGGAAACGACGCATAGAGGCACTCCTACGGTGACCGATATGGCGGAACCAAAGCAACTCTGAAAGCTTGCGAATTGGCGGAGAACACAGCCGTTGCATGCCAACCGATTGTATTCCCCCGTGAACCTGAAACTCAGGTGGTGTTATACACGATGAAGTTCGCAACAGTTTCCTGTAAAGTCGTCAGGGCGCAGCTGAGCACAGCAGACCTTGGACTATCCTTTCATCCATCGGCGCCGGCCCGTACCTCTAAGTTAGGGGCAGCAATCATAGCCAGTGACAGGGGCAAGGTTATATGTAGTGGCACGGACTACTGCACTTCTTGCCACATACATAGGCCAGTTAAGATATTTCCTAATCCGCAGGCCGGATCTGGTGGAGCTTAAGCAGTTTTCAAGCTTTGCGAATTGTGGAAGAGAGCGCTGTGGTTGCGATTGCATTCCCCCGCGAACCTGAGGTTCAGGTGGCGTTATACAGAATGAACTTCCCAATAGTGGCCTGTAAGGTCCGTTAGTGCGCAGCAAATTCTGGACTATCCTTTCATCCATCGGTGTCGGTCCGTGTCTCTGGGTTCGGGGAAGCAACTATGGCCAGTGTTAGGTGAGGCTATACGTAGCGGGCCGTGGCACGGACTATTGCACTTCTTGCCACTCTCATAGACTAGTTAAGGCAATCCCTTAGTAGCGTGCCGGTATTTATCCATGTAGCCCGATACGTCTTACCTTCTGCCACAAGCAGCAAAAGCGGATAGCCAAACCACTTCAAGGACGGTGTGGAAACGGAACAGGGCCAGCTGCACGTAGTCTAGTCACCGGGGTCGAGCATGATAAAGGTTTGAGGGTGTGCAGAGGTGTGTTGGGGTCAGACCCGTGTGCGCCAAAAACGTTCCATCGAAGCATCATCAGATGCACAGAGCATTGCCGATCAAGGTTGCGCATTGAGTCATAGAATGACTGTATTCTGGCACCTAGGCTCCAAGCAGTTGACTGTATGACAACCCTTGTTCTATTAGAAGTCAGAAGAATGTATCAGGCTCAGGACAAGGCAACCAAATACTTAGCAAAAACCACTCTTATCCTAGTCTCCCCTATGCAGACCAGCTGGACCACATGGCTCTCAGCGGTACCAAACTCACAATTGTGTTCAGTCGCGAGACGGAGGGTCCACTGCAGAAAATTTACGTACACATCGACACCGTCCACGTGCGCACCCACTATCATCACTTGGAGCGCCCTCAGATAGAGTCCAATGAAATGTCCCCCTATACCAAGATCCTGTAGCGGAAATGTTTCAGGAGGGGTTTTCCCAGCGGCCCGGATCTCCCCTAAGTTACCCTTGAGGATGCTCTGTAACCAGCGTCTTCACCAATACTCCCATCATGCCAGTCGCTACCACTAAAGAGCCTTCAAACGGTCTGTTGTGCTTTACCAACTGCCTCCTGCCCCAGGAAGATGGCAGTCTAATCGAGAAGGACCTATGGATAGACGAACACCGTGGTATCATTTTGGATGCTCAGGTCAGTACTGATTCGGTATAAGGCTATATGACACTCGCGACCAACCAAGGACGCTGAAATTAGCGAACCTTCTATCTGAGGAAACAAAGGCCACACAGGGTTGTCGATCTAGGCGGAAACATTCTGAGGTAGCGTTTTAGGGGTCACATCCAACGAATCACCACTGATCTATCTTTCAGTCCGGGATTTATTGACATTCAGATAAACGGAGCCTTCGGCTTTGATTTCTCTGTATATGAGGGCGACGAAAAATATCGGAATGGCCTTAAGTGCGTGGCTGAGAAAATCGTAGAAACTGGGGTGACTGCCATCGTGCCAACCATAATTGTTAGCCGCGACATACCTTGGGTGACGTTACGGATGACTGACGTTAGTCTTAGACACAAGAGAAGTCGCTCTACGCTAAGATATTGAGGCTTCTTCGTCCTTGGTCTCCTCCCAATGCAGCACATTTACTGGGTTGGCACGTAGAAGGCCCATTCCTTCACATGACTAAACGTGGTGCACATTCACCTCCGTTGATCATTCCAGCCTCGGAAGGTTACAAGACTTTTGAAGCTATATATCAACCGGAAAATCTCGCTGATGCAGAGGATTGGCTAATGAGAGATGGCGTCAGTCAGGGGACAGTAGGGGCTCGTATCATCACTGCCGCCCCTGAGATAGAGGGCGTGATGGACGCCATCCTAGAAGTTAGTAAAAGGGGGATATGCTTCAACATCGGTCACAGGTAGGTCTCTACGGAGGTGCATAGAAGTGTTTAACCTTGCACCGACCAGCATTTGCTCAACGGACGCTGCAACAGCGGCAGTCCAAAATGGTGCTCGCTGTATTACCCATCTGTTCAATGCTATGCCGCAGTTGCATCATCGTGACCCCTCAATCATCGGACTACTTGGATCTTCTCCCTATTTGGCCGCAAAGCCAGCTAACTTGCCATGTTTCACCAGCAAGGCAAAGTCGAGAACAGGAACTTCTACTCCCCTGAAAGCGGTTTCCCCTGGGCCTTACGCCTCTGAAGCATTTGATGACATCCGCTCACCACCGCAGACTCCCATGGGTAGGGATTATCATTCTCGTAATCCCTCGGAAGTGCTTTCTTCGTCAAGTACAGTGCCCACGACACCATCTGAGAGCAGGTTCTCTGGCGGAAGTGAGAGGATGCCATTTTCTCCTTTTGAGAGACCATTCTACGAGTTGATTGTTGATGGTGTTCACTCGCATCCCAACTCTGTCAGGGTGAGTGACTCCCCTGGCTTTGCAGTGTGGTCAACGATTAATGGAATATTCCCAGCTTGCTTACTCTGCGCATCCCGAAGGGTGCATCTTGATTACTGATGGTACGCAACAGTCTAGACGCATTGGAGTATATCCTAACAGGCGTTAGCAATGAAAATTCTTGATCCACACCTCAAGGATGGCTTCCACGAATGGCGTGACGGGCGGCGATTCTACAAAGATGGTGACAGGCTCTATCTTGAGGGTACGACGACTCTTGCTGGAAGGTGAGGAGTTCTCTTTTCAAGGTCAACCGTACCTGGCTCTTCCTTTGCTGACGTCAAATTTAAGCGTCGTCACCATGGACAAGTGTGTCCGAAACTTTTCTCGGTTCACCGGGTGCTCCCTCGCGGAAGCCGTCAAGTGTGCGACTCTGAACCCAGCGAAGTGAGTCCCTGATTACGCTTTGTGGACGTCCCTGATTCTGACGGGTGTTCCACTTCCAGGTGTCTTGGCATTGAGAACAAAAAAGGCAGTCTCAGGTCAGGGGCACATGCAGACCTTGTTGTACTCGACCGACATGGGGAGGTACTTAGTACATGGGTCATGGGAAAGATGGTTTGGGAGAGGAACTAAAGGTAGTTCGCATGTACTTCCTAGATGCAGTTAGCGACTTTCCGTTAGTGTACCATCCCTGACGGTTCTCACTCGAAGTTACGTTTGTTCACGAACTACCTTCGGACTTTGCGGACAAGTCCGTCAAGTCAGCCCCATTGGAAATGCAAGGACTCCCACTAGCTACTTACTCGCAACGACGACGCTCTCCTTTCTACTAACTCTCCGGCTTCGTCTCATTGCCTACTGAGAGAAGAATTGCGGGGACCACGTCTGTGTGGGCCATGTCAGATGCCATGGAAGCTCTCGCTCGCAAGGCAGCTATATCTGCATGTAGGTGACGGACCCGAGGCGGAAATAGGTTGACCCATGTCCGCAGGCGCTTCCTTAGGTGTGATGCTCGTGGACTTCTTTTGGCTATTGCGAGATGAGATTACTTTTGTATGGCCGTGAGTCTCGCCGATTAATTGGGAGGCGAGCAACTGACCAATCAACCTTGCAGTAACATCCGTCGTTGCCGCCCCTACTCACTGGTCTACGTTATCGAAAGATACTTGGGTTTGGCAGGACAGGGGTAAGTATTTGAACTGTGGAGATGCGCACTCTTTCTGTCCATCTGGCTCACTTCATTTTAAGTTTCAACGTCTATGTCAGCCTGCGAATCGCCTCTGTCTTGTCTACACCGCCTTCATACTGCAAGGCATGGTTCGTGTACCAAGCCATCACCGTCCAAATTCTTCTGTTATCCATCGAATGTGCATTAATTCATCGAAGTACGTGACATTACTACTCTTGAATGAAAAAGGCAAGTTGAGCTGTGTCCAGTTTACGCTTTATTTCAAAGAAACTGCTCCATATTATCCGTTTTGGCCATATTTTGCTCTCTTCAGTTATTGTCCCTGGGCGCCAGTGCATGGCTAGCCATACCGAACACGAAACATTCGGAAACATGTTATGTCCTCAAACCCAACATCGACACCATTTATTTTGCGTAAGTCCACTAATCATGGCGATATGGGCGTGCTCTCTAAGATCGAGCAAGGACAACAACCATGGCAACTCATCTAGTTATGTTCTTCATGATATTTTGGAGAGGTCTCGAATTGCCATTGGAGTGGACGCGCGATACTTTTGGCCGTGTCGTGTTGCGTGATTCCGCACTTTCCCCCTTGATCATATCAGGTAGGTCTCGTATCTGGATGTGTGCCATCGTGCAAGGCTTACATGTTCAGCTTTGACGGGCATCATGGTACTCTGCAATACTGGTGTCATCCAAACATCTCTGAATGGCAACGTCTTCTACTGGTGCGTTGCGAGCTACCATTGCTCGAGCGGGCAGTTCTGACACCCATGTCCTTAGTTGGCTATATTGCACAATGTGGATATCGGTCAGTTCATAGGAGACTTTCACAGCGACAAAATGTACTGACTGCAGATACCGTTACCAGTTGAGCAGGATTATTGTCAATCATTCCAAGGTTGAGCTATTGAAGGATTCGAGTAACGATGTGACCACTCATATCGATGTTGGGGAAACCTCTTCGTCGATATCTGATTTGAGCACCTGCCGGCACTCCGCTGTCGATCTCTCTGGGATATCTACAAGTCATGTCCGGGTCGCGTTGGGCGTTTCGAGGGCACGCGATCCTAGCACTTGCGATTCGCTGGAAAGCAATGGAGCATTGTCGTGCGTGGTGGCGGCCAAGGTCAGGGAGGAATCACCGCCCTCGGGCAGCAGCGATGGCAGGGACATAATTGCTTCTCCGGTTTCTGATGGTGATCACTGGTCAAGCAGTTGCTAATTGAGCAGAATATTCTGGGAAACAAAGTTGAGACCTTGGGATGAAAGGAGTCGCTCAGTTTTTACGTACTGCATGTTGGGCCCCTCAGCCCATTTTAAACCAGGGACTGTTACTGTAAATACAATTAGTGCCAGTGACTTGCATGATCCTCCTTTAATGCATTTTCTTTTTGCGCGACACCTCATCACGAAGTTCGGGCAGTCGCAACGCCACGTCTTCCGAACCGCGCGAAGAGAATTTCGCGCAATGCCAACGCTGTCATCCATGGCAACGCCAGCACCTCTGAACTTTCAAGTGGGACCCATCGTCTGGGTCGACTGCGAAATGACCGGACTCGACCCAAAGAAAGACAAGCTCCTTGAGATTGCTGTCCTTATAACCAATGGGAATTTAGAACTCGTGGACGATGGCCTCGAGTTCGTCATCAAAGCTGATAAATCCGCCTTGGAAAAGTGAGTCCTTCCCAGTAATATTCCGTTGTGTATTGCTCACTGAACTCGCAGTATGGACGAGTGGTGTACAACTCAACACGGTCAAGTACGTAGTACATGCAATGAGTCTCTCTGCCGTGAACCCAAGGCGCTGAAAAATATACTAAGTCAGGCCTGACCCAAGCTTGCCTTGCATCTCCATACACTAAGGATTACGTCTCCAACGCAGTCCTGCAATACATCAAAAAATGGGTACCAGAACAGCGGACCGGAGTCCTTGCAGGAAACTCTGTTCATGTGGACCGAACGTTTCTGAGCGCAGAAATGCCTGAGGTTGTCGATCGGCTTCATTACCGGTACGTTTAAGTTATCATGCGATATCCTCTACCTGACTTCGACCTAATTGTTGTTAGTATTATTGGTGGGTAGACCATTCTCATCTACTACTCCCATAACTCCCCCCGTTTTGCCAATCTGACAACTATCGAAGATGTTTCATCCATAAAGGTATAATCTTTGAATTGTTCACTTTGACTCTCAAGCTGCAGCGTCCGTTAGGAATTGTGTCGTAGATGGTACCCAACCCTCGAGCTTCCGAGGTCTACGTCGGGGGGAAGTCATAGGTAAGAGCAACAATAACTATGGTTGTTCGGTTTATTGACGAAAATAGGGCCCTCGATGACATCAGGCACTCGATCAAGGGTTCGTCCATCCATAGATCGGAACGGTCGCCTGTCGCTCACATTTTGCAGAGCTTACTTGGTATCGAGAGAATATCTTCCGTAAACCGCTATCTCCTTGATTGTTGGGTTGCCTGCTTCATGTACGTGGGTATACAGTGACACCCAGTGTGGACCAACAGTGCCGTTTGTAAGACGCACAATGAATGCCACGGAGTGTGATCTGATTGGTTACCCTGAGCTATCCCATTCATCAAGTAAAGCCCACTCTCCTTGCAGCAATTCCATATCTATAATATCATTCCGGCGTCCCTCAGCCCGTGATGGAAGAGATTGTACTTATCCCTTCCCTTGAAACCCACAGTGTTGCACTTTCTGCCAAAGACCTCACGAAGTCGGCGGCCTCGTGGTGACTGCACTGAATGGCTTCCCACTTGAGTGGATTGTTGTGCCAAACCAAGACTTTGTCGAAGTCGTCGCCCACGAAAGCCCCAAGTAAATGCCGGTGTGCCCAAAGGGTTGGCTACAATGGTTTGATGCGATGGGTGATAGTCACCCCTTACATCGATTTATACTTGCGATCACGAGTGGTTCTATCGTTGAGTGAGGGAACTTCCTGCGCGACACATTGCGGATGAAACCATTGCAATTGCGAGGTGAAAACACCAAGCACAAACCAGTGATGCATCCTATTACAGTACCTCAATTTGCATTTCCCTATCCGCAAAGTGCACATTCAACACCCGGTCCCAAGCTCCCCTCCCAATCCAAGTTCCCTCCTTGCCAGGAATCGCTGGCCATGTTGCGATGCCTGTGCCGAGTCATCGTCAGTGAGCACGTCTGTAGACCGCAGCTGAGCCAATGGTCGAACGAAACCCTCCAGGAACTCCCCAGGATCCTCGCCATGTGTCCCAGGCATCAAACAAGCAGCATAAGCATATATCCAAAGAGTCTCGTGGGATGGATATGCACGGACGAGCGAGGTGGAATGATGGTACAATCCATCATTTAACCCTTGCAATTGAGGGAAAAGCTGGGAGAGGCTTATAAGGTAGTGAACCGCACTGTAGTCCGAGACATGGCATTCCATCCATCGCTTTATATCATCGATCTCGTTGTTCAGTATGTCGCTAAGTTGGTTCGAAAGAGCTCCTATCGGATGACAGTGGACGACGCTACGGAAGCAGATAAACCTGTGCATCCATGCGAAATAGTTCCGTGGGTAAAGCTCGCATGCACGAGCAATCAAAGCCAGCTCCTTCCCCAAACTGGCTAAAGGAATATGGAATGAAGAACGAGAATGTTCTCCAGAACTAAGCTGTTGGGAGAAGGCGAACATCCACCGCCTGTGGTACCAAAGCTCACCGTGTTTGGTGCAGTGCTGGCAAGACAGCAGAGAAGAGGTGAAACGCAATTCTTTCTCTGGATCGATCGTTCCCTCGCGAACCAAGCGCTTGCGAGCGTTGAGGGTGGTCTGATGGGAGGGATTGGCGAGGAGAATTACTGATGACGATTCCAGGAGATCCGTGGGTTTGGAGCGCGAGGACGCTTGAGGGGTCTCACGAGACGACAAACAGGCCTTCCGGAAATCATTGAAAACATTGACTGCATACGGGTAGAGCGCATACAGCACTTTTTGCGGAACCCCGAGGTTACCATCTATGAACAAGAAGGGATGATAAGGTCCACGATCGGTGCTGTCTGGCGACCACGAAGTGGCGTCACCGGGAATGATCTCAACGGTAGTACTGACATTGACAACTGATCCTGAGGGTGTAACACAAAAATGTCATCATTCGCACTCACGGACATCTGTCCAGGAGCATGGCAAGAAGCTCCATGTGTTCCGATGCTGGGTTTGGGTTCATGCAGAGACGTTCGTTGCAACGGTCGGCTATGGTCTCTGCAAAGTGAGGAGGATGCTGATCAGTGTTGATATGTACCAGTAGCATGCGGGGAGGGTAGCGCCGGAGCCTTTCTGATTTGCCACGTGACTCATCGCGATCGAAGCCTGCCAGTGTCATGTCCAGCCTCTCGGTCTCTCGAGATTTCATCACTCAAGTTGTCAGCGGTGGTACGTATGGCTAACGAAATGTTCCAGGAGCCGTGCGAAGAGAGCGGAAGTGATACTGTCAAAACCGTCGAGCATACTCAACCGAATAGCAGTTTGGGCGGAACGCTGAGCAGTGGTTGCGGGGCCTATTCGTATGTATGTATGTGCGATTGACATTCGTGTGCAGGAGTGAATCTGATCTGATTCCCGACTAAGGAGCGAATACTCAAAACAGGTCATGTTGACGGGGGGACGACGTTTGCTGCTTGTACGTATGGACACAACTCGGATTTAAATCTAAATGTAATTAGTGGCATAAATCCGCCCACAGTTTGACTGAGGTTGGTTTCTCACCTCGTCCTGGTCGTTAATGGTCCTTACAATTCAACATGCGCGGCCCACTGACGTCCTTCTCTTCCTTCGTTTCCTTCGCTACCCTTAGTCTCGCGCTTTCTGCGCCAGCTACCAGCCCGTACGTCGTGCACGAAAAGCGCACTACTATACCTCCAGACTGGTCTCTTCTGCGCCGTCACTATGCATCCTCTACCCTTCCTCTCCGCTTTGCCTTGAAGCAGAGAAACATGGAAAAAATTGGCGATTTCCTTCTCGACGTGTCCCGCCCCGACTCTCCCAATTACGGTAACCATTGGACCCCTTCCGACATCGCTTACAAATTCTCTCCGAGCTCTGATACCATTGACGCCGTCCGCGAATGGCTCGTGTCCACGGGCATCGACTCTCGCCGCATTCAGCTTAGTCCATCCAGAGGATGGATTCATGTTGACGTCTCCGTCGAGGAAGCTGAGCAACTGATGAACACGGAATACAATGTATACAAACACGTATCCGGCATGGAGCACGTTGGTAAGTCATGTCTTCTGGGAAGTACACAACCAGCTCGTCTTTCGTTAATCGCTCTCGTGCACAGCTTGTGAAGCGTACCATCTTCCCAAACACGTCAGCCACCATATCGACTTCGTACTCCCTTCCGTGCACTTCGACGCGAGGATAAGGCGCCGCGATGGCAACCAGCCCCTTATCAAGATCGGACAGCCCGGCAGCGGATTTGATGGCCCCAAAACGACGGGTTCTTTGCCAGTCAATTATACTCAACTCGCGCAATGCGACATGGTCATAACTCCTGAGTGCCTCAGGGCTCTCTATGGCTTGTATTACCATCCTGTCGTGACGGAAGAGAACAGCTACGGAATCGGTGTGTATCACGCAACCTTGAGGGGTCCGTTGCTAATTGCACTTGATTGTATACCAGTCGAGTACACTCCCCAGGCATTTGTACAGAGTGACTTGCAGATGTTTGCGAAGAATTTTTCCACGGATCTGCTTGGGAAATCACCGGTACTGGTTTCGATCGACGGTGGTAGGTTGTGTAGCTTTCCAACCTCTCGTCACTCTTCTAAACGCACGCTTACCACAGGCTACTATCAGACCCAAGACACGGGCTTCGATTACAATGGCGAATCTAACCTTGATCTCCAATATGGCATGTCTCTTGTCACTGGCGAGCAACCTGTCTCTCTTTACCAAGTGGGCGATATGATCGAGGGTATGGACCTAATCTCCTACTGGACACTCGTGTAGTGATTACGCTTCCGCGACTATTGTGACAGGAGCGTCATTTAACAACTTCCTTGATGCCATCGACGGAAGTTATTGCACTTTCGAAGGTGGCGATGACCCCAGTCAAGATGCAATCTATCCGGATCCAGCGGCCGGAGGTTACCAAGGTGTGTTCCATCCTTGCACGTCATCTCGTACGGAGGATGAAGTCGCTATTTAAAATGCCCCGCACAGGCAAGGAGGCATGTGGTACCGTGGAGCCAGCTTATGTGATCTCTACATCCTACTCGTATAACGAAGCAGACCTTACACCCTTCTACGCAACCCGTCAGTGCGCGGAGTACGCTAAGCTTGGGCTTCAGGGTATTACGGTTCTCTATAGCTCTGGGGACAATGGCGTCGCAGGCAATGAAGGACTGTGCTTAAATCCCGACGGTGAGTCTGGTTGACAATTTCATTGCAGTCGTGGTCTCACTGACACTTCCGTTCCGTTCCCTGCGTACATTCGACAGGTACCCAAAGTGCCTCCGGTACCCGTTTTAACCCAACGTTCCCTGCGGGATGCCCCTACGTCACATCTGTCGGTGCCACTATGATGAAGCCCAATGCCTCTGTGTACGACCTGCAACCGGAACAGGCGTGCGATGAGATTATCTATTCAAGTGGGGGATTTAGTAACTACTTCGCTATTCCCGACTACCAGGTGGACGCTGTCAGTTGTTGGATGGATGAATATGGGAAGGAGTATGTCGTGGAATATGGTGGTGCTTGGAATTCAACAGGAAGGGTGAGCAGATTTTCATCGTGCGTGGGGTTATTTGGCTGATGCGCTTGACAGAGTCGCGCGTTTCCAGATGTTTCGGCTAACGGAGCTAACTACGCCGTTGCGGTACGTTCCTTCGAGTTTTTTTTATTCTGCATGTCTGGCCCTTATCTATGCTTTTTCCACCCGTATGTTGGGTGACGGTAGGTTGACGGTGAATTTCTCCTTGTATACGGCACATCGGCTTCGACCCCCGTTATTGGGGCTCTCCTGACGATGGTAAATGATGCCCGACTCGCAAACGGCAAGAAGCCCGTTGGCTTTATTAACCCTGCGGTAAGTTAACTCCTCTCCTCAGTGACTGATGCTCATCAGGCATTTGGTTGTAGATCTACTCATCCAAGTTCGCCGGCGCATTCAAGGACATCACCGAGGGTAACAATCCTGGGTGTGGTACGAACGGTTTCAACGCCACGGAAGGGTGGGACCCTGTCACGGGTTTGGGCACGCCGCAATTCCCCCTATTGTTAGCGCGCTGGCTGGAGTTGCCTTGAGTTGCGGACAAGCAGACACCGATCAGCGATGCGCATAAACAGACTAACTTCCGTCCTTTGATACTGATACCCTTCTTTTGACTAACGTACATTCCTCTAATCGAAGTGTCGCTCTTTCTTTCCTCCATGAAATGGAATGCTCAGATGTTGTAGGTAGTTGAAATAAGCAGATTATTCCTATACCTGCGTGAGTCGAACTGATAGAATACATTCTCGTGTGCACGAACGTCTTCTACACCACACCTACCACGTATATGGACGGGAAAAACCATCCCCCACAAGTAAGTGCCTGTGAGCTATATGACCCTTCCGGAAGTGTCCTTATACGACCTGGTATTTTTTTGCGGTCTGTCCAGTTTTGTGAGTCGCCGGTACCTACCACATGCTATACTTACAGCTGTTTGCAAAACAATGCGGAAAATCTGTTTGACAATTAGTCTGTTCGGATATAGCCGGGATAGGACCCCGAAACCATCTCTATGGTAACATTGTGTAGTGTAAGCATGTACTTAGACTTCGCCCCTACAGCAGACTTGTTTTTCAACATGTCATCGCTGTCGCGATCCCCCACTCCTGTTGCAGAAAAATTACATTCTTTCACGATTTCACTTTCTGTCTATGGACCCAAGAAAAAGGAGAAGGGAAAGACTGTGCCAAAAGCAACCATGAAGACAAAAGAGCTTACTTTTGCTGTCAATGATACTAACTACCTCGATTTTCTACAGCATGTACTGGACAAGCATGGTCAAGGACAATATAGGGTCTCAAGCAGTAAACATTTTCCCTTCAAGTTTGTACCACCCAAAGTGTGGGGGTAAGTCGTTTCTCACTCTGCAAATCTGTGCTAACCATGCTTTACCTTAGCCAAGCTGTCAGTAATGCGATTGATGTCAATAATGAAGTTGACTACAAGGATATGGTCAAGAGGATTTGTAGTGTTCACCCTGGCCCAATGAAGATCTACATCGATATGAAACATGTGGAGAAACTTCTGACTATCAATGGCTCTGGAGATGAGAGCAACTTGTCTGGTGAGGATAGTGGAAAGCAGAAACATTCAGACCTTGATATGTGCCTTGCCCGATGGCACATGAAACTCCTGAGCCGGTACAAGAATGAGAATGATGAGGGAATGACTTATGTTGGGCCAGCGGGGCCAATCCCCCTTTCACCTGTGATGGTACTGGACTGGTGCTGTGCATTGGTAAGTCTTTCACTACTCATGAACATTCTATCCCTAAACTATCTGTAGGATGAAGGGCAAGCTACATTGTTGGTTCCCCCAAACCTCAAGTCTTTCAATTGGAGCAACAAAGTGCCATTTTTGCATCCAGCCTGCAAAGTGCAAGCCCAGGCATCACAAAATATTGATATCAACTCTATTACTGGTGTTCTCCTTCAGACACTTGCAAATTCCAGCCTCTTGTCACCCAGTGTATCTAGTGCCTGCACTTCTCCAGTTCCACCTCCTGCGACACCCACATGCATGCCACAGGATCCTCCCATTTCACCACCCGTCCCATCTCCATCTCATCTCTCCCACTTTCTTCACTATGCTGAATTGAACCTTGGTGTTTGCAATGCCACCCTCTATGAACAGGAACTTGAACTGCAGTCGATCAGGCCTGACATCCTCATGGATATCAATGACCAGACACTTGCTAGGGCTGGTATTGCCACTGGTGACATCATTTGTCTCAAGAAGGGAAGTTTACTTTGGTGGAATGGTCCTGATGTGAAGAGGAAGTGTAGCGACACTGGGGCATTGTCAGGCAACAAGTGAGTGGGCCAAGCCTCATCCCCACCCACCAGGCCATCAAAGAAGATCACGTATGAGAAGCGATTCAAGGACGGTGGTGGGTGTTGTTTCACAGCATCTCCGATGATGATCAATAAAGATGATGATGGTAGCAAGCCAGCCCCACTCGACTATGACCTTTATTATCACTGCAAGAGTCAAGATCAGTGGTTACCTGTGCCCCAGGGTTTCGTCATCAATGAGACTGGGGAGGAATCAGAGGATGACATTTTTTCTACATAATGCCTACATACCTTGCTTCATGTAATGCCTATGTCGCATACATAGGTATCGTATCAATTGCAATGTTGGCCTAGAGGCCATTTTTCACATTCATACTACATTGAACCTGCACACAAAATCAACTGGTAATTGAAGGGGGAATCTACTTAGACACAGTGATACAGTCACTACACTATGTACCCAGATGTGTGGAAATAACCCTCAGCCTTTTCAGGTGTAATACTTTGACATGCGTGAACAATCACCATCATTGATAAGTTGTCCAAGTGGTGACGCAAGTATGCCTTGATCATAGAAAACGCTTGCTTGATGGGGTTGTAGTCTGGTGAGTATGGCGGGAGATAGATCAACTTGCAGACTGTGAGATGTCAGCAAAAGAAATATCAATTGATGGATAGTCATGTATGATGCATATCTTCAACTAACTTGCGAATTTCCTCACTGTGGTGAATGCAGCAGTTGTCTATAATAATAATGCTGTGGGGGCCAGGATATGGGTTGGTAAAAGGCATCTGTTGGATAGATTAGCATGTACTGGCTTGAAGATGATTCACTTACAATGTGCTCCTTCAGAAATCGCAGAAATTCGCTCTCCATCAACAGCACCCTCAATGATATCGTATGTGATGATGCCATCAAGTGTGATGGCAGGGAGAATAGAGTAGCACATTCCATATACGAAGTACCTCCTGACTTGGCAACATAGACCTCTGACTGTTTGCCCATGCAGGTGAGTGGAGGTATGCTTGTCCTTGGAAGCTTCGTCAATGAAGACGAGCATATTTGGGTCTGGCACTTCTGCTGTGATGCGATTCATATAGAGCATGCGCAACTCCTCATTCCTCTCAGAGGCAGATGTGGAGATGACCTTCCAAGTGATGTGGAGGCCCTGAAGAGTTCAAGAAAGTGTAGATGGAGTGATATGAACTTGATGCTTGAGCCAGAGCTCCTCTTGAAGCTCATCTAGGTAGATTGTGCTGTGATGTTGAACGACGGCAAGGATAAACACGATGTCTTCAAGGCTGAGAATGCAATGATGACTGATGGTATGGGAATAAGTGTTTGGGTTGTACACAACACCCTACTTGGTGTGAAGTCTGAGAGTTTTGTAAATGAGTGTTTTCTTGATGCCTAGAATACTACAGATTTGCTTGATGCTATAGCCATTTTGGTGAAGGACAGGAATACGAGACTTGAGGTCGATGGATACCATGTGAGAGGGCATGCAGGCAGTATGTTCAATT
The DNA here is from genome assembly GCF_024613125.1 of Pisolithus orientalis. Classification (NCBI taxonomy): domain Eukaryota; kingdom Fungi; phylum Basidiomycota; class Agaricomycetes; order Boletales; family Pisolithaceae; genus Pisolithus; species Pisolithus orientalis. The sequence goes on along the minus strand of NW_026260794.1, from coordinate 637,155 downwards.
CTTAGTGTACTATGGTAACAGACAGTAGCTACCCACTAAGGTACTTCTGGGGTCCTATCCCGGCTATATCCGAACAGTCTGATTGTCGAACAGATTTTCTGCATCGTTTTGCAAACAGCTGTAAGCATGTGCAACTTAAACGAATTCTTAGCGGCCGAAAACCAACTGTCAGTCCAAGTTCCTGTATCGTATGAAGGTTTGGAGCTGAATGTTTTAAATTATTTCAAGACGGACAACACGAAGATACTGTGTTGCAAAGCACTCTACAAGACATCACATGAGATGGCTGCTGATCCTGATAGACAGACTTATGATTGTAAATGCCAGTGGTACGAAACTCCTCTGCGTACAACTGCTTGAAGTTCAAATTGCTGAACCTCCCATCCCCCTTCACACCTTTGAACGCCGATGCCGAAGATATTGTACCCTCTTGACGAGTGCCTGGCCATCATAAGGCGCACTTATACGCCATGTATTGACATCGACGCTTGAAAACGCCGTTTAGATGTCGGGCATCAATGTTAAATTGGTCGGACATGCCGCGACATTTTTGACCGAAAGCGTGCACTACTAGAAAACACTCCCAGCTGACCTTCGCTCGCTTTGTGCTCTCGTGGTTCTAGGTTCCATGTAACCTCCAATTACTGGATGCAGGCGTGCGTCCTGGTTGCAATGTCGCGTTGACATATATGGCACATATACTGTCTACTTCGTATCGACGGTTTTGTACTTGGCGGAACTGGTCGCACTGAGCCGTATGGTAACCCGAGACCTCGTGCGTCATTGATCGTACCGTTTGCGGGAGATGGTCGCTGTCCTAGTTGGCTGGACGCGACCCGATATTCCATTAACGAAGCTCCAGAATGAACTTCTCCCACTGAAATGGCGTCAGATGTGGATTCAAGTGAATGGCCATCTGTAAATACGCCACCAAACTGCGTCGGAATGCAGTGGACCTTAGAAAGCCTAAGAAAGGATGTTTCTTCGACTGCTTGTGGGCCAGTATTTCGTGTGAGAGTTGAGACGTAGGGGACAAGGAATTAGAAGTTAAGCACCATCTTTCTGTACCTAGTGTAGACAAGTGTAGACGTGTGCGGCAGAGCTGACTCACGGACCAACCGTCCTGCCCGATTTCCCGATTTGGTAATCTACGGCCCGGTGCCCAATTATTACTTCCGGCGGCGTCCGAAAGCGTCACTTGTGAAAGCGACAACTCCGTCGCAGCGTTACAAGTACTTCAGCTGTTTTGCTGCTAGTAAGTTGCTCTGTCCGGCGCTTCTTTCTTTTGGCATATTCTGGTGTGTCCACGCGAGGGTGGAAAGGGCTATCGAAACATATACACTGTCTGTTTACTTGAATCAAACCGTTCACCTACGAACACACTCGATACATCCTCCGATATTGATGAAGATTTGTAGGGGTTGCCGTGGTTTCTTTTCCACTGGTTCCTGGCGAGGTCAAGGCGGACGCGTACATCTTGGTTCATAAACGCTTCTCGGTATGCGAAGCATACCACGTCGGACGTTCATGAATATCACAAAGGACTCGGCGGGTGCCGCACTTGACAAGTTAAGAAAAACAGCCCAGATAAAGTATAGACTCGTCATGTGGACTCCAGGATGGGTCAACATGTGCATGACGCAGTGCTGGTGACTGATGCAGCTCAAACAGCTCCTTACTGCCCACGCATACGGGTATACTGTTAAGGACTTTGCAGGACACCCGCCTCTTCGGGATACGTGGTGATACTGATAGTGAGATCTATGATCAGAAATGCCACTACAAAACGACCCTACTCACGACTCCCTTGAAGTCCAAGTTACAGAACCTGCTATCTTCCTGCGCGTCTCCGAGCGCCAATGCCGAAGGTACAACGCTCCCACCGATGAAGGGGGTCCATTGTCTGGCGCACTCATACGCGGTGTCCTGACGTTGACACTTGCGAACGCGGTTCCGATATCAAGTATCGAAGTCGAATTGGAAGGACGTGCCGTGACAACCTGGGTGGAAGGTATGCAGTTTTCCAAGACAGCCAATGTGTAGGAAACGCTACTTAGCTGACCATGGCTCGTTTCGTGGTTCCGTGGTTCCGGGTTTTGGGTAATCCCCAATCTATGGATGCAGGTGCGGGCCGTAGTCGTCTTGAGAGATCTGAGAAATATACTCTCTACTCTACATCGACGGTTTTATTCATGGCAGTGCCGGGAATTCTGAGCCATGACAACGATGCGCGTCGTGCTTCCTCGGTTGCACCACTTTCAAGAGATGGCCATCGTCCTAGTCAGCGGGGCTGGGCACGCCACTCTATCAATGATGATGACGACCGATCGACGTTATCAAGCCACGGTCGCATTAAAGACTCCCCCACCAATATGCTGAGCTCACGCATGCGTAGCGCGAGTGTCGATTCCCCTGGACGTTACCGTAATTGGCGCAATGGACACCGCAGCAACTTGCATTTGCGGGATAATTCACTTGACACCAGGGGCCGACGCTCCCAGAATCAAGAACCAGCACCAAGCTACGCCCTCGCGGATGTCGGCACAACATCTAGAGGAGGTAGCGTTGCCAGCCCCACTGCCTCGGGTAATGGTAAGTTCCTAAACATCCTTATCCACCTGGTCATTACATGGTTAAGCATTGATGTCTGTGAATCAGACTTGCATTCCGGCGCGGAGAGTGAGTTGGAGGCCCAGCCTGATTTGGGTTCTACCGCCCGCTTGGATCTTACTGTTGCTATCCACCAAACACAAGCATCCGGTCCTGGAAGTCTTCCGGAGATTAATGAAGAGAACGCTATGGGGGAGTCCTACGTTTCTACTGCCACCTCACGGAATTGGAGTCCTGAACGTCATGTTGCTGTCGGTGCCGACCATGATCGTCGTGGAAGATCTCCGGGGTTGTCGTTTACTACTATTGCCCACGTCCTTGGTGCTATCAAGGAGCGCACAGCGCGGTCTCTGTCGCCACTTTCCCATCGTGGCGTTTCCTTGTCTCGTTCTATGCTTACTGATCATTCTGAACGCGGACGGCCGCCCAGCACTGTCAAAGAACGTAGTCGGTCACTGGCAGGTGCAGATGCATCTGAGGTAACGACGGATTCTTCGTCATGCGGCACTACTCTTGAGGGCAACTCTGAGTCTATAGTAACGTTCCAGAGGGGTAAGCCTCCCACTTTTTTGTATGTCGCGCAAACGCGTCACATCATTATATAGGAACATACAATTACCCATTCTATTTCACGCTACCAAGAAACGTACCGCCGACTACAAAATCCGCACATGGCTCCTTTACTTGGCGTCTCAACGCAACGGTCAAGCGGAACAATAGTGGATCCTGGCCGACGCTGATGATGGCGGCATGTAAGGAAGTTGAGGTCGTGTACTCACCCGTCGACGACGAGTTCGGGGAAATATCAGAAACTTCCGATGATATACAATTACAACGAACTTGGAATGTCCAGTTTGAGTACAAATTCAGCATCCCTCGGAATAGCTTTCCTTTGGACGAAACCTTATCAATTCAGCTCGAGATTCGGCCTCTTACAGGGATCAAAATATACCGGATTGCTGTGTATCTGGACGGTGAGAATCACCCCTGCACTGCACGAACATCATCTGGAACTGCTGACGTGAGTAGAACTCGTCGAGTACTTCACCCGCTCAGGCGTCCGCGTCCGAACGGAGACGATAACACGTGCGACGCTCCTCCAACTCCAGCACTCTCCACTCTCGTACGAAACCAACGAGCCCATTCTCCCCTTCACATCTTCCGACATCCAAAGCTTCCGGGCGTCGCCTTTTTACCGGCTCAGGCAGTTAAGCCAGGACGCCGAGTGCAAAGAAGCTCTACATTACGCAGGTCCAGGACCCTGGAGTGTGAAATGTGACTTGCGTCTGCCAGGTGCGATGCAGGGGTTTCATGCGTCGACACCAAAGGTGAATAGTGAGGGTGGGACGGAGCGGAGCCTGAAGAGCAACGTACGCATTGATCATCTGCTGAAGGTTCTTATCAGAGTAGAGAAGGGGGACGAGGGTGTGGCAACAGGGAAGAAACGTCTGTATGATGTCTTCATGCATGTACCTATCAGGATGCTGTCGGTGAGTACATGGAACCTATGCCAAAACAGTGCTGACTATTCGTGCTCTTACTCATCTACAGAACTTGTGTACAGCGGAGTGGACTGCTCTCCCCAAATATTCATCTCCATCTTTGCGCCTGATGGAATCCAACCCGAGCAGCTCCCATAATCGGAACACTGACTGTTCACAGGACCGTCTTTCTGACCCTCTGGATAAACGATCAAATCGGGGAAGGGAGAGTCAGGGCTCGCTACCTTTTCTACCACGTTCCTTTCCGGCAGAAAACAGGTCTCCGGCGCGCATAGACGGGGCCTCTGGTTATGGAGAGCTCTATGAACGGCTTGTGTCAGGACTCGAAAGTGAAACAGGACAGGCCCCACCGAGATATGGCGAATGCGAGTTGCAAACAAGAACGTAACGTCTTCCAAGCTGCAACGGTGCCACAGGTGCATTGCTAGATGGATACCTCAGCTTAGACCCGGGCTTAAAGTGGTTCCCTCTCGGTACTGCTCAATTGTAAACTAGTCAAAGTTTGTTATTAGATTGCCTCGACTTCTCCGATCTTAATTTGCGATTTAGCAGGTACTTATGTCGATCTACTCAAATCCTAGTGGTATGATAGTATCAGGGCATCCCATTGCAGAGTCGGACTCATGTGTAGTACTAGTAGGTGGTGGTGTTGTCGCTGCCTTTTACTCGGTAATTTATGTTCGGCGTTATTTACGTGGTAGCCGGAAACGAGTTGCTACCAGGCAATTTCCGGGCCAGACTCAGCGTAACGAATACCATCCCAACACAATGACCTCTTCCCACATCCCATCCCATCTCATCCAAATATTTGCATTAATGTGCGATTTAATGCAAAGGACAGTCTATCAGCCGGTGTGGTGCCATTACAATAGCCTCTGTTAGCTTGCGGTCTCGTCAAGTTCGCTGTGGCCGTTCCATCACACAAAAGCGCCACTTTCTGAGTGCGCATACGCCACGTCAATGACCACCATTGGGATATGTTCTGTGACTCGAACGGAGCAAGGCCTATAACAGGTTCCAGACTGTCTGGCCGACTGGAAGTGTCTGCACGATACAAGATAACGGCCTAACTGGTTTGCTGGCAACCTCGTCCGTGAGGCGGAGACACGTTCGCCTTCCCGGGTACCCGGTTAAATTGAAATTGATGTCTCTGAATCCTTATCAGAGGTACAGATTTCCCTGCGGTGGCAGTGGAGTCTGGGCCACATATTGGCCTCGTTCTCCTGTGTTTCCAGTACCATTGCTATTGACTGACAAACGACAGACCTCTGCGACTTTTCAAGCAGTAGCAAGACACGTCGCCCGCCACACAGCTCTGAGAATGCCCGTTACGGTTCGTTGAAGTCAGCTTATTGGTCCCTATTACCTGCGAATGAGTTCTCTGGTGGGTTTTTTTAAGGTCGGAACCACCATTCAGGCTCGAGTAATCTTGACAATCGAAGCAGCATTTTGTACACCGAATTCCCCGCCTCCGGTCACGCTGTATCAAGTTCGTTGCTACCCACCCCAGAACTTCGAGACCCGGATCGGTCTTTCCCGAGGGAACAGCAGCAGGGACCGCAGACCTGTGCCCATGTCCATCCATTCTCCTCGGATGTTATCTTATAATAACAGAGGAATGAATCCACCGGCGCTGCCCATTTTCAAATGGGGACCTCGTATATGGGGCGTCCCAATGCCAGACTGGTACGCGTCGGAAAATGATACACCTCATGTTTGCATTTTTAGACGGTGAGTGCCAGGATATTCTTGTCTCGATCGCTCGTTCATCCTATTTGCTAGAGATATTTATAATAGCTGCATCGAGTGCTGCGCATTCGAAGGCCCTTTTGAAATGTTTACTCTTGTACGAAAATAGCTCGCTAAAATCGGCACTGATTATCAGTCTCTAAGGACGTGAGCAATGCCATTATGACGAATGTTGGGATGCGCTGAAGAATATTCGAAGTTGAGCTGCGGAGAGTTCACAAACCAAAGCTCGGTATACACTCCATTGAGATCCACGTAGCCCAAATTAAATGGCCACAAATCTATTTTGTTCTACGGTATAAAAGCAGGGGCAATGAGTCCATGGATTTTGCAGACGTCGGTACAATGTCTACCTTTGCGCATATGATCCTCACACTCTTCTTTATCCAGGTGGCTGCAGCGACGTCACCTACCTTTGGGCCACAACAACGTCGTGCATCCGCGACAAAAAGTGTCCTAGGGCCAGTGTCCAAACTCGAGGTTGCCAATAAAATTCTTTCCCCCGACGGTTACGCTCGCTCGTAAGTCGCGCGCAAGGGCTAGTGCTTTTCTCTGACACGTCAAAGCACTGTCCTTGCCGGTGGGACCTTTCCGGGGCCCTTGATCCAGGCGCAAAAGGTATCTGGTTTCCTTTCTCGTTTGTGGTTTAAAGAGAGTGATTGGGTCATCCCAGGGAGACGAATTCCGCATCGATGTCATAAACCGACTCAGTGATACCTTAATGAATACCACGACTAGTATCGTGAGTCGCGTTCGTACGTTCGAACACCGCATTTAACAGGCTTATTTGTCCCAGCACTGGCATGGCATCCTGCAGCACCGGTCCAATTGGGCTGACGGTGCCGCTTTTGTAACACAGTGTCCCATTCCACCCAATGGAAGCTTCTTGCATACATTTACTGTACCGGACCAAGCCGGAACGTTCTGGTATCATTCACACCTGTCGGCTCAGTATTGCGATGGCCTGAGGGGTCCCCTAGTCATCTATGATCCTGAAGATCCTCTCGCTCATATGTATGATGTTGACGATGGTGCGCCGATTTCGTCCATTCGTTGTCCAGAGTTAAACCCAAGCGTGCACGTCATACTAGAATCAACAGTGATCGTGCTTTCTGATTGGTTCGTTTTGAATGTTCTCGTACCTTGCAGCAGTTTTTTTAAATATACTTTAAAGGTATCATAAGCTTTCCCCACAGATGTACAATCCTCCCTTCACGCCGGACTCTACCCTGATCAATGGTCTCGGCCGCTATGCAGGGGGACCAAAATCACCGCTTGCGGTCGTCAATGTGGAGCAGGGAAAGCGGTATAGGTTCCGTATCGTCGGAGCGTCCTGCGATCCGTGGTTCAATTTCACTATTGATGGGCACCAAATGACAATCATCGAAGTAGATGGAATTGAGGTGGAACCAGTTGACGTCGACTCCCTGGCAGTGTTTGCAGGTCAACGCTACTCCGTCGTCGTCCATGCTGATCAACCCCTTGGAAACTACTGGGTTCGAGCCCTGTCCAACTTCCCCAATCAGACATTTGACGGAGGGTTAAGCTCGGCCATCCTAAGGTACGACGGTGCACCTTCAGAAGACCCTACGACTGAGCATGGACCATACGTACTGCCGTTTGACGAAGGCGCCCTTCACCCTCTCATTGACTCTGGTGCACCTGGTATTCCAGAACCCGGGAAAGCGGACATAAACATCAACCTTGACCCGGGTCTCAATGGTACCGCAGGCCTTTACACTATAAACAACATCTCTTTCGTCGATCCGCCGCTTCCAATACTCCTGCAGATTTTGAGTGGCGCCCGGCATCCATCTCAATTTCTCCCTCAGGGTAGTATCTACGAGCTGCCATACAATAAAACCATAGAAGTTAGCATGCCTGCGACTGACCTCACGCCTGGAGGCGCCCTTGGTGGTCCCGTGAGTACCATTAAACTTGAAATTTTACAGGGGGTCCTCTAACACGAGTTGTCACCGACAGCATACCTTGCATCTTCATGGTGTGAGTAACATCTCCACCTTAAAGTTCCACTTAACGCCAGAATTCAGCATGTTTTTGACGTTATCCGCGTGTCGGGAAATAAATCGTACAACTTCGTGAACCCCGTGAGGAGGGACACAGTTACAATTGGGACTCAAGCAAATGCTGATAATGTGACGTTACTGTTTCGTCACCAACAATCCAGGACCTTGGTTTCTCCACTGGTAAGTAGGGCTTTCTTTTTAGGGCTCAGAAAGTTACCTCATTTGATCGTGCGCTTGCGTGTCCACATTAGCCACATTAACTGGCACCTCAACAAGTACGTGTGACGAGGAATCTTTTGTAGATGTGCTCTAACCAAAGTATATCAGAGGTTTTGCTGTTGTTATGGCAGAAGCGTTGTCTGCCACTACTGCCCAGGAAAGTCAAGTCATACCAGGTCAGTCTCTGGCACACCGACACCAATCAGTGAGGTATATGGCTCACCGAACTTCAGAATATTGGCGGAAGCTGTGTTCTGCGGAATGATCCGGCACCAACAACCACGTTAGCTTCAAACGCAGGAGTCAGGTAAACAGTATGCAGGACAAACATGATAGTCTATGTCCATAGCATAGCTGAAAAGGGTATGCGAACGTGCATCTACTTACTACGTATAGTTGCAGATATATACACATGGCTGGGTATACAAAAGAGTTCCCATCATAAGCTTCACGCACAAACATGTTGCCGAAAAACGGCGACTCCCAAATCCGGAGGTGTAGGAGAGAGCCCGCGCGCGCAGTCGCCTCGCCATCACATCGCCAGGGTTCCCATTGCTAGTACAGCTGCGGCCAGGCATGCGGTCGCAAATATGTACACCTCTCGGGGTTGTATCGCCCAAGCGTACAAGACGATCCCTGCGGTTGCAAGTATGAACCCGATGACAGCGAGGGTGATGCAGAGCGTATGAAACTTGCTGAGCAAGTGGGAGGAAACGTTTCGGAACCAAAACAAGCCAACCTGCTCGAGGTGGGGATTGCGAGCTAGTATCGGTGGCTCAGGTATGGACCCCATACTTCGAGGGACAGGTTGGTTGTTTTGAGCAGGGGAACGAGGACGAGAGAGGCAGCGTGGGTTGGCGAGCCTGCACGGGCGTTTTGGTTGGCTGTTCTTCGGCTATAGTGAAGGCCCGTCGACCGTCTATAGATTCAATGTCATTCTCCTTATTTCTAACGCGTAGGGAACCCCCGAGAGGTGACGTCGCTACTTTAACACCCTCGGCAATGAGTTCCTGGCGAGTAGCCTCCTTAAGTTTGTAGCGTATTAGGAGAAACGCTGCGAGAAAAGAGAGACCAGCTGACAAGAAAAGCAGGTATATTTGAGTTGGAGAGGTTCATTTACGCATTCCTCAGCACACGTACCAGCATAGACATGCATGATGAGGGCGCCGAGGAGGCTAGCGTTGGATGCCTTAAGAAGGCCGTTCCCTTGGTCGTCGCTGGAAACTGGGCGGGTGTTCACTAGCATCCCCGCTTCCACGGACGCGAAGAAAGTTGTCTATGAGGTACATATCAGAGACGAAATGCCATACCAAAGACGACGCATTTCAGAACCTACAATGACGCTGATCAGTTGAAGTCGCTCCTGCCATGAGTCGACGAGGTTCTTCATAGCCTTTTTCCTTGCCTTCTCATCGATTTCGTCCTGTTCCGCCTGCGTTGTGTGTGTACATTGCTTCGATCCACGCAGAGTTTGTCCATAAATGTTGTTTTCTACGCCTTCATCTTCCGTTTCCTCTTGACGTTGTCTCATTACTACAGTCATGAATCCGCCCTTTGCAGGCTCCGTTCGGGAGCGCTGGGGCACATTATAGTCGTGAGGTGCTGACACTGAGGACACGTCAGATAATTGGCAGCCGGATTGATGAATTCCTGAGACCCACCTTGGGGGTATGTGTGTGTAGATTTCGTCGCCATCGTATCAGGATGTGCGGCTCCTTCCTGGATGTCAGAACAAAAAGATGACACGTTCACGACTCGTGGTATATGTACCTATTCACCACGACAGTGGTCAGCGCTGAAGAGTAGGGGGAGTTCACAAGCACCCGTCGTAAGGACAGTGGCGATTAAATATCAAGCTTGACCGCATTTGTGATTCCAGGCTAAGCTCCACAGTCTGAAATCAAGCACATCCATAAACCCCATTATGGTTTAACCTTGCCAACACTAGCAATGGAACCTTGGTGGAAACTCGAGAGATGCAGTGAGATGAGTCAAAAGGAGCAGGCTGTGTGTACCACTAGTACTGACAGCTGTCGGGGGAGCTTTATGGCAGGCAATGATGACTGAGTCTGCCGGGCTGCCCGACTGACCCACCCAGACTCGGAATAATAATGCAACCAGTGGAGGTACAGCGTGCCAGTGGAGGCTTCTACAACGCCAGGTTACAAATGTGGCCGCGGCCCGCCGCACCGAAGCTGGCCATTTGCTGTAAGCCCCTCCTCCGGAAAAGCAATTCATTCTTGGGGCCCTTGGAAACACCTCACCAACGTAGCGACACTGAGGACATTGCTCATTTCGATGATGGAAATGTTCAACGAGCATCGGGTATCCTATGAAACCTACGACTGCCTCAGCCATACTCGAGGCAGGGGCGACTCATGGAATCCAGCACCCCCGTGAATCGCGGACACGTGGAGGCAATTGTTGCGGCGGAAACCTGATATCAGTGACTTCGCACCGCCGTTAGGATTATTTGCCGACGTTCGACTGAGAAATTCAATGCCAAGAACATACGAAGGGTACACGAAAGCAACAATATGATATGGGGCATCCGTGCACTTCGCTACTGTAACGGTTTACCTCTCTGCGTCAGTGTGACAACGCGACTCCTGGCCGTAGGGGTGGCAGAGCACAGATCATGGCTTTGGCGATATGCTCTTGGCAGTCAACCCGTCTAGTCAGGGAAACGCGTCTATTCCATGGAGGCCTCCTTGAGACAGCGCGGCTAGGTCTGCCTGAAGCGCAACAGACGCTGGCTGTCAGTGTCCGATGCTGAGCAAGATCTACCAGCTACCTGTTCCGCCCTTGGCAGAAGAGCGGCACCGGCGACCACTTCTTCGACGGCACGTCCCTCGGTGGGCAAGTTACCTTGTGGCAAATTTATGGCGGAGGTTCATATTATTCTACGGTAGGCGGGGTCGGCAATGGTGGGATATTTCCACTTCGCCACGCATTATTCGCCAGTACTCGCGACCTTACCGAGCCCTGCGCTATGCTGTAGCGGCCGTCGGTTGTCCCACGCATGTCCTACAAGAGGCTGCCGGATCTGTGTCTTCACAGATGGCAGAATCTCCAGATTTTCCTCGGTCCACCATGATATCCCTCTCTTCCTTCGTGATACTTGCGCTCGGTTTCCTTGTCGGTGGGGAGCCTACGATCTTACTGTACGTTCAACACGAGAAGCGGGCTCGCATTCCGAAGTGATGGTCGTTAAAAAGCAAGCACAACCCCGATGCTACCGTTCCTCTCCGTTTTGCCCTGACTCATAGAAACATCGACACCATTAGCGAGTACTTAATGGAGGTATTGTTCCCCAATTCCAAGAACTTCGGAATATTGGTCTGCCGGTCAAGTTCTGGAGAAGTTCGCTCCTAGCAGGGAGACTATCGAAGCGGTTGGAAGCGGTGTGCGCGTGGCTGATTGAACAGGGTTTCGAGAGCAATCGCGTCGAAGTGGTGCCAAACAAAGGGTGGATTGAAGTTTCCGTGACTATTGGGGAAGCCGAGCTCTTGCTACAGACAAACTATAATATATACAGCCAAATCACTGGAAAGGAACACCTGGGTGCTTTTTGCCTTGCTACGACGCACTCAGGAATTGCTAATCTCTTCCTTAGTCTGTGATTCCTACCACCTGCGATCCCATATCGCTCCTCACGCCGACCTCGCCACCCCTACTGTGCACTTTGATGCCCGGTTTACACGCTGTTATGAATCTAGTGACGGACAACCTTCACGAGGCATCGGATCTCCATAGACCACAGGTGGTTTTTCAGGCTCCATTGCCGGTAACCTATCTACTTGCGACCAGTACATAACGCTGGACTGCCTTCGTGCTCTTTATGGATTACTACACCCTTATAGCAGCGAGTAAGGACCGTTACGGAATAGGTGAGCAATCCAGACTTCAATCGCATGAGAGTGCTGCTTAAGCCTATTGTCAATCCAGTGGAATACACTCCTCAGTCGTACTTACAGTCTGCCCTCAACATGTTTGCGAAGAACTTCTCTCAGGCGCTCTATGGGAAAGCGCCGCACATGGTTTCAATCGATGGCAGTAAACAGATTTCTGAACGCGCACACGCGTTCTTTGACTTGCGACTCAGGCTGTGCTTAGACGCAGTGTCAAAGCTTCGATTGCAACGGTGAATCCGACCTGGATCTCCAATACGGCATGACCCTTGTCACTTCCGCACAGGAAATCACACTAAACCTGGATGGAGGTATGGTGAAAGGTAGGGGATCTGCGATATCTTCGGCTCTTGCATGACTGTCGTCGATGTTCTTCAGGGGTCTCATTCAATAACTTCCTTGACGCCATCGACGGTTCATACCGAACGTTTGAGGGGGTGATGACCCAACGCAAGACGGCATTTGCCCAGACCCATATGAAGGTGGATATGAAGGTTAACTAGATATCCTCACCACAATGACCGCAGCTAATGCTGTGGCTTTAGGTCATGAAGCATGCGGAACTGCGAAACCCACCTATGTAATCTCGACATCGTATAGCTATAACGAAGCGGGTCTTACACCATTCTACCCCGCCCGCTGGCGTGCTGGTACGCTAAGCTGGGCTTGATGGGTGTCACCGTGCCGTATAGTTCTGGCGACTATGATGTAGCCGGTAACGGTGGTCTTTGTTTGAACCCCGACAGTGTGCGCACTCTCCATCGCCCTTCTTTTCATTTACTGAGGACGCCGTCCTAGGAACCCAGATGTTAGGGGGAAGGATGTTCAATCCAAGTTTCCCCTGCACGTGTCCTTACATTACATCGGTTAGCGCAACTATGGTACCTCCGGGTTCGGCCGTTTACGAACCCGAGACGGCATGCGAAGAAGTCATTTATTCCGATGGGGGTTTCAGCAACTACTTGGCGATGCCAGAATACCAGAAGGAGGCTGTTGGCTACTACCTCCAGGACTACTATCCAAACTTTCCATCGGATATCTAGAATTCTATGTACCCGGCATTAGAGGACCGGAAGCCAGCTTCTTGATATCCCCTTCCAGTCTAGGGCATACCCTGACATTTCTACCAACGGCGCCGACTATGTCGTTGTAAGGAATAGTAGCTTCGCAGTTGTACAATCGCTTTTTGACCAGATTACAGGTCAACAGCCAAATTGCGCTTGCGTACGGAACCTCGTGCTCTTCACCAGTTGGCGGCCCCACGTTCACAACGATTAACGATACCCGCCTGGCGGTCGGGAAGTCATATAGGAACTCCCGACTTCCCCAAGCTCCTTGCTGCGTGGTTGGAGCTCCCTTAATCTTAGATTGGTCTTTACGGGCTGGATATTTTGCTTCTTATTGATCCTTTTTTATACAGTAGTGTAATAGGCCGAAATTATCGTTATTTGAGGTTGCCGAAGAAACCGGGTTCATAACTATCGACTGTGGATGTCCAGGCCAGTGAGGATTAACACAGACGTGGCCAAGTACGTAAAGCTAGAAATGCTACGATAAAACGCCCGGCATATACCAAGATAGAGAAACCTCACTTAGAGCCAGGCAGTCTCCCAAAGACAAACTCAAGGCCGAATGATAAGCTGGGTTCCGCAAAGATTCAGGACGATCTGGATTTGAGCGCGGATTGTGCTGCCTCGGCTAAAGCTTGCTCCCTGGCTTCGTCAACTACCTGTAACGACAGCGTCTGGTAAAATAAATCCGACGTCGGGCAGGCAAACTTCGCACCTGAGTTGCTGCTGAACCCCGTTCCTTTGCTTCAGCTTCTCGCTTGGCCATAAGCTATTTGGCACGGAAGGTGTTACCTCTCGAAGGCACCTCTTTCTTCAAGTCCGGCACGCACCTCTTAAGAAAAGTTAAGGAAGGAGTGACACTTCGCATGAACCGATGCACGTACCTTCGTCCTTTAGCCAGGGTCTCATTATGGACCATGTAACCTAGGAATACACCATACACGGCGAGCGCTGCAAGACCGGTGACGACTGTTCGGTGCAGTATATCTGGTAGAGTTAGACGGGGTCGGTTGTAATTTTGTCTTTTTAGGCCAATGAAACTAAGAAGAGACATTGTTCAGGTTGCAAGGCAACGGCACTGAGGGTGTGCGAAGTAGCAGAAAAGGGTGTCGAAGGTCCCGGCCAATCGCTTCCTGTGACTAACGCAGATTTTCATTCTGACGCCGAGCAAATAAACAAACTGAGCAATCGATACAGAAGTGAAGTTGGATACAGTATTGGGGGTACTAGACTACAGGCGCCAATCCCTGAAAAACTCGTAATCCGAGCGAACAAAACCGACCATGTAATCCGAAACCGTCCCACCCCCTCCGTGATCATCATTAACGTCGTCGGTCTGCTCAACGAACTCCGGCTCTTTACTTTGTCGGGTTTCGGGCACATCAACGTCGCCCTCTGCACCAAAGTCTGCTTTGTCAGCACCCTCTAGTACGTCTTCTTCTCTTGCCGCGACGGCTGCTGCATGGGCGTCCTCCGTATCCTCAAATTCCCCGAGAGCCTTCGTTAGCTCGGCGTCGTCCTCAAACATTGTACGCCAGTCAAATTCTCCTTTCTGGATGACAATCTCGTCTAGAGAACGCTTTTGGTTGGCTTTCATGAGCATCGCCTCTTCCACCGTGTGCGAAGATATAAACCGGTAGATATGGACATCACGAATTTGGCCAATGCGGTGGGCTCTGAAAACGAGTGTGAGTTACATAGCCACTCCAAGAACGATAGACCTTACCGATCTTCACATTGCCTGTCCATCTGAGGATTGAAGTCGCTATCATAAAAGATAACGGTATCTGCTCCTGTAAGGCTGGAAAGCTGTTAGCATAAGACAACGACAAAATATACTAGCACGCACTTGATGCCAACTCCACCTGAACGGGAAGAGGAGATAAAACAGAACACCCTCGCATCTGCGTTAAAACGCTCTGTGATATACTGTCTGTCTTCAATCTTGGTTGCGCCATCTAAGCGCAGATACAGGTATCCATGAAAGTTGAGAAATATTTCTAGAATATCCAGAATCCGCGTCATTTGGGTAAAAATCAAGACACGGTGTCCCCCCGCTTTCTTCTGACGAAGTAGACGGCTAAGTTCTTGAAGTTTACCACAGTCATATTGAAGAAGCGACGGGTCGGGAAATGCGATCTGCAGCTTAACACTGGCCAGGTGAAGTACGCGGTCGAATTCGAGGGAACACGATGCAAGCGCATCTTGACAACTGGCAAGCGCAAAGCGGGGCATATCCATCGCTACTACAGGAGGCGGCACGAATGCAAATTTTGCGACCACACCCGCAAGGTCCTGAGCACGTTGCTCGTAAGACATTACCATTGCGTTTGACGTTGTCACCGTGTCCAAATAGGACGTCTTTAGATCAAGGTAGGATAGCGGTAGAATGGACCGTCGACATCGCCGCACAATGTTGAGCATTTCGTGACTATAGATGGGTGTACGTGAACAGCGCAATGCATTGACATAGCCGATCTGGGCTCGACGTGCCGCCGATTGTGCCCGCAAGTAGTGGGCACGGTATGCAAGGTAGCCTTGGATAGTACGTGAGTCCTTTGGTGACGGCTCTCCGATATGTTCCGTAGCAAGGAGTAGGGGGCCGGTTGCGTTAAGACGTCGAGTTTCAAGGGCAGCAATAAGTGGGGTGTCTTGCTGACTGATAAAACGGAGCCCGAAAAGGTCAAGATTAACCTTCCCCTCGTCGTGCTCGTGTAGGAGCCTTCGCCGAACAAGAAGCTCTTTAATTTCATAGTCTGCAACGGCAGAACGAGGCATTGCAAACGAAGTAATGACTGGTCGAACTTCGAAAAGATCTGGATGATTACACACTTTGCGCAGCTGCATGAGGATGTTGGCAATTTTCTGGTAGACACCAGACTGCAAGGCTTCACGGGTTTGGGCACGGGTCATGAATTCGTCGTATAGAAAACGCTGCCGTTTCGAGAGAGGGCAAAGAACAAGGTGCTCGTATTTGCTCGGAAGTTCCTTTTCGACGTCCCTTTTCAGGCGACGGAGGAGATATGGACGCAGCACGGTGTGCAATTTGGATACTCGTTGAAGATTCTCATCGTCGAGGACCGCACCCATCTCGATCGCACGTTCCAAGGGGTCTAAGGGAGGTAGATATGAGTTACAAGGACATTTCAATGAATCAGCGATCCGTACTTGAAAACCACTCTCCGAACTCCTTCAGATTGGCGAAATCGGTTCCAGACATCAAAAACTGTAGTAGCGCCCAAAGCTCCGTCAAATTATTTTGAAGCGGGGTCCCGGTTAAAAGAAGTCGTCGAAACGAACGAAACATCAGAAGAATGTTCCATCTCTGAGACTTGAAGTTCTTGATCATGTGTGCTTCGTCAAGAACCATATAATACCACATCTTGCGCTTGAATATGTGCGCATCCCGACTCGCCAACGCGTACGAAGTGATGCACACGTTGAAGTGATGTTTATTAGACCATCCTTGGCGCAACTCCTTTCGACGTTTCGTCGTCCCGTGGTAACTGAGAGTCCTAAAACCCGGTAGAAATTTCTTGAATTCCATCTCCCAGTTTAGAAGTACGCTGGTCGGAACAATCTAATTAATTGGCTAAGAATTTGTAAAAGAAGGTCGCACTGAGGAACACTTACGATAAGATGTGGTCCCCAAATGCCACGATCACAAGCCAGATGGGCGAGAAGCGCGATAGTCTGAATGGTTTTCCTAAACAATTTTTGGGATGTTACATTCCCGCCACTTAAGTTTTGCAAAATGTTGAACTCACCCAAGTCCCATTTCATCAGCAAGAATGCCGTTTAGATTGTTGGAATGCAGGGATGCAAGCCATTCAAGACCTGACTGCTGATATGGTCGCAGTACCCCTCGCAGAAGGAGGGGAGGTTTTATTTTGCTGTCTGGCGACCAGTCAACGGGTGCAACGGCAAAAGGTTTCAGATAATTGGGTACGCGAGGGGTCTGCTCAGACCGCCCGCTTGCCATGTCATCCATCGACGAAGGTTGGTATTCAACGGCTTCCAGACTATCTTCCTTTGCTGTCGCTCCAGTCAGTAGGCCGTTCGGGGGTGAAAGAATAGTTCTTTCTTTGTCTGTATCATCGTCGGGCATAAGCCAGGGTTGACCAGGTGTTGTGTTCTTATCCACTGCAGAGGATAGAGAGGGGCCTGGACTTGCTTGTCGGGATGTATCCTCGCTAGGGAAGCTGATGGCGAAGTGCTCATCCAGTGATGTATCAAGAGTCATGGCATTGGACGCAGGCGATGTAGAATTACCGTGCACGCTTTCCAGCAGAGGAAGGCGACCATCATGCACCGACTCCATTTGTTCCGTTTCATCAGGTGGAATGATGTCCGCCCCATCTGCAGTCTTCATACTCTCATGGTCCAAGGAATCCTCCTCTTGTATGGGCGTGTCAGCAGCCTCAAAATCTTCCCCGTTACCTGTTCCAAAACCAAGTAACGCCCGTGTCGACTCGCCTTCGCCATCCTCCAGATCTGACTCGTCCGCATCATGCACGTCCCCGCCTTCTACAATATCTTCCACCATATCAATCTCGCGAAACTCCTCTGCGCTCTCCGCATCTTCCACTGACTCTTCTTCACTCGACGACTGCCACCCATCCTCCATCGAGACGCTACTGGACCTGCTCCGCGATCTCGACATATCACCTTTTGCAAGTGCGAACTGCTGCGTTTCCAGAATCTGCCCGGATTGGTCCAGAATTGCGTCTAGATGTTCGTGTCCACGTCGCTTCTCCTCAGCTTCTGCACGCAGTCTCTCTTGTTCACGGATATACTGTAAATGTACCAAAATCAGCAACGGCACGTCGGGTACGGCTGCATACGAGTATAATAACGTACAAAAACAGCTTTTTTCCACTCGCTCGTGACCATCTTGATAGTAGCCTTAGCGAGCGTCCTCAGCCGCTTCTCTTCTTGTATCTTAGCGGCCTTCTCTCTAGATGCATGGTGATCCCAATACACTTGGATGCGACTCGCAATGTGGGCAGCCACTTGCCGTCCTTTCACTAGGCCGTGCCGGCCGCGTTGCACGACAGCATCAACTACGCAGTCCCACGCATCCTTGGGACGCTGGGGTTCTTGAGGGAGTAAAGAGCATTTGCTAAGGGTATTCCCACTGCTCCCACTGATGCTACTACTTCCACCAGCAGAACCAAAAGATGCAGACGGTGGGAATTCGGTATAGGGGAAAAACCGTCCAAGCCTCTGCAGTCTATCAATCTTGTTGCGAAGAACCGCTTCTTGCATCGACATCATCTGGAGAGTCGTTTCCGTCTGGTCTTGGTCATTCAGTGTAGTGTATGACCGCAAGAACAACTCTAGAGATGACTTAAACCGCGGTGGTGGTGGCCGCTGCCTTGGGTTTGTGTAAGAGGGAGGGGGACGACGCACAATGAGACGGATGCGCTTTACGGAAGGTGTTGTCTTCTGTAGCGGCGCTGCTTTAGTGACGCCATCGACCGCTAAGTCAGACGCAGAAACCGGGGGGATCTGTTCCTCGTAAGTGAGCGCCTTCGGACAATACTGCGCATGCACCTACCAGAGGTGGCGTCGAAGTGGAAGCATCGTCATCTTCTCCTGCTCTCGTACGGGAAGAAACTACCTCTTTGTCTGCCGTGGACTTGCGTTTCTTCAGAGGAACCGGAGAGAGCGTAGGGGACGACATGCTAAAGCTCGTCCTTTTCGTCGGCTGTTTCGGCGTCGGTAATATCCGTTGGCTGCGGGTCTTGGGCGGAGGCCTAGGAATTATCGGTGAGGGTGCTCTTCCCTTTACCGGCCGGGAGGGAGTTGTCACTGTCATCGTTTCCCCCTGGGCACCCCGCTTGGACACCGGTGGTGCGAGCTTCGCATTGGATATACTTTCAGGCATGTCAACCATTTTCTGTTTACCCTTCGCTTTCAAGGACGGCCTCGTAGGCGGTGCACTAACGGAAAAGGATACGGACGGTGAGGACGGATACTTATCTAATCCGGCTGAGGACTGTGTCTGAGAGGTGATGTTCATGACGCGCTGACTGTGAGCGCTGCGAGTACTCCTAGAGGGTCCCACTTCGGTAGCAACTTGCTCCACTAGGTCGAACTTCGCCTTATACTAACCGACAGAAGTCAATTGAACATGCATGAGGATAAAGAAGTCTGGACACATACCTCCCGGAACACAACCGAGTCATCCTGCTTCGCAGATGAGGGGTCATAGCCTAATAGTGTCACGAAATTTTCGAGGTGGAACTTCTCCCGAACCTGGGTCCACGTGAAACAAACATCGTCAGAGCCACCATCGCAGGAGGGAATAAGATGTCAATTTCAGGCACTCACTAAATCGTCGTGTTTGTCCAGTACCTGGTCCAGCTGGCGTTGCCTTTCTGTCAGTAAGGATGCCCTTTCGCGTGTAATATCTGCCTCGGCGACATTATTGGCGGACCCGTTCGCATGCGAACGAGTGTGATTGGGGGTCGGTCCGCCTGCATCAACACGAGCACGATCACTTTCCCGTCGCCAGCTTTTACCCTCGTCAGTCCATGTCCCGTTTAAACTAGGTTGGCCTTTGTCTCTTTCAGCAGCGGTCGGGTTCGCCTTCTTTGCACTACTGTTGAGGACCATATTCTTCCTACGCTCCATTCCATCCAAACGACCGAAATTCCTCTCCCCAATTCTCTTCTTGTTCAATTAAGAGGTTGTTCAGCTCGTCCGCACCCACAATATTTTTGTGTTTTCAGCACCTTCAGGTCCCAAGTCTAAGCGAATGAGTCGTAGCCCCAAAAAGAGTCAAAGGGCGATGAGGCACCAAAGCTTGATCTCGGTAGATCCTGCACGGTTTTGAACAGTTTTCGGACGGCCACAAAGCTCTCGTCGGCGCCGTCTCGTCCGTTCGTGGGTGCCGGGTGTTTCGCCGTTGGCGGATAATTTGCTCTTCGAAAGGCGTCCACGGGTCCATATGTATTTGAGGACATGATGTTCGTGTTTGGCCAGAACAAACAATTCTCCTCCCATCGCCACTTCGAGGCATGTACAAACGATCTTTGTAATCCGTAAGATGGCAAGCTTTTACGTTTCTTCGCTAACGCAGATAAATGCTGTGCGCCGCAACGTTCGATGGTATTTCTGATGCAGACTATGCAAATGCTAAGGAGTGCAACAAGAAAACTAGGATTGCCAAGAAAAAACACAAATTGCAGAAGAATAAGGAGTATAATGAATGCGATAAGTGAGAACAAACGCCATAGTCTTTGTCACTTGCGAGCAATAGAAGGACTGATACATCTATAAGCCTCGCTGGCCTGGCATGCTGGCGGATAAGTATCGGGGCTGGTATATTCAAAATCAGGGAATTCCCGTGCGTGTGGATCATGGCAAACTTTGCCGTAGGTCGATGCGACCTCCTCCTCAGGGTATCGTTCAAATCTATCACGGTGATCGTTCTGATGAGCATCGCACACATTATACAAAAAGAAACGAAATTGCTTACGCGCTTGCGTCCCCTTCACTCTTTAGTTTCGGAAGGTACGGGGCTGCTATTTTCCGAGAGTAAAGTCGGTCCCAATCTACTTCGCTGAACCACGGATGAGTGAAGACGTCACCGGCCCCGTAGTCCACTTTGCCGTAGCGCTTCACGGCATCACTCTCCATCAACTTCAGAATGATGTCTGTCGCATGTGGCTGAAACGCTGGCCATCGGATGAAACTTGGCCCCTGAAGGATCCGCTCGTAAAGTATATTTGTGTTACGATCGGGTTGGTAATATGGCGGGAACCCGGTCAACATCTCAAAGATGAGCACTCCCAGGGCGTACCAATCGACGCTTCTGGTGTACCGCTGCTGAAGCACAATCTATCACGAGATTAAATGGGACCCACAGAGCAAAGAGTTGTTGGATATACCTCAGGAGCCAGATAGTCGGGTGTGCCACAGAGCGTCCAAGTAGTGACAGAGCAACGCTTTGCGAAACCAAAGTCTGCAATTTTGATGTGACCGTCGAAGTTGAGTAGGATATTCTCTGGCTTAAGGTCGCGGTACACGACATCAAGTCGGTGTAGGTAATTCAGTGCCATAGCGACTTCCGCCGCATAAAATTTGGTAACGGGTTCAGGGAACCTCTGTGGGCAGAGAGGTTCATCAGAGGGGGAACACACAGAATGTGGCGAGACTACGAATACGTACCCCCGACCGGCGCAGGAGGGTGAACAACTCACCACCAGGCACGAAATCCATGATCATGTACAAATTCGAAGCATCTTGAAAAGCTCCCCACAAATTGACGATGAAAGGATGTTGCACACCCTCAAGAATCGTCTTTTCATTATTCGTATGTTCAACTTGCTTGGTTTTGACGACCTTGTCCTTACTCAGGACCTTGATCGCATAAAAGCGGAGATTGTGTTTACTCCGTACTGCAGAGTGAACAGGTAAGTTGCTGTCAAACATACAACTTCAATTAGAACATACCTAAATGCACTCGCCCGAAGCTTCCCGTTCCCAGTGTTTGATGAATGATGAAGTCTGCGAGCCTGTAAGATGCTTTCGGTCGAGATGACACGTGCTGGAGTGGGAACGGCTCCCCAGACGACTCGGTACTGGCAGATGTGCGGGAGGTGGAGAGTGTGGAGATGGAATCTCCGTAAGAGCAATCTGGGAATTGAGTTTGCGTCCGGGACAGATATAGCGAAGGGTCTGCGGGTAGGTCCTTGTGGTGGTTGTACAGGTGCGTGGTATCTGCTGTGCTGCTACATCTTGTGCACGCCAATGAAATGTTACACTGAAATACAACAGAAACTATGGCACAGGATGAGTCCAGAGGGTATTCGCTGGGGGAGAGAAATCTTGTTACTATCAGACCGAGAACAGTCAAGCTCGAGATGCCATTGTACTATGGAACACAAACAACAGTCCAAACAAGTCAACCTTGTAATGCGATTTTACAGTAATTCCGTGGTGATTCTCGTTATGATCTTATCCATGTAGCACTGCCGCCAATGATGGTAGATCGGGTTTCTTCCCGCAGACTTATGTGCAAGTACTCGAGCCAGGTGCGCACGGATTTTACTTTCATAGACTCTGCAGTTACACGGCTTTTTAGTTCAAGCTACTACCCTTTACTCGTACAAAGGCTCGAGTCCCGATGAGATTTCGTTCAGTGAAGGTGACGTTCTTTCCATCGTCGACCGGGTGGAATCTGATTGGTGGAAGGCCGAACGGGATGGTGTCGTCTGCGCCGTCCCAGCAGCGTACGTGGAGGTGGCAGAGGGTTAGTTGCATTTTGTTAGCACAAAACAATCCCCTGAGTTCTTCTTACCTCCTCGTTCGCTGGGATGCATATAGGCTGAAATATTTCGTTTTCTCTCTCTTGTTTTTCGCATGTTCCTTGCTTCGTACCTTGTACTCCGTGCCATCAACCTTATCCTGTTCTTCCCGGAACTCCAGAATACCAATTTCAGTACCGATCGAAATTCCACGTTCTTGGCATGCGGACCGCTCTTGCAACGGAAGCGACATGAATCTCTACCTCCTGCACATGAACCTCTGTCTTGTGCGAGGCATAAGGAACTTCCTCTAGTCCCCACGATGGAATTCTCAGAGGATATAGAGGCAACCAGTCACACAGGTACTAACGCCAAGCTCTCACCCATATCCGAAATACTCAGTACGTCCGTTCAACCCACACACCTCAAGACGACCTCAGACTCGAGTGGTACATCGCGCGTCGACGATGCATTCGAGCGTTACGAAACGCTTAAGAAACTGCATGGTGGACGATCGTTAGCCGCTAACCGTTTGTCAGCTTCTTCGCTCGCATTTTCATCACCTCCCCGCTCACCTGCGGTGTCTCCGTCGCCTTCGCTGCGAGATCGAGAACAAGAACGAGGTGGAGAGAGTCGTGCGTCTTACTTGCTGAGTTTCCTTGGGCGTCACACGCGTTCTACTACGCCGGACATCGATCGCGAGCGCAAGATTCCAATTATATCTGGTCCCGCTCACATCTCGACATCTAATACAGTAGCTGTCCCTGGAGAACCACATAACTCGACGACACGCGATAACAGCCCAGCATTTGGGACGTCATGGGCAAGCCTCGTCGACCGGACAGCACTCGAAGGAATACCAGCGGTGGAAAGGAAACGACAGGAGACAATATTCGAACTTATCTCGACGGAAGCGGACTACGTGAGAGATCTCCGACTTATCGTGGAGGTAAGTCGACCCAATAAAACTACCCGATCAGTTGACATTGACATTGGAAGCTCTTCTATTCGCGTCTGGTGGATATCCTTGGAGAGGATTCAACGTCGGTCATATTTTCCAACATCGGAGATATCCTTCTTACGAACACAGTGCGTTCATTTGGATATCATTGACTCCTAGCTCACCCATCTTCCAGGCATTCCTATCTACTCTGGAGGAGCGACAGCGTGAATGCCGACTCTGCGTAGACCATGTAGGAGACTTTTTAGAAACCCGTATGCCTTGCATGCGAGTGTATCTGGTTCGTTGTGTTGTCAGATGACCAGGCAGGCTCGTTGACTAATTGATCACAGGACTACTGTGTCAACCAAGCCAATGCTGGGAAAGTGTTGCGATCGCTTAGGGATACCAACCCAGAATTGTCTGCTCAGCTACAGGTTCAGTCATTTAATTCTTACTGGTCTGCCTTTTCCTGGTGGTCAGTCCTTGATAGAGCCTCCGGGATGACCCCTTGGCCAGGAATCTCGACTTGTCCAGTTACCTTCTAGTACCCAATGCGTCCAATCACCTTCTCGTAAGAACACGATACATTGACGATGACTTGTTTGCAGTGCGGCGCCTGACTCGATATCTTCTTCTCATCCGACAAATTCTGCAATACACTGACCCACCTGTGCCATCACTCGATCTATCTTCGGCACCATGCCTTCCTACGGAGTGCGCGGAATGCGAGTCGATAGCGAATGCTCTGGAGTGGCGGAGCAACCATGAGAAGAGGTGAATGAGACAATGCGGGATCGGGAGAGCCGGGCGAGGATAGGCAAGAAGTGAGTATCATGTTTTCTTGTTCTGTTTAGTTTCGCTACTGCTAACATGAGATATCGCTGACATCCTTTTTTTTCTTCCCCCCCGCTGTACAGTTGTCCTGACCTCACGCTTTCGACTCACCACCTAGATCCTCGAACACTCCTCAAAGGGGGTGTACTGACGAAAGCAAAAAGCGGGCGTAAGCTGCGCGTAATACTTCGTAGCGATATCCTCTTACTCCTCAACGAGTCCGGCGGTGGAGGGTTATACCATGTGACAAGTCCCCCAATTCGTAAACACCCATTCGTTGTATTAACCTGTCATCACTCCTAGCCCCTCCCCGTCCACGAACTCGAAATCTACACTGCACGAAACCGCGCACGACCGACGATGCCTACATACGCATCCATCGTGCCTACCCTCGGGGCGGGGAGACCCTCGTACTACGTGCTCCCAACGTCCGAGAAGCACGTGCATGGACAGAAGTAATCCCGCAGGCGAGGGAGGGGATCAGGGTGGTTGTCAGTGATTCGCGGGGCGCAGAGGTGGGGTTCGGACCCGCCATTGTTAGTGTGGGGATGGGTCATGTTGCAGGCTCGGGGACTCCTCGCGGGAGCGCGGATGTCGGCAATGGAAATATTTGGGTGACCACTGGTGAATGATCGACCTGGGATTCCAGGGGATATGCGAACTTGCCGTCCATCGATAAGGCTGTTATCTCGTGCCAGCACTTTTATACTGGACAGACTCGGGCCCATATTCATTTTTGGGTTTCGCCTACTACAAATATTTCGGACTTGTAGTATTTCGGTGTATTAGTTTGAATACCTCCATCCATCGCTGTACGCTGGTTTAAGTGGTATCTTTGTCGACGCAATGGCTAGCACTCTGCTTCTTCGGAGAGGATCCCTCGGCGTGGAGTCATCGAAAAAGGGGATCGTCCTCGGCAGATAATAACCCCTTCCGTTTCACTCTGTCTTTCCGCTAGTAGTTTTGTCCTGAGGTATTACGGAATAGGATAGAAGAGAAGAGGGAGAGAGATCAAATCTTTGTGGAGGCGAGGAGAACACTTATGAGGCACAGGCCAAGTGTAAATCCGCTGGACACGTAGACCATGGCATGGCGTATCGCATCTATGCGTAACGACCAGTGTTGTCAGCATGGAAGCCGTCTTCGACCAATGCCTGAACCACGCCCCACCGCTAGCGAATGAGTCAGATAAGCGTCTCTATACCAAGCGGCACGTCCAGGCCAGGTCCCTGTCCAGGAGAGAGTCGTGTGTATGCTAAGGAGAGTCTGAACAGACGTCCTATCTGGGAGATGTTCTGGCTTGATTGTTTTACAATATTTCCCGGGAGTAAGTACGGGATCTGAGTGATCACTCAGTTCCTGAACATCAACAAGGGGGTGTACCTGGAAGCCTGTAAGACGTACGCTAGTGCTGAGACCGGTCGTGTGCGCAGAGGTGCGGATCACACGCTCCTTTTTGGCTGGCGGAACGTCCTCATCATAGGGTACGGTTCCCAATTTGACATCGGGAATGCATGGTATGTGGAATCCATACGTGAAATTCTCGAGGACGATCGTGGTTGTTGTTCCATTGGGTGATCCGATGGCGGGTAGGCTATGCGCGGCTGCCACTTCCAGTGCGTTATCAACAAGGTGGCTTCAGAGCGACAGCACCCCTAGACGCCATCGCGCACGAACTGGTAGAATGCTAGTTCCCTAGGGGGGCCTGGTTTGAAGAGTAGCGAGCCATCCTCTGGTGTCTACACTCCTGCGTGTCTATCGGCCTGTGAGGAAAGCGGCATGGTGGGTGGAAGGGTGTAAGATCGATGGGATGGTATCACGAGGCGACGATGGTCTTGTCGTTGACATCGTCGATGGACGAGATACAAACCGGACAACAAGCTAAGAAGTCTGACAAGCCTGAAATCGAAGCTAGCGAATTGGATCCTCGCGGTGAGCTTGTGAATAGCTGGACTGACATCGAGCGTCCTCACCGCTGGCGTTGCTGTGGTGATAGCGAAACGGAGTCCTCGTCATCGAGGAGTGGTGTCAGCCCGCAGTCATTCTACTAATCAGTGCGCAACTGAAGCAGTGGGTAAACTCGTTGAAATGTGGAATTCGTGCATTGTGAAATGCACGAGCCAACCCTGACTCGGAGCTAGCTGAATCTTTACTGCTGAACTGAACTTGATCAACGACTGGGGCCCTCGTCCACGAGTTATGATCGAGGGACTACGGCTACCACTGCATAGCGAAAGCGGTCGTAGACATGGCATCGATGTTCTCTTCAACGCGAGCATGAGCGAGTCAATCATAAGCATTAGATATAGAAGATAGCGCAACTGCGTATGTATCTGGCCCGTGCTCCCAGTGCCAGGCATCTGCAACGTGTCCACAGCATGTCGGCGCTTTCAACTCCTGAGTCTGAAACTGTCTGATTTACATCCCTCAACCTCAAATCCAAACTACCAACCTTGCACAAAATACGGATTTCTCAATGGCCCGCAAGCAGTTGAAGAAACATCGTTTGTTTAGCTCCGAAAGATCCAGTTCGTCCGCACCTAACCCTCCTATTTTATACCTTGCACGCGATGGTATTTATTAATCTCTGCCCAAACAGTTACAAGGGGCCTCTCGCCCCTCTGCCGACGTCTCCTCAGTCGCCGGACCATCGGTGAATACATCTCGAATGCTGTTCTCCAGGATGGGACACCTCTTCCATCGGTCGAGCCAGACTCCATCAGAGACTCCCACTGCAGAGACAGCCGACACCACAATTGGCAGCCAAGTCAACGTTGCACAACAGGCAATGGTTGAGATGAAGCCCGTCCCCCAGGTATTGCAAACAGCCGCCGGCCTTGTCGGGCAGGCCGATACTGCGGTGACGACAATCCAAAGTATCGAGGCGATTCTTCAGCCTCTTAAATCGTTCAACTCCTTTGTTACCACTCTATCGAATGGAGGCGCTTTAAGCTTCTGCTGCCTGCATGCTCTGATGTAAGCGCACAGGTCCACCCTTATGTCCAGTTTGCGCTAGGAATTCTCACCGTTGCTTCTCAAGTACTTTTCCCATCCCTCTCATGGATCCCTCGCTTATGTAGTCCTCATTAGTTGCTCATTGACCAATCAAACATGGACAACGAGGTGTTCGGCCTCCTCAATACAGTAAAGGATCTCTACGAGTTTCTTATGGAAAAGGATACCATTGAGAATATGGATAGCATGAAAGAGACGTTACGGAAGATTTCACAGGAGATGAGTGCCGCGGCCCTGTTCGTCATAAAATATTGCGAAAAGAAGAACATCTGTAGGTCCTATGGTCATGGTCCTCTGATCCGCTTCAGGGTGCTGATGTGATACATCGTCAGTGATAAGAATCGGGAACAGCCTTGTTTCCGACCCTGCAGACTGTCGCCCGTGGCCACGTAAAGAATCTGGGTGACTTGATGCAACAATATCGGGATCGCGCGATACGGGACATCCAGATCAACATGTACCATGTTCTTGAAGACCTGAACCTCGAAGGCATGGCTTACGCCGCTGGCGCGGGCCTGAATACGACCAAGAAATGCCTCGACGGTACCAGGACAGAAATTTTGAAGGATAGTCACCGACTGGATTACCGCATGCGACGTCAACGCCCCTCGTAGCTTGTGGCTCCACGGGCAGGCCGGAAGAGGAAAGTCCGCCATTGCCCATACAATCGCATCATGGGTCGAGGATGTGGGAGCTCCCGGGGCCTGTTTTTGCTTCGCGCGCGACAGGCAGGCCGAACGGCGGGAGGAAAAGATTCTGACTACCATTGCGCGTGATCTGGCGGATCGTGATCCGGCATTTCGACGAGCATTGTCGAATGTGGTGTCAAATAACCTCGCTCTCAAGACCACACGCGATGTGGTGCAGCAGTGGAAACGATTCATCTTGGAGCCGCTATCGAAGATTAATGGAGAGATAGTTGGGAATGTGGTCGTGGTAATCGATGCGTTGGACGAAAGTGGGCCGGAGAAATCGAGGCAAGGATATCCTGAGCCTTCTGAAATCGTCAGAAGCTGCACATCTGCCAGCCAATTTCCGGATCCTTTTGACGTCCAGACCATTGCCGGACATCGCACGTGTTATGAGGGATGTTACACATGTGAAGGCAATCTCATTGGACGACGTTTGTCTGGATTTGGTGGAACATGATATCCGGCTATATGTTTCGAAGGAACTGGACGGTCTTGCCACCATTGAAGCAACAGAAATCAGAACGTCGTCAAGAAATCCAGTGGTCTGTTCGAGTGGGCTCGTCTGGCTTGTGAGTTCATCAGGCCAGGTAGAGCTGGAGAAACTTGGAAGGAACGCTACGACGAACTGATGGCGCTCGAATCGGAAGAAGGAAGAACGCTCCTGGACACAACTTACCTCGCAATCCTGCAGGGGGGCATTCCTCGATCGGGGAAAGGCTTGGAACGATATCGCTCCGTGATGCGGCAAGTCGTGATGACGCTTGAACCTCTCCCTATGGCGGCCTTGAATTCGATGCGTAAAAAATTCCCAAACAAGCAGGATCACTATGACATTATTCTCATCCTCGAGTTCATGTCTCCGGTGTTGGGTGGTATTGTGGACCGTGGCTCTGCTGTGCGGCCCCTTCATGCATCCTTCTATGACTTCCTGATGGATCGCTCACGGAGTGATGTCTACTGCATTGACACCTCTGATGGAAAAGACCTGGCATTTGCCACATTGCAGATTCTCAGCGATAACCTTCAATTCAACACCTGTGAATTGGAAAGCTCCTACCTTGCCAATGCTGAAGTTCCTGATTTGTCGAAGAGAATTAAGGAGAAGATTCCACAACATCTCTCCTTCTCCAGTCAATTCTGGACCCGGCATCTGCGGAAGACAGCATTTGACTTGGAACTTGCAGGGTTGGTGAAGGCTATTGTTGGAAGTGAAAAAATTTCTGTTCTGGCTAGAGATAATAAGCCTTCTGGGAATGGCTGGAAAGGGTGTGGATGCTCTTGGTACTGTTGCAACATGGCTACAGGTGAGTACCTTATGTACAGTATTTGATGACATCTGACAAAACAATGAAGGGACATGATAGGCTTCAAGGATGTGTTGGCATTGGTAGAAGATGGAATCAAGTTGATTCGGAATTTTGGCAGTGTGATAGTGCACAGCACTCCACACCTGTATGCTTCTGCATTGTCATTCATTCCTTCCAATGCATTGTTATCAATGATGCTCCTGCCAAAATTCCCAAGGCTGGCTAGAGTTGCTGTAGGAGGTTTGAAAGGATGGCCAGTTGAACAGCAGCTACTGTAAGGCCATGCACTTAGAGTCTGTCCAGTTGCATTCTCCCCTGATGGAAAGAGGATTGTCTCAGGCTCAGGAGGACAAGACTGTGAGTGTCTGGGATGTTGAGGGGGGTGTACAGATTGGCAGCCCTCTTGAGGGCCATACAGGTGGAGTCTATTCTGTTGCATTCTCCCCTGATGGGAAGAGGATTGTCTCAAGCTCAGAGGACAACACTGTGAGGGTCTGGGATGTTGAGGGAGGTGTGCAGATTGGCAGCCCTCTTGAGGGCCATACAAATGGAGTCAGTTCAGTTGCATTCTCCCCTGATGGGAAGAGGATTGTCTCAGGCTCAAGGGACAAGACTGTGAGGGTCTGGGATGTTGAGGGAGGTGTGCAGATTGGCAGCCCTCTTGAGGGCCATACAGATGCAGTCAAGTCAGTTGCATTCTCCCCTGATGGGAAGAGGATTGTCTCAGGCTCAAGGGACAACACTGTGAGGGTCTGGGAGAGTGAGATGTTGACAATGGTTGCATCCCACCCCTCCAGCATGCTTCATCCATTCCCTCCTGTAGATGGTATGTACCTCCACCTTCTATCCATTCTTATTTCACTTAACAAGTGCAGATGTCAAGGGATATCCCATTTGCTTTTCATTTGACCCCTCACATGCTCTGCTTAATAGTAACCCACTTGTTGAATGGGTTGATACAACAGAAGGTTATGCTGGGTGCAGCAGTCAAGCTGCATGATGATGGCTGGATCGAATGGCCCAAAGGGACAACTGCTACTTTGGATCCCCCAAAAAATTAGGATACCATTTTACTCAATATGGAACACAGCAGTCATTCCCAGAGGCTGCTGCACAGAGTTGGACTTAAGTCAGATGGTCCATGGCAAAGAATGGTGCAAATGTTTCCATTTCACCCAGTGAATGATGGTTCAAATTGTATTTTGATGTTGGGTATATCTGCTGTCATACTGCCACAAATTAGTTCATACCCCATATTTGTTCAATGATCATTTTACCCTGCTAATTGCACCCATGTCCTCTGACATCACTTAGTACATGTTATCACACCCCACTTTCATTCATACTCCATGATGTGCTGCCTGGTGAGAAGTACAAATTGCATCCAAGCACTTACATCATAATTCACCAGGAAGACCCCTTAACTGGTCACCATGCCCCCAGCTGCTATTCTTTCCCACCCCTCTGCCCACTCTTTGGCATATATAAACTCACAGTGCTCACTGCCTACAATGATTTTTCCCAGACAGTTGTTGCATACTGTCAAATGTCCCTTGAGTCCTGTGTCATTCCCCTGGTTATGAGCCTCATCCAGGTGATGTCCTTATATCCCCCCACCACCTCATCATATGCAGCCCTTTTTCATTTCCTGTACCATTTCCTCTCAATACTGGTAGATCAGCACTGAATTTAGTACATTCACTGACATGTAGGGTATTGTGAATGTGAAGGGGTGTGGTATTGATATTGTTCTTATGTCATTAATGTAGCTGTAAAGTTTGCAGTGTTCACAAAGGTCCACAGTCTTGCCATAGCTGGTTGCTGCAAATCACTACTTGCACTAGTCCAGATCCCACATGATGATGTCAATGAAGAGAGCTGAGCACATGCAATTTGTTGACATTGTACTCATGATTCACCATGGTTTTACTTGGACAATGTCAGCTTCTTGACTCTGTCAGCCCCTTTCTTCTTATCATAGTCTTTCTTACCTGCACTAACTTTGTGTAATGGACTTTTCTTTTTTTTTTCTTTTTTCTATCCACATCTTGTCTTATCTTGTCATAGTTACTGCATCTCATCTGATCTTGGCACATGGTTCTACACCCTTCTGGACCTTTCTTTTAGTTACATGTTGCTTCCTCACATTTCTCCTTGATGTCACTGGTGGTGTCATGATTGCTGCTTTGGCTACATGCACTGGACATGTGTAGGGACATCTCTGTAGTATAGGTTGCCCAGAGACCTCACTTGGGTTGACTTTTGGGTTTTAACTCTAAAATCCCCAATGCTATTCCTCTCCTCCAAAGTGACAGTAGGGTAATCTGAGACACTCCAACATAACTTGTGCAGTCTAAGCACTTATATAAGTGACATGAATCACTATTCAACATGTTCATACATCATTGTAATAATTAATATCCCCATAGAGGAGCATAGGATGATGGGAGTGCTTGGCCAAAGCCCATGATATTACAAGACATGAAATGATTGCTGATCTAAAGTGACATCGATCGTGCACGAAGAGATTGTCGTCGAGTTGAAGGTATCTTCTCTCCTTCTGGATCTGATTTTCCCCTGGGCACATCCACAAGGGAAGACACCACACCACCGACCTGCCTTTCCAACCTCAGCTGTTGCCTCTTTTTCTCCACCGCTCGATCCCACGCACTCCTCATCGGCCCAGCTTCGCTCTTCAACCGGGACTCTATGAGAACGTCCTCCATTGCATCAGTGAGTATCCGCACGATATCACCATCTAGCTTGTTTGGAAGCTCAGACGGCTCGGTTGACATACCCTCCTTCGAAGAATCGTGGTCAAGAATCGCGTGCAATGTTGCGTTCTGCATGATCGAAACTGATTTTTATTTATGTTAGCTTAAGCACGTGGCTCATAGGCACACAAGGGACGCTCACGCACTTTCTCGTTCTGTCAACTTAGCAAGCATGCTGAGTCTCTCCGCTACCGCATTCATCACCTGCCGATCAACTGCAGGATCTGAGCGCATCACAGATGGGAAGAGCACTGGAGCTACACGAGATAATGCAACAGACAGAAAAAAGAAAACTTGGTGCAATAACTGAATATGCTGGTACGCCACCCGGCGAGGGAAGAAGCGGTCGAAGAAGGTCCCACTTGAGGACACATGGTCTACGAAGGGACTTTGTTCAGTTATTTGGGAAGACGGTGCAAGAAGGAGGTGTAACTCCAGCGCAAGCGCCACTGCAAACAACAAGTATCTCCACTTGAAGTGAAAACGGTCAGCGCAAGCCTTCAAAGCAGTTGGAGAGCGCACACACTGCCGCAATGGGATTGGGTTTGCCAATCATGGATACTAATGCAAGCCCCACACCCGTCATAACGTGATATGCCAGTGAACTGAGAAGGCCACGGCGAAGGTACTCCTTCATTGTGTTACACTCTTTCCATCGCAAGACATCTGGGCCAAACCTATTATTCAGTCATTCAGCTCAGAAAGCCGTTGTGTGTGCAATCAACCTGTAGCTTACCTATCATAAGCAAACCGCACAACAGGATCTTTGAGTGCCTCGAAAGCGTCCCGCACTTGGATAAAATATGTTTCACCCTGAGGACCCACACGATCCGGGTGATATTTCCTGGCAAACGCACGGAATGCCATCTTGAGCTCGTTATTATCGCCATTATCCGGACGAACATCCAGTAGCTGGTAGAAATTCTTCGGGAGCGCAGTTGACGCTGCGAGGAAATTGTACAGGAGATAACCAAGCACAACAGCCGTGTAGGTGTATCGGTAGTGGCGGACGTACGCAGGCGAACCCTGCAGAGGTGGGGACCGGTGAATGAATTTGAAGACAGTTTGGTAGACAAAGGATAGGGTGTGTCTAGTCAATAGGTCCGGAAGGATCGACCATCCAGCAATCTGGAGCAGGGATGACGACATCTGCGAATAGAAAATAGTATGTTCAGTATTCATGCTTCGGTGCAAGGCCACGAGGTAGTCGAAAGCTCAGGACCGCAAGGCGGTCGATGTGGATCTCATTCCATCTGATCCGTAACCCCTACTATCAACAACCCCGTAGCGACCGTGCCAGCAATTGTACGCACACAACCACGCGCCCAACACCGCATTCTCGAGGCTAGGCGCTTTTATGCGTGCGGTGCCACAATGACAAAATGTATCGTTCAGAATATATCCACATCTAGAGACCACCCACAACAGTTATGGACCTCATCTGTGCGGGCTCGGCTGATGAACGTATGCCGGACTCTGCTGCGTATATGGCACACAAGCAAACATCCGGCGCTGGCGGCTCGACCTTTGCCAGCAGACCGTGATCCTCGCAGTCATGCCAGCCATAAAAGAGCTATAATGTTGGTCCTGCCTTACGAAGCACAGCTGTATCTTCATGCAGTGCAACAGGTGAACGGACGCTTTCTTGGGCTCAGTCACCAGGGTTTATTCGATGGCGGGGTTCGGGTCACGGTCGACCCTTTTACTATAACATCATCGCGTTGAGGGGGGATAGAGACTCGCCTTGTATCCGTGTGATAGCCTCTGAGAACTGGTCTCCAGTGAATACTTGAGTCTGTCAATCCGGTCGTCGTAGTGGCACTGAAAGGTGGAGCGTGGGATAGGTTGACTAATCAATACACCAACAAGTTAGTCCCAAATCCGTCCAAAGTTACACGTCGCTGCAGACGCTCCTTGTCAACCGCGAACCCTCGCAAAATTTACTGGTGACCAGTTACTCGGGAATAACTTACGCCAGTACTACGCTGCCCTTTTGGTTCTGGTAACCGTCTAGAGGATATTCAATCATGAACATTTTCAGGCTACTGGGTGAGTAGTCGACGTGCTCTGCTTCGCCAACTTCTGAACAGGCGGGGACACTTTACAGGTGACTTGGCTCATCTAGCCTCCATTTTCATCCTCGTGCACAAGATGCATACTACGAGGTCCTGCCGAGGTGCGTAATACAACCGTACTCCCGCAACAGAGGGGCATGTAAACGTGAAATGTGTGCAGGCATCTCGTTCAAGACCCAGGCACTCTACGTTCTCGTGTTCCTGACGCGTTACATCGACCTGTTATATACGTGGATCTCATTGTACAACTTTGTTATGAAGGTTTTCTTTATCTCCAGCAGCGGTTACATCCTCTACCTCATGAAATATCGTTTCCGGTAAGGCTCCCGCTTCTTCGCACACTCTTCGCACAAACTGACGCTTCCTACAGGCCGACTCATGACCCTTCCCTTGATACATTCAAAGTTGAATACCTCGTCGGGCCATGCTTCGCCCTTGCCCTGATATTCAACTATCGGTTCGAGGTAACCGAAATCTTGTGGACTTTTTCTATATACTTGGAGGCTGTTGCTATCTTCCCGCAACTGTTCATGATGCAACGGACGGGAGAGGCTGAAACTATCACGACGCATTACCTTGCTGCTTTGGGCACCTACCGGGCGTTGTACATTCCTAACTGGATATACAGGTAAGTAATTGTTCTTCAGCTACCGTAGTCCCCAGATCGACGGGCCGTTTAGGTACTTCACGGAAGGTACAGTAGATCCGATAGCTGTTGTGGCTGGCATCGTGCAAACCGGGCTCTACCTTGACTTTTTCTACGTTTATGTTACAAAGTAAGCTGGTCTTTTTTTCACCTGTAAAGACAGAACTAACCTGTGTGCTCCGTCATCAGAGTACTCCAAGGACAGAAATTTGAACTACCGGCATGATGTTTCTTGCTTGTCTTTACCACTTTGGACACTATTGTCCCACTTAATGAATTTCCTCGACGAGTAAGCGGCACTTCTCTGCACCAACACCAATCAGAGGTATAACCCTGAGAACGAAATGACTCCGTAAGATTCTGATGTAGGGAACTTCTGGCTATGTGCAGGTGATTATACAGTACCTAGCATCACCTCCGCCCCGCGTCGCTACTACGGATCCAGCACCACTCTCTGCCGAATATATCCTCATTACTAGACTCAGTACCAGCCGTGAGTAGATAGTATAACTTCATCGGCGGCAGGTCCACGTGTATCGTAGGCTTCTGTGGGTGTCGGGTGCAAATCCAGGACCATGCAGCCTCATAAGCTCTTTGTTTGAGGCGAATGATCTTCAAGGATGGCATAATGATGGAGAGATATGCAGCGATGTCGCTACTCGCTGAAACAGGAGACGTGTGAACTCCCATATACTTCACCGAGGGGTTCCCAACGAGTTTTCCGCAGCTAGGTTGAGCGATACATTCAGGAACCCGGGTTGCATCGAACATCAGGGTAAAATCCTTAAGTTCGGGGCAATGGTATAGAAGAGCGGTAATTCCTCAGTAACGTGCGATGAACTGGAGGCACCGCCTTGCCACCAGGAAATAGGTGGAATACCGCTAAGTGTGGCCAAGCCTTGACCATGTCTTCTAAGTCATTGTCTGCAAGTGTCAGGCTACAGGGCACCTGCAATGCAATGATTCTGAGGTGATGACAAGCTTGGTAGGGTTCCAACACAGGTCGCCACCGAGCAGACGAGGGTGTGTCGTTGCGGTTGCGAATCAATCCGCAGGAAATCCAGAGGAAATCCAAAGATTGGCACTGCGATGAAATCAGAGATGACATGCCAACTAGTCCTTGTAAGGGATCGCGGTTATAGTAGGATGCTAGACAGCGGATAGACATCTCAGTGACTTGATTGAGAGAAGTCCAGCGGAATAGGTCTATGCACGATGCAAGGGAGTCCGCCCAAATATCTAGAGTGCGAAGTTGAGGGAAAGCGTCGCCGCTGAGGAGCCTTGGCTCAGGGACAAGTCTATGTGGAAGTTTCACCCGCAGCCGTCGCAGTTTCTTTGCCCGAGCGAGACTGCTAAGCAACTGCCACGAAGGCCCAGATGACCCAACAATCTCCATACGGCTGAGCTCGGAGACTGCCCTAGAAAACAGATGCACGGTTTCTTCAGGAATCTTGACATTCCAGACGGACATGAACCCTGCTATGTCCAACATGCGAATGTTCGGGCAAAGTGCTGGTATGGAAGAAATGTCCAGATCGGTGTAAAATTCGTTAGGGATGCTAAATCGAAGGGCGGACAGATGTGGTCCAAGAAGAAGATGGAAGAAACGAATGACGGCCCGGTAAGCTCCTGTGCGGACATCCATGACACTAGTACCGAAAAGTGGGGAGGGCACTTCGATTGATAAAGCGCGAAGGTTTGGGAAAAGAAAGCTTGGATCTGGCGGAGAGGCGAGGAAGTCAACCCATTAGGGAACGGCGTTATTCATTGCGTTGAAGAGCGTATGTAATCTGTGAACACGGCTTGAGAGCCGCCGGATGATGCTCCAGTCATCGTCGCTGAGTGGACGTGATAGCGCCAGGCACCGGCCCCGGTCGCCCTGTAATTGTTGGTGGTACCTTTCCGAACAACAACATAATAGTAGGTACTTACAAATCCTAATCTCTCTGTCCTTGCAGAAGGCAGATGCTGCAGAATAGGTTCCACGGCGGTCAGGGTCTCCCAGATCAGATCTGTAGCTGGTTCGGTGAAGGCGCGACACGTCCTGGCCAACGCACACCACGTCGAGCGATCTTCGATGCATCGAAATACGACTCGCAGAATCTCATCCACACAGAGGCACGGATGCATGGTATTCCTGGAGGCAGTCACAGTCCAGGTCTACATGATAAGATAGTCCAATGTTTTTGGTGGGCCAGTTCCGTCAGTCACATGACAAAAAGGAGTTCGACATCGTCACCACGTGACCGCTCTAGGGAAGATAGCTCGTGTCTGCAAGAAACAGTGCCTAGCTATTATGCTCCACGGAAGCACAAATGACATTATAATGACTCCTGGCCTGAGCAACGGCCGATGATCGATGACCCGGCAGTCGAAGTGACGTCGCAAGCGGAATCCTGCGGCGACGATCCTTGTGCAGATCGACCAACACCGTCTCCTGAATTCGGGAATGAGTTGACTACCGAAGGAAGGTTGGATATGGCAGCTGGATGATTTTACAAAGCCCAAGAATCGACTACTGAGA